>NC_056728.1:895328177-895680677 GCF_019279795.1 Protopterus annectens | reverse complement strand
TTACTAGTTACTAGAAACTGTAATATATTACAGTAATATATTACATATTGTAATACATTACTCCCATCACTGACCATTTTCATGATAATTCTTTCCATGCCTTTACATATAAGACTAGTGAGACTTAAGGCTCTGTAGTGTCCAGAGTTTGTAGATGGTCCACCTTTGTGCAGAGGCATGACTTTTGCTGTTCTCCATTCATAAGGCACGAAGCATGTTTGGAGGCTACAGTTAAATAGCAATTCCAGGTCTGATAGGTCATGTTTTATACTATTTAGAAGGCATCCTTGGATATTATCTATTGATGCAGTGTTCTTGGCCTTAGAGAGTTGTTACACCAGATGAATATGTGCTACCTGTCCAGCTTATGCACACACTGCATACATAGGTGTTTGACAATATTAATGGCATATAAATCATTTGTGACAGTATGGATTGTGCCATAGATATATGCTATGCACACAAGGCAACTCACCTGTATTACCCACACTGTCAATTACAGGTATAGCAATGTCCCTTCTAATACTTCCTGCAGATATTACAGTAACATGACAGTGTACGTGGTTACACTCATAGAGTGTGGATGTATCCTAATAGTTGTCAAGTGTGTGTGTGTGTGGGGGGCTCATCTGTAATAACTCCACATCACATTTGTTATGTCAGAGACATGGGATTAGTGATGGCATTGATCAGATATTGTCCATGATTGTGGATGGTTCTTGTAATGTTTACTATGATCCTTACCCTGTGGCCACCTTGCTGGAGACCTCTACTGAGAGTACACTCATATTCAGGTATATCACTTAGCACAGATTCCCAGTATGCACCCTACCCCAGTTGTATGTCAGATCCCTGATAGATGTTTTCTGCATTATTTATATAAGGATGCTTATCTCACATACACATCTTCCCCATTGTTATGTCACCTTGTGAGACAGTCACAGACAACATATTTTCACTGTACAGTTCATACTGTACCATATAGATATGTACTTCGTGTTGCTGCTACAACCATCTTCCATTGACATGCCCTCCTCTGCTGTACATGTGGGGGTTTCACCTGTACTCTTTCCCTGCGTTCAATCCTACAATTTATCTGTGTGTCCCTATTCAATACACACACTTACCCTGGGTGATCATTTTACATGGCAGTCCCATGTCCTGTTACACATCATTAAAATAGCTTCAGTACAGTATGCCAAGAATGGAATATAACAATACTCTGCACTATAGGTACACTGTCCTGTACTGTGTTTGGACCACATACTTCACATTCATACCTCTCAACTGTACAGATATTCCCAGGATGCCTGTATGTTTTCTTTATCAAATTTTTGGCTTCCTGCCATATCACTGGGATGATCTCTGCACTGATGTGACTCAATAATACATACATGTGAGTGTATACCCCTCAACTGTCCTGATCTGTGCAGAATGTCCAGTTTTTGTGTCATATTTGTGATCTTTTCCTCATAACATTTTTTTCCTGGCAAATCATTGCCATGTCATTGCAGAGTACAATCAGAAACTGATGACTGACATTTGAGTTTCAAACGTTATGCTCTTCAGAAATTCATGCTAATGTACAGATTATATATTATATCAACTTCCTAAGTTTGGAAGTGCAATATTAAACATCTGTTCCTATTTCTGGCCCTTTGTCCCCCCATTGTTATGGCTTTGTCCACATGTCTTCCTCTAAGAGTTTGAGAGTGTTACATTCTAAGACATTCCTTATAGATATCAATCTATGGTCAAGCATGTTCCTATTACTGGTTATTTGTTCTCTGATTAAGTTTGCCTCCATGCAAATGTATTGCACCAACAAAATGACATCTATTTGTAAAGCCCTGGTGATCACTGTGGCATTCCTTGTAAATCTGTACACTGTGGTTGGTCTTCTTTATATGGAATTGTGATCCGCATTCGATTAGAAAGGTTATATGGCCAGCAACACTGTTGTAAGCCACAAATCCTAGCTGAACTGCACCATACCTCATTAATATGCATTGATGCGATGATGCACCTCGATCACCATCGTGCTAAGACATACACTCAGTGTAGGCTCTGCCCAAAACCTTCACGGAGGTTATTGAATCCTCCATCTTATTTATTCTTTGTTGACCAGGTTTGTCTCTCTAGTCTATTCTCCTCTTTGCAGGGAGATAATAAATAACTGAGGCATGCAAGTATTGAGAGACTTCATCATGTGTCAGCGTGTACAGCTGTATGGCTCAATCTGACTGCTTTATTGGTTTTCATGGGATCTTGTTGGGGCTTTGCAGCATATAACATGCTGGCTGGTGATTGATATTATTTTTTAAAATTCAGGTCAGTTATGTTGAATAATGCACTAACTTTTCAGCTTGAAATTCTTAACTGTGAATACTGAAGGCTCTAAATAAAAAAAATAATAAAATGGATTTATTTAGTCTGGGCTTGAGAAATATTTGCTTGTAGTTACACAAGAATTCTGAACTAAAACGTGCTGCAAACCATCACACATGCACAATCAGCTTCTGTGAAATAAGAAACTTCCTGCCAATTTTATTTTGTTTGTACTGGCACATTAGCATGAGTCATGATCTTGTGTGTATTGCTGCTGCAAGTTACATCACATAAATGAGCAACATCTGCAAATTAAAAATTACAGACATACAAAAACAGGTTTATATAAACAAATATACACATATAACACGATTCTATTTATATAGATTTGCATGTGAATAATATACCTACATACAAATATTTTATTTTGTTTTTCAGCATTAGATCACCAAAGAAAGTATTCCAACAGTTTCATACTTTCAAGTAAGAGTCAAAACACAAAACCTTGGCCTTCAGATTTGAGTTAAAGAATGCTATGATATGGGAATGAAGGAAGGAGTAACAGAATGTTATCTGTAACAGCGAGTGTTTGCAAACTGACAGAAACACTATTTTTCTATGTGCAGTTTATATAACATTAGAAGTACTTCAATTGCCAAAACTAAAAATAATCAGTAGTATTTGGCAAGTTAATATTTATTTTTATTATACTAATTAATTAATTGTTTAATTAATTAATTAATTAATTAATTAATTAATTAGTTGTGTAAGAATAATCCAGGAACCACATCTGTGTTGAGCTTCACCTCCAAACATTCATTACCAAATAAGAGGGGACTGTAACATACCACTTTCATGTGAAATAACAACAGGGCCACAACTGCGCCACTCCCCACTTAATTTAAATGAAAAACACAAAAAAAACTCAGTTATAAGCACTTTTGTCTCTTATATGAAACAGGACTTCTTCAGAACAGTTATACAAACTCCAAGGTCTGCACACAAAGCACACAAAAGCAACATGGAGTATATTGTAACCAGCAAGTATAACAAAGATTTAACTGTAGTAACATACACAAAAAATCATTTCAGATCATAAGATCATAGGAAGTTACTAGGTCAATGGACCTATAGCCTTTTTAAGCCTAACCCTTCATGTCCCAATTGTCCTAGTTATCACTGCTCATGGACTAAAATGGCTTTGGTATATGTATTTGCCTTCTGCAAGCTTCATCTGTCCATAAGGGACACAGGCAACAAGTCTAGTATGAATTTACAATTTCCCATCCATATAAAAAATGAAAATATAAAAAATATAAAGAATATACAACTTTAAAATTATTTCTGTCTTAAGCTACCAATGACTTAATTTTAATACACTAGTCAAAAAAGAAATTTCATTTAACCCCATGGGAGTTTTGGAAGTAGTTTTAAGTTGCCAAAACAGTTCTCTGATTTCTGACTGCTCACTCCATGCTCCCCCCCCCCCGGATTAAAAGTTTACTTTCTTTAAAATCTGAAATAAAAAGCTGTGATCCAACAATGAAAAGGTTCAAGTTAACAGCACCTTGGTACAAAGACATCTAATACATTTAACCAGCCTTGCCACCCCATTGTTAACTTATTTGAAAAGATATGTGAACATATACAAGTTAATTCAAATCAAAACAGAATGAATTTTTGCTATTCTTTAACAAAAGAATGAACAGGACTTGCTGAAAAATATATGTACCAATAACAATATTCACAATATGAAATCTGACAAAGGGGGAGGCCTAATGGCCACCAGAGGTTACTTTGGGTAAATTGAACCAATTAATTAAACACATTAGAAGTATTCATTCAATTCTGGAGAGAACAAGGCACCTAATTTTATTATTCATTTTTTTCTCTATATTATTTAGTAGCTGATGCCAACCTGATTTGTTGATTGTATTGAACCTTCTATATTGTTCTCCTTGTTCTCTCCAGGATTGAATGAATACTTCTAAAGTGTTTAATTGGTTCATTTTACCCAAAGCAACCTCTGGTGGGGCTACACTATAAATAGGAGCATATTTGCTTTGTGGATTTAATGCACTGAAGAAGGCTGGAATATATAGCAAAAACTGGTCTGCTTAATCTTTGTTCTCTATGTTCTCCTTTACATGAATAAAACTATATCAGTCACTGTTTGCTGGCTCCACTAATTCTTTTTGTCTGGATATTTTGTTTGGAGCCGTGCAGCTACTATACTTGCAGAGGCCTGATCGCATATTTACTTAAAGACTCATGAGTTTTTTGAGATTCATTATAAATGATTTATATACAGATAATTGTACTTGTCACTGTAGATGTTAAATATTTATTTATATTTATTCCCCATACTTTAAGGTTGGAGTATTTCAATGAGTATTTAACAATATCTATTGTTATTACTAGTAGTGAAATCAATACTTTAACTAACCTAATGGAAATCATGTTAAAGAACTACATATATTCTGAAGGGAAATGCCACCAAAAGAAGCTGGGAGGTGTGATGCAGGCAGCCTGTGCCCCAGTATTAGCCAATATTATGATGGGTGAATGAGATAAAAAATATGTATTTAACTCTGAATTTGTGAACTCCAGGATCCTGTATACCAGGCTCTTGAATGACATTTATATTTTTTGGTATGACGCTGAAGAAAAACTTGATGAATTTCTTGACTACATTAATAACACCATAGCTTGTTTTCACTTTGCTCAAGAAATGTCTGATACAACATTGTTTTATCTGGATGTGCAAATAACTAAGGACCTGGTAAAAAAAAGTTTCTTTCTAGTATTTTCTGAAAACCTACTTACTCCAATTCCCTCTTACACTATAGTAGTTGTTATCTCCACTTTCAAGGTATGCTTTGCAAGGATGGTCTCAGAGGACAATTTATACTTTAAAGAGATTGAAATGCTAAAAATGTGTTAAAAAGGTGGGAATACCCTGACAAGATTCTGATTAACACTCAGAAAGAAGTGGCTCACAAAAGGAAGGAGGGAATATATGTACCCTGTTGTTGGGTAGGGCAGAGAATAACTGTTTTGAAAGTATTAGTTGATGAAGGGTATGTAAAGGCGATGAGCGTGACTTATTCAGGGGACAGCTATTCCATTACAGAGGTGATCAGGAGTCACTGGGACATGTTTATGTTTAGTAACTGTATCCCTAGGGTAGGTGAAAAACCTGGATTTGTGTTTAAAAAGGGAAGAAATGTCAAAGACGTAATAGAAGGATGGAAGGATAATTCAAGAACCGTGGGAAGGAGAGGTACCTACAAATGTGTTACATGTAATCAGTGTCTGTGAAAGAAGGCTGTGAGATGGTCATTTATAGAATAGCCTCTTTTAAAACAATTGGTTACTTCATATGAAACCAAAGGGGTAGCTTATCTTGCTAGGCCCTTCTTCCCATTTTATATTAGTAAAAGTGAAAAAAGCTTTTAAAGAAAAAATATATGAGCATACCTATGATACTAGAATGTAAAATCTAAATAATGCATTGTTTAAGCATATATACAAGTATTAAATCACAGCTTTTTATTTCAGATATTAGAAAATGTAACCTTAAATCTCAGAGGAAGAGCATGGCTTGAGTTTATTTTGTGTGTGTTTTTCATTAAATTAAGTGTGGACTAGAGCAGTTTTGGCCCTGTGGTTATTTTATATGAGGGTGGTATGTCATAGTCCTATGAAGAGTTTTATACAAATAGAATCTCACAGCAGTTAAAGCACAGAGCTGTCAAAGTGGAGACATAAATTTGCATACGGTCTTCTCATGAGCTACTCAGCAAACCTTGAAAAATACCTATAGTCTCAACTGGGGTACTTTATTACGATAGTTACAAGATGTTAAATGCATTATTAATGGAAAAAAAATAATAATCACATATTTTCCTAAAAATATTGTCAAAATATTATCATTGCAGATAATTAACTTGACGGAAAATAGGCAATGGAAAATAAATGCATTATTACTGGACAGAAAATAAACAAGCTTGCACTTAAAAATGTTATCAAAATGTGATCATAGCATTTACACAAGTTTTAAGGCTGATTTAGTCTAATGTTTATAGATGCCTTATCAGTGCCAACACTCAAGCTTTACCTCCTTTCTGAAGAATGAAGAAGCTGTTAGGCCCTGGCTAACCCAAGGGTTACCAGTCCCATTCAGCTGTCCAGGTGTTATTTTATTTAAAGGAAAATACAGAAATATATTGTTTAACCTGCAGTGGAAGTTTATTCCAGAGAAGGGGGAAGCATTGGCTGAAAAATCTATCTTTCCATTGTGTTCTGCTTATCTACTAATGACAATGCAAGATTTCTGTTGTAGTATTAACTAAGCGGTTTGTCTTTCTGAGATATATGGGGCCACAGACCACTGGATCTCTAATGACACATTTAACAAGGCACATAACCCCCTCAGGAGTCTATAAAACACAAAGTACAGGGACATGGTTTTCAGTCCTTCCTGATAACTATTGTTATTATGACCGGAGCTCTTTTTTGTTATGAACATCTATGGCTTTTTGAGTTTGCTAAGAAGTGTGAAATACATATCAAATACAGAACTGCAATCTATAATGTGTCTGATCATTTCTGAAAATAGAGGGGCAATGACATTTTTGGTTCTGTACAAAATACATATGGCTACTAGTTGTGCTAACATGTGAGCCCCAAAGCAGCTTTAACTTTCTACCAAATTTTCCAGGTCTCTGTACTGTACATTGTGGGCAGCTTCTGTTTTTCAGAAACAACAAACACTTTTTAACATTCAATTTAAGCCAGTTCCGTATACCAGATATCTACTAAGGTAAGCTCTTTTTAAGGGTGCAGATATCTGAATGGGTTTTAACAGTTATACACAATTTACAGTCATCTGCAGATCTGGTTGACAAAAGACCCTAGTTATCATTTTTGAGATCAGAGAAATATATGACAAACAATAATTCCCAGGGTCAGTGATACAATCACCCTTATTGAGGTTGAGAGGATTAACTTGACACAAAGTCAACAATGGGAGCTAGCAATATAAATAGCAGATAATTGAGCGCTGGAAATAAGCAGCTTGGAAGGTAGACTAATCAGAGGTAAGTTTGGGGAACACATTCAGGAGAAAGGTTTATATAATTAAAATATGGAGAGAAGTAGATACAGTTATGTAAAACTAATCAATTACAGCACAATTAAAGCAGGGAAATAGTGTGATACTTCAAATGTTTGCTTATTTTAAGAATGGCTAATTTATTATCTGACAATGCACACTGTTTATCTTCATAGCTTTTCTATAGTTATGTTACATTTTTAATTTTTATTTGTTAACCAGGTAAGCCAACTGCATACAAGAGTTAATTTTCAGTGGTGACCTGGAAAAATTGTCTGGATGAATGGTGTAGTAAGAGTCATATGTTTACAAATATAAATTGAGGTAATTATACTGAGACTGCACTATGAAGCTTCTTAGTGTATAGTCTTCACTGTTTGAAGTAAACTGACAGGTTTCTGTACAGTAACAGGATAGGCCATTTTTTAATACAGATTTTTAAGTGTTCACACAGTTAATGTGTTCTACTTGGCTACTCTATTATTCACTGTCATAGGGAAGCCCAGCTGAATGTTAGTAAATCTGTAGTTTATGAAGAAAGCTATGTAAATTGGTTTCATTTCTAAGAAGTAGGAGAATGGAGTTCCATAACTTGGCTATGCAAACACTACATAGGGAGTCTCCATTGTTTGATTTTGACATTTGCAAGAGATTTGGATGTTGTGAGCTGAGGTTTCTAGCTGGAATGTATCTTTCAATGGGCTCTCTTCAGACTGTTGAATACCAGGAACATTGAACCGCAGATCACCAAGACGAAAACATAGTTTTTTAGAATATCAAACCATTTGTATGTAGATTGCTGTAGGGATAAAAATTCCCATTCACCTCAATGTAAGTGCGATCTTGGAGTTGATATATTTAAGTAGCAGGGGGTGTGAAAGGTGCAGGTGGGCGTAACCCCCCTGCTGCAGCAAAAAAAAAATAGTTTTTTCTTTTTATTTAGGTGTTGATGCTTAGAGGTTTCATGCATATGGTCTCGGCCATATGTGCTTTGACGTTCCAGCCATTCGACAATCTGAAGTAGACCACTTTCAACACATTTGGATATAGGGAGACATGTGTTAGGTATGAATAGGAATATGACCCACTAACAAGTGTTGTAGGACATACAGCACGACAACACATTGAGTCACAGTGTTTGGAACATGAGGCATGCATGTCAGTTGTCACATATATGAAAAAAGATTCTAGATTTGATATGTTTTCATCCTGTCTGAATCATTATAGTCATTGTACATTCTTATGTAAGAAAAAAATAAAATAATGCTCACTTGCTCAGAATAAGTGATAGAGTCTGTCTCCTTTTAATGTTACAGGATAATGCACTTTACTTGTTCCACTTATTCTATTTGCAGATGAAGATGCTGACTTTAGTGCTAAATTCAGATCACAATGAACATTTGAAGCTGACACACTACATCATTTGCAAAATGGTCTAGGCCGGCAGTAACAAATATTCTGTTAAAATATATACAGTTTATGTGGCTTTGGGATGGAGAAGAATACACATTTCTGTTTAAAAGTGATATGATATTCTTTTTGCATGATGTCCTATATAGATTCATATATAATTTATTTTTCAGGACAGTTTAGGTTGCAGCTGCTCATTTGTTTCCAAATCTAAAGAATACACTCCAAGAATATTATAGCAATAACCCACGCCTGGGTGTGGGTAATGCTGGATTTACCCACGGATGGCGTGGTTTACCAAACAAAGCCAACCGTGGGTAAGTACAGCATTACCCACACCCAGAAGTGGGTTATTGCTATTATACCATGACATTATTTAAGAAAAGAAACTATTACTTTTCTTAAATAATGGCATAGTATAATGCCTGTTTACTGCCCTTCCGCAGATGTCTGGCATCCGGCAGTTTTGATGTACTGCGCGCCTGCGCAGTACATCAGACTGTGGGCAAGCGGAGAAAGCAAGATCTCCGTTGCTTTTTACTGTTTTCGCTATGTTAAATGGGTTTAACATAGCGAGACAGTTTAAAATAAGCAAAGGAGATGTCCGTTGCTCATTTTAAAACTGTCTCGCTATGTTAAACTCATTTAACATAGCGAAAATAAAAAGCAACGGAGATCTTGCTTTCTCCATTGCTTTTTAAAACCTGTCTGCTATGTTAAATGGGTTTAGCATAGCGAGGCAGCTTTAAAATAAACAACGGAGATCTCCGTTGCTTATTTTAAAGCTGTCTCATATGTTAAACCCATTTAACATAGCGAGACAGTGTTTAAAGTAGAGTTATACTAATGGAAAAAAGTCCGGGCGACCGGACCTTTTTCCATTAGTATAACTCGATTTACAATGTGCACGCTGGCCAATCAGCGTGCACGTTTTGGGGGGTCATGGTATAATATTGTGTAGTTACCACAGTAGCATTTCTTGAAAACTTCATAAGAATATGCCAAGTAGATTTGGAGATGCAGACATTTATATACAATTATCCAAACTATTTTTTTTTCTGCAGACACTAAAAAAGGCTAAATACCCCTAGATGATACTAGTGCAGTAAAGGTGTGTAAGTATGCACAGCTTTGCATTTACTTATAGTCTCTGGCATACATGTTTTCATCACAAATACTAGAAATGCCTACATCTCATGGTGCTTTAGGGAGAAAGGTGTCTTTTCTACCCACCCTGTGGTTATATGTTATAATCTGCTAATAAAACGAGCTAGGCAACATATGTTGGAAAAGAGGGGAAAATGAATAATAGTTGTCATAATACTTATAAAGTATACATGTTTTAGTAATCCATGTGAGAGAAGGAAGATGGATGTCATTTGCGTCAGAGTGTGGATGCTGCTGGCTTTGTTGCTATGGAGCAAGTTTCATATGAGCATATATTATGTGATCTTTGAAAAACTGCTGATAAACTCTTACATTTTATAGTTAAACATAGTTAAACTCAACAAAAATTCAGTGAATGTGGACATACAACCAAGCATATGCCATAGTCACATTACGGTATTTATTTATCGATCTATCGTTTGTTGATTGGGTTAGTCCCACTAGGTAAGTAGCCTCTTTTTAATTATTAATGCTTCTCACCAGAGATGTCAGAACAATTCCAGACCCAGGTCCAAATAGCCTTGACTCTCTTCTTGTTTTTATTACTCCACTTGCTACATCCATTTCTTATACTGTTGTTCCCTTCAGTTTTAAAGCTAATACAGTACCACATAAGTACTATTACAGAGTCTTAAACAATCCAGCATCTTAGTGTCCAAAACCTTAACAGGAACTGGGACAGCACTGAAACATTTGGTACCATTAAACCCACAAACCTGACATTCTTGGTGTCACAAAACCTGTTTTAAATCTCCCTTCTGCCTTTCAACACTTTTCTACAAGAGGCCTGGCATCAAAAAAAGGAGAGGGTGCTATGTTGCTTATTAAGAAAAAAAATCACAAAATATCCACCTCTCTAACTACTGAATACTGTCCTTCTAGGCACACTTTTCCTCACTGGCAATTAATTCATCTCATTTTAAGCATTAAATTCAAATTTCTCATTTTAGTTGTGCATATCCCCCTTCAAACTTAATGTGCCTTCTATCTGCTCTTGACTCCATCCTTTTATATTTTCCTTAGAGCAGCATCACAATAACTGGTGAGATAAAAAATTAATTTTCTTAATTCCCTTTGACATCTTTCACAACTTGTCTCCTCTCCTCTCGTCTCCTACCAGGAAAAGCCCTAGCAACAAGAACTATTCATTGCTAGACATCGTTATCACTTGCATCTCACAGAAATTGAAACTAATATTTTACATCCCCACCATTTAAGACCTAATTATGTCACAATCCTTCATTCCCATTCTTTAATCAGATCTCTTAGGCCCTTCACTGAAATTAATGAATCTGACTTTTACTCTGAGCTTCCAAACATGAGTTGGTCTTTATTATATGAAGCTATCTCCCTGGACACAGCTCTAGATATCGTCAATGCTCTCTTAACCCAAAACACTGAAATGGGTTTTTCCCATAATTAAGTTAATATTTAAAGGAAAATCCTGTCCAAGGATAATTAAGGAGGTGAGGACTTAGCACAGAGCAAATGGAAATCTTCCCTCCTTGAAAAAGACTATGATGCTTTTAAAAATTAAAATGGAACTTAACTGGTCATTTCAGAGGCAAAATCTATTTAACCTAAAAAATAAGCAAACTGAGTGTCTTCCAGTCTTACACATACTGGAAATTGATTACATATCTATCATACTTTAATAATGCATCTGAGTCTAGTAACATATACATTTGATCAGCATAAAATCCTAACATACTGGTGAAAATTGATAAGAATATATCCACTTTTATCCACTAACAGTCTCCTACACATTCCCATAGATCACCCTGTCACTTCTGCTTCCCCTCCTTCATCCTTGTCTCTTCTGCCTATCTCCCTCTCTCATCCAGCACAGTTTTTCTTTTCTCAGCTCCCCATGTTCCCTTCCATTGCACTTCTGAGCAATCACCCCAAAACAGTGTTAAAACGTCTAGAAAAAGATAACAACAAAGCTAACACTAAACTCAAAGTTCCAGTTTTCTCCACCTTACTTTCTCATACATCTCTAACCTCTAACTCACATCTTTGACCTATCACACACAACAGGTATTGCCTCTCTACAATTAAAACACACCCTAATAGTTTTCATACTGAAGGTTCCATCCCCACCTTCTCTGCATTACTACAGGCTAGTGTCCATTCTTTGTCCCATAATTCACTGATGGAAAACCTTCTATATAATCGACCTCTTGAGCAGGTTAACAAGTATAGCATCTTAACTGACGTTCAACATGGGATTAGATCAGGCTATAACACTCTAACAGCCATTTACTCACTCACTCACTGACAAACTCTGTTCCTGTTTGGAATGAAAGCACCATCCAGGTGCCATCTCCATAAAATATTTGTTTGACAGTGGCAACCACAATATTATTTTAAATAAACTCCAAGAAATAGGCTTTGAATCACCCAGTCTTATCTGGCTGTACAGCTGTCACAACTGAAGAACATTTTCCATTTCCAGCTTCTCACATTATTTAGTTACAGGCACCTTCAACTCAGGAGTCCATAATGTTTATGTGCTAGGCACAGTTTTATTTTATCTATTCATTAATGACATCTCCTTTTGGCCAGTGGTGATGTGCTGTATAACTCCATCCCAGATATCACTAATCTACAAATCTCTCCACAATCTGACTTTGATCATCTTTCTAACTAGCTTACTAATAACAGATTCCATCAAAACTTTACCAAAGCACCTGCTGTGCTCTTTAGTGCCAACTTTGAAACCACCTATTGCTCCCCACTACCTATCCACCTCTATACAATAGTAATATGCAGGATATTAATCAACAGTAATATATTGGTGTGTTAATACACCACTTTAAAAAACATGCTGAAATAATATGCAAAAAAGTTAAGCAACAACTTAAATCCTCCTGCTCAGTTTCTAATTGCCTTACCTTGCAGGACTGGACTGCTATAACTAAGAATGTTCTCATATCTAGACTGGAGTATGCTGTTCCCCAAACTGTCCCCAGCTCCTCTCAAAACACACAAACACAGGCACTTTACAAACTACAGTCAATGACATTTACAGATTTATTCACCTCTTGCCAATATCTGAGCACTACTACTCTGTACTATAAAATGTCATCTAGCCTCCAGTAATGATACGTCACCAACTTTTATTCTTTCTTCTTCTAAGTTCAGCTGCTGAATGGCAACTGATACCACTCACTCAAAAGCAGTTTCACTCTCATTTACTCCTTGTATGACCTTCACAGCAAAACTGACAGATCTTTTACATTCGACATGATCGACAGACCACGATGCTTTGCCAGAGATGGTCTGCACCTGTCGTCCCTGGGATTCAGGTTACTGGCTAAGGCTCTTGCCACCCCTATAGTGCCTTTTTTAGGCAAAGTTCAAAAGACAAAACCACCACTGTAACAGGTACAAGCATGCAAAATCTGAAGGTAATGCTACTCAATGCTAGAAGTCTAAACCTCAAAATGCACTCTCTCGAGGCACTCCTAAAAATGGAGAACATCGATATCTGTGCAGTAGCTGAGACCTGGTTCAAGGCTCCAGAGAGCACCCCTGCAATACCAGGCTACAACTCTTACCACACTTTTTAGCCACCAAACCAGGATCGAAACACTAAAAGTGGAGGAGTGTCCATATTCACCAAGGATATTCATACCAAATACTGTCTTGTTTGCTTGTTTCCCACCTTTCCTAGCCAGTCCAGATCCTAGGCTTTGCTTGTCTCAGGACTTTATTTTCTGTGTTCAGAGCTATCCAGACCTTGCTGTGGTAGAGGGAAGTCCTACTGCTTACCAGTGGGAGTGGTGAGCAATGTACTGCCTAACTAACACAAGAAGAGTGGTTTCCAGCTCTGAAATTGTAATTTTATTAGCCTTTTTGGGCTGATTTCTATCCCTTTCAACTTTCTGGCTTAAAAATACGTGTGTTTGCACATTTTTCACATCGTGCAGCACCATGAGGCTACAGTTAAACTATTCCAGGTGCCAGAAAGTCTGCCCGTCAAATTTTCCCTTAGAATTAGTTGGTTTATCAGTAGTAGCACTAAAATCTGAACCCCTGTGACTAGCACTTGCTCTAGAACCTGCTGGAAAGCACTAGGAAGCCTGAAACTGATACAAGCACTCAACTCTCCTTGTCAATAAGGAGAAATTAATTGTAGGCACTAAACAGCCTATAATTGCAAAGTACCTTGCAAAGGTAAGGGAAAACAGTTCTTATACTTTACAAAAAAACACCTAAACAGGCATGTCCAAGGGTCAGCTTCCGGTGATTTCTCCTGTCCACCTGGTGAATCTGGGCATTCTGGGGCAATGCGGCAACTGCCTCATGTACATAGACAACCCTCTACTCCTACCACCCAACACTACAACCTGCGAAAGATGCACTTACATAGCCAAACTGGAAACAAAGCTCTCTCCAGCCAAGATTGTGCTAGACAGTCAAGAGGAGAAGGTTAACACCTGCACTACATCTCAAGCAACTCATAGCCCTTCAAAACCCACACCATCAACACCCACACATAGCAACACTAAACCCACATATGTTAAGTTATGCCCTTAACATTAACCTGCCCAAGCAACAAGGACCTCCGAAGCTGAAACGCAAACAAGCACCAGTCACAACTAAAGTGACACATAGCTCTCAACACCAGTGTGCCACCCAACAACAGCCCCTAAGGCAAGACAATGTACCTAACACTTTAGACATAGGTGACTCTATAGTCAGGCACACTGATGTCCCATTCACCAGGCTGAACAAGAAGAAAATTACAGTCAGCTGCCCATCGGGTGCCAGGATCTGGCACATAACGCATGCACTCAAGTCACTCCACAACAAGTACAAATACGACTCTGTCATTATCCATGCTGGAGTGAATGACTTGAGACGTACCTTCCTGGACTACATGAAAAGAGACATGGAAGAGCTCTCGGATCATGTAGCCCAGGCAGGTATGACCCTAGCCCTGAGTAGCATCCTGCCTTTGCCCAGAATGATACCACAGTATAAGGACAAAATGATTGACTTCAACAATTGGCTAAGCTTCTGGTGTCATTCAAAGGGGATCCGGTATCTGTCTGCCTGGGAAGACATGATCGACAAACCACAATGCTTTGCCAGAGATGGTCTGCACCTGTCACCCCTGGGATTCAGGTTACTGGCTAAAGCTCTTGCCACCCCTATAGTGCCTTTTTTAGACAAGGTTCAATGGACAAAACTACCACCATAACAGATACAAGCATGCAAAATCTGAAGGTAATGCTACTCAATGCTAGAAGTCTAAACCTCAAAATGCACACTGTCGAGGCACTCCTAAAAATGGAGAACATCGATATCTGTGCAGTAACTGAGACTTGGTTCAAGGCTCCAGAGAGCACACCTACAATACCAGGCTACAACTCTTACCACAATTTTTGTCCACAAAACCAAGACCGAAACACTAAAGGTGGAGGAGTGTCCATATTCACCAAGGATATTCACACCTCCAGGCTAGTTGCCCAACACAATGCATCTGAAATTCTCCAGGTGCAACTAACACTAGGTAAGACTGCAATCCAGATTGTAGTTTGCTACAGATCCCCCACCATGCCCCAAGATTCTCACTACACCTTTCTAAACATACTGAAAAACATTAAGATACAACCAAACACCCTAATATTGGGTGATTTCAACTACCTTGCCATTAACTAGGAAAACTACTTGGATACCAACTCCCTTTCCCAACAGTTCCTGGAATTCATAAATTCCAATGCCCTGGATCAATTAATCCATTGTCCCACCAGGGGCTCCAATATCCTAGACCTGGTCATTACTAACATGGGAGATAGATGCTCCAAACCAGTGGTCACCCCCTCATTGGTCAGGTCTGACAAAAAGCAAATCACCCTTGACATCTACATCCCACCCCCATCCCCCCAGTAAGGAAACCTCCTTAAAAAACTTCTCCAAAACCAACTTTATGGTGCTGAAGTCAGAAGTGACAAACTTCATGACACCCATGCAGATGGGATCTGAAACTTCAACGGCAGAATCTTACACTAAGGCACTGTACGAGCACATCCACTCATGCATGAATCGTGCCATCCCAAATAGAACCAAGATGCTCTCATCTAAAAAAAGGTACCCTGTTATAAACAAACTATACAACAGAAGGAAGAAACTGTTGCAGAAAAGAGGAAAATCCCAGGATGCAAAAAACTCCCTCACCAGCCTCAGTAAGAAGCTGAGATCCCTCATAAAATCCTCAAAAGCTAGTTATGAAAATAAAATTGCCAAAGATTCCAAAGACAACCACAAGGAATTCTATAGTTATGTCAAGAATCTAAATGGCAATGCTCAGATCTGATCTGAGCTTCAGCAGAATGGCTTTAAATATACTGATCTCAAGGTTATTGCCAATATCCTGGCAGACTGATTTAGTGCCAACTTCACCCCCCTCTCACCCCCTAAAGGACCCATCTCAATACAAAAAAATTGCCAAATTCCGATAATCAGAGCCACACAGGTAGAAACCGCACTCTCCAACGCTAAGAATACAGCATCCATGGGACCAGATGACATCCCAGGCTGTGTACTACATGAAATACAAAATTAACTGGCACCTCACCTAAGTGTCATGTTTAATCATAGCCTCACCTCAGGCTTCGTGCCCACTGAGTGTTGCACAGCTACAGTTATCCCACTCCAGAAGGGGGGAATTCACCTTGGATCCCAGAAACTGCCATCCCATCAGTCTGATGAGCCTGATCTGCAAGGGTATGGAACGCATTATCATGGAACTTATAAACAAAGACATTGGCAACCATCAAACACTGGACCACACACAGTTTGGGTTTGTGAAGGGCCGTTCTTGTCTCCTGAACCTGATTGACTTCTTCGAATCAGTCTCCAAAGCTGTGGACGAGGGTAAGGCAGTCCACACAGCCTATCTGGACCTTGCCAAGGCCTTCAACACCATCCTCCACTCTGGAATCATAGATAAACTTACTAAGCTGGGCATAAATCCCTACGTCACTCGATGGGTTGCCAACTAGCTTACTGACAGAACCCAGACTGTAAAATAGCTGACTCCAAATCCAGCTCCAGACAAGTGACAAGTGGAGTACCTCAGGGTTCAGTCCTGGGACCACTCTTGTTTGGCATCTACTTCTCTGAAGTACAGGCCAACACTAAGGGACTCTGGCTAACAAAGTTTGCAGATGACTGCAAACTGGGAGCCATTACTGAATCCCCAAATTATGTGGATATTCTACAAAAGGGCCTTACAGAAACAGATGCCTGGTGCCAGAGCCATGGGCTCAAGCTTAATGCCAAGAAATGTATAGCTATCCCCTTTGGAAAAAAACATGTACCCATGAATTACCACATAGGTGGCAGTACACTAAACATCAAAAGTGTGATGAGAGACTTAGGGACACAGGTGGACAGTGGTTTCACTTTCCTTAACCACATCGTCACAACAGTCAGGAAATCCTTCTATGTGGCACACCTCATCACTAAGGGCTTTTCATCCAGAAAAAAGGAGGTCATTGTCCCACTGTACTCATCCCTCATTAGACCCATTATAGAGTATAATGCCCCATTTGGCATGTACCTCTCCAGACACCTGCAACAACTGGAAAAATATCGCACTAAAAGAATCACAGGCCTAAAGCAGATGTCCTGTGCTGACTACCTTAAAACACTCCAGCTATACTCTGTTGCATATCGTCTACTCAGAGGTGAACTCTGCTTAACATACAAGGCCTTGTCAAACCCAGAGCTGTTGGACATGCTACACTTAAAGAAATCCCAATCCCTCAGAGCCACATGCTCCAGGGATCTAAACCTTGTCATCACAATAAACAAAACATGCTGGAGGGATAGGTTCCTGACCCAGAGACTCCCCAGAGTCTGGAATAGACTGCCCATACATGTCAAGCAGAGCGCCTTTTTGGCCTTCTTCAAAAGGAACCTTGACAATTGGATGGGAGTAAGGAAATTCACCCCGGGGATCATGTCAGTCGCCCTGCTAGACAGGGGTCCAGGAAGTAAATAGTGTGGGAAGAAATAACAAGGAAATTGTTATGGCTAGGCTTGTATAGGCCCTAGGGCTGATAGCCTAGTACCAGCCTATGAACCTATGAACCTATTCACCAAATTTTCATAAACTATTCGGAGAAAAAAATCAAGTAGTTCCAACCAACTGCAACCATCTTTCAGAATTAAAAAGAGACTTGATAACCAGTCTTCTATGTAAAAGCATTTACAGCATTTTTTTTTAAAAGCCTACTTCTGCACATTCTTTATTGACAAAGACTAATACTCTCCTTCTTCTCATTTCTGTAGCTTCAAACCAGCCAACTGAAGAGATTGCAAACATTTGAAAACAGCATTCTTGTCACTTATATTCATCCAGTCAGACTTACCTTATGCGTGACAATGGCTCTTTCTTTGTCTTTCCACATTGAAACCATGACTCTGTGTGCACATGGCAATTATTCCATAACCTGTACCATTTGCATGTGAATTAAAACTAAACTCTCTGGTTTGTAAATTGAAAGCCTCTGTTCTTTTGCATATAATGTAACTGTATACAGAATACTGTCTTCTCTCCATTTATTAATGTACTGTTTAGTCTTCTTAAATCATATTCTGTCTTCTTGATCAATCTTTGCATTTTCTTGGACTGTTGTTAATGTATTTGTATAAAATGCTGTTTACTGCCATTGTGCCCTGACCAGGACTGGAAAGGGTCCCAGAGCAAGTGCATTCTCCCAATTAACAAATCATTAAGTAAAAATAAAAATAAATGCCTGCTGTTTCTAATGGAAATATACCAGAGGGGACACTTCCACAGTGAGATGTCTAGGCAAGATTTAGGACATATGAAACAATCTGCAGGATAAAAACAACTATGCCAAACTCCCTAAGAAGAGTTTGTTGAGTATCCAATTACTTATTCTGGTTTAAGGCACTAGTAGATGGAGCCCCTACCTTGCTTTCCAGGTAGGAAACCTGAAATGAGTTAAAGTCTGGATGTTCACTGTGCTAAATTATAGAAATGAGAAAAGAGAGAGAAAACGACAAGAGAAAAAAAAAACATAAAGGTCAGTATTATTGGCCATTTCAAGGGGAGGCTGCGGTGGTGCAGTGGTTAGCATTGCCACCTCACAGCAAGAGGTTCTTCAGTTCGATCCTTGGCTGGGGTGCCTTCTGTGTGGAGTCTGCATGTCCACCCTGTGGTCACATGGGTTTTCTCCAGGTGCTCTGGTTTCTTCCCAAAGACATGCTGTAGGTGGATTGGACACTCTACATTGGCCCTAGGTGTGAGTGTGTGTGCCTTCTGTGGAAGGTTGGGTGCCAGGCTGCCAACTTGACACCGTAAAACTCCACTGCCGATCATGAGTAGACAGGTGATCTGCTGTGGTGACCTGGTGACCCTTGACCAGTGCAAAGCCCAAAGAAGATTATTGTCCATTTCAAGTTAAGTTTTGGGGATCTGAGCTAATAACAATGTAAGGGACACTCATAGTATCACAGAAAGCAGAACAGTCTCTTGTTACAGCAATGACTTGGTTAAAATGGATACACACAAACAAACTGATTCATACATTTGTGTGTTTACAGTGAAGCAGCTAGTTCATTAAAGGTCAGCATATACTCTTCCTTTCTTTCCCTGTGTATTTTTTATTCCTTTATTTGATTCTTTTTTATTTCACCTTGCTTGACTCTACAGAGTGTCTTTGCACTTGTGCTCTCTTTTAATTCCTTCCTCTACTTGTCTGATTATTAATATGCATCTTAATACTGGTCATCCACTATTTTACTACCAGTGCAAACACTGCTAGTCACTATCTTACTACCAGTGCAAACACTGCTAGTCACTATCTTACTACCAGTGCAAATACTGCTAGTCACTATCTTACTACCAGTGCAAACACTGCTTGTAATTATCTTACTACCAGTGCAAACACTGCTAGTATTTCAGGCTCTTTTGGTTTGCTTCTGTGCTCATGAAGAAGTACAGACCTTATCAAGTGTGAGACTGGCTTCTATGTATGCTAATTCGAAAGAGTACCCACCTTCCCAGGTGTGAGGGAGGTTTTTATCTGCACTAATTGGAAAAGATGTCTACATAGCAAGGTGTGAGATTGCCTTCTGTCTGTGGTAATTCAGAAGAGATGACCACCTTCCTAAATGTGAAGTTGTCTTGCTTCTATGCTAATTCAAAAATTTTTTTATCTTCCAAGGGGGTGAGGCTAGTTTCTATCTACACTAATAAAGAAGAGGTGAACACATTTTCTCAAATGAGAGGTTGGTTTTCTTCAACACTAATTTAGAAAAATGTTGCAGTTATGAGGTTGATTTCTATCTATGCTAATGTAGAAGTACCTACATTCCCACTTGTGTGGTTGGTTTCTATTTCTGCTAACTTAAAACAGGTACCCGACTTCCCAGGTGTGAGGTTATTTCCTATTTATGTTAATTCAAAAGAGATGCTTATCTTTTCAAGCATAAGGTTGATTTGATTTTTATCTATACTAATTTAGAAGAGTGCCCACCTTCCCAGGTGTGAGATTGGTTTCACTGGTAATTCAGAAGGGGTGCCCACCTTTCAGGAATGCAAGGTTATTTTTGGCTGTGTTAATTCAAGAGAGGTGCTCACCTTGTAGTTGTGAGACTGTTTTTATTAATACTAATTCAGAAAAGGTGTTTACCTTTCCAAGTGTGAGGTTTGCAGTGAACATTTGCTGTCTTTAGATTGAGACAGATTTTATTTATTTATTTATTTTTCCTATTAGTTGTGAACATAATCAAATCAATGCTGTAAATACTCAGTCCTACATATATAGCATTATTTCAGCTAGGAATGCATGCCTGTCCATCATGTCTTCACGGTTTCTACTATGGTAACAAGTTGCTATGGACATAGATATTTCACCTGTCTGAAACCTGCCTAGGAGGATGCTCTTCTTTTGATGGTTAATCCTGTCCTCCTCCCTAGCGTGAATAAACTATATGCTTTTTAATTTATATTAACAGCATGGAGTAATGTAAAGGAAGACCTTACAATACTAACAGGCTTGTTTTAGTCTCCTTATGGAATATACCTCCTAAAATGCATCTTGAATTTTATTTGTTGATTTGGTGCAGCATTACCACTTATTTCAGTTCCCTTCTGTACTTAACAACTTCTCCCCAGCAGTACTTTTATATAAATGCTTAGTTATCATGGAACTCTCTCCCCCAACATATTCTCTCTATCCTGATGCACATACTTTGAAACAACTCCTAAAAGAATATTATGGTAAACACTGGCTATGTTCCTGCATATCTACAGGCTAGTATAGTTATTTACTATCCCTTTTCACTAATCATCTCTACCAATGCCTCTTATAGCCTAAATTTGCTTCTATATTCTTTTCTTTGATCTTTCCACAAAAAGATGAAGTGTTGAATGATTTTTAGCCCAAACCCATTATGATTTCTCATTATATGTATTTTTTCACTGTATTATATCTGCCTTGTGTTTCATCTGTATTGTATTTTTTACTCTGCAAATATTGTTTCATCTGTATTGCATTTTTTTACTCTGTAAATATTTTCCTGGTACTTTTCTTGTTTATTCACTGTACTACTTTTTGTATTTTGAGCTTTTCCTCACGGGTCTCTGCTGAAAATGGATCTCTTGCCTAGTCTGACACTACCTGGTAATCAAAAGTAAATAAATAAATATTCATTCATAATGTCTTGTCATTTTTTCCTAACCTTTTATTGTATTTCCTATAGTTCACTTCTTACACCTCTGCTTGCCCCTATCCAAACTCTCTTTTTATGACTTTGTATCACCTACTCAATATGTCTTTCTTTGCACCCTTGGTCATGACCTGCTTCCTATCCTGAGATTTTAATTTCTGTAATATTACGCCATTCTTTTCCTTTAACTCATTTTCTAATCATACATCAAGTACATATGATTGTTTTACAGTGATTTTGTTAGCGCATCTACATTTATTTTCACTGTTTTATTATTTAGTTATTTCTCTTCCACATCTTTAAGACACACTGTACAATTCCTATTCTATTTCTTAAATGAACGCAATCATTTCCACCTTATTACTAGAAGACGTGCTGTTAATTGACGCCTGCATGTGCGTATTTTTCTTTGCTATTACAGTATATTGAGTAAGAACCATCATATGATTTTGTTGAAACTTCTTCATGAGTACATTGGAAAGGTTGGTTTGGGGCAACAAAAATTAGTTAACGCTACATTTGCATCCAGGATTTAAGAATGCCATAACTTTCTTCTGAGTCACAATACAACATCTGCCAAGTTAGAAAATGTGCTGGAACAGCTCCCATATTGACCCTGCTGTACAGAAAGCTAGCTGCTGGGAAACATTGTGATATTAATAGACGTGCTATGTCTGCTCAAGTTCATAATGTTATTTCCTTTCTAGTTTAGTGCACAGTTTTTAAACATAAAATATTAACACTATAAAGGTGCCAACTAGTTAGTACTTGACAAGAATGCCAGAAAAGGACAGCGTGCTACCAGCATTTTCTTACCTACCTCTAGTATATTAAACAAATCATGTTTTATTTATTTTAATTTTTATTTACCACCTAAGACAAACCAGAAGTAGCTGACGGTTTTTACTCTGACTCCTCAAATCTATCTGAGTCATACTGTACACAATGTGAGGTCATGGAACTCAAACTGTCATTAGGAGGCTGTTGTTAGTCAGCTAAGCTATTTTCATTGTCACATCTACTACTCTAACGTTAATCCAGTGACATAAAATGTAAGAAAGCTGAAGGAACATTTTAAAAAATGGACATTTCCTTAGTACATAACTGTAAGCCCTACAAGTGAGAACTTGTGATGGGACATACATCACTCATCATCCATTTAGTCATTTATTCAGCTGTAAGAACTTACCTGCATGGAACTGAAAGGGAAATACATAGACAGAAAAACAGCATTATCTATTTGTAAGGATATTATTATTATGATTCATTGTTTTTCTAAATACTAAATCCCACCATTAAAAGCATGGCAGAGGTGAGTCATTATAAACAAAGGACTCATTTTAATTAATCCTTTAAAGTGCTAATGCATTTCAAAGTGGATTTGGATATGGTTGTATCATGAAATTGGTGATATTTTTTGTAGTAGGTTGGGCGCCCCCCCACTATTATTACGTTTCGCTTGTTTATAAGTTGCTATACTGGCAAACTTGAATTTGAACTCCTCTTCCCGCATAACATTTTCAGTATTTATCATTATAGCATCAGAATAAGAAAGCCTGATTATCCTGAAGGGCACAGAAGTTCTAAATAATACATTACAGGAAGGAAACAAGTGCCGTTTCTTTGCATATGAAGTACAGTAACACCTGCTGTTTACAAGGAAGTTATGCTCCATGGTGAGATATGGTCATTCTGGTCAACTACATGCTACAGTTTATACACACAAAGCCATAGCAGTTGCCATTTTTGATACATTAAGCTGGAGAAACGCAACCATAAACAAAGCTATGGTGCACAAAACAAATGGTGCATAATGCTTCAGTACAGTAGCTATGATCAAGGACAAGGAGGGTTCACAAACAGAATTCAATGTAGTGTCTAACACAAACATGTCATGTGGGTGAGGAATAACAAAGACATGCCACATATGTAGGTGCTGTTCCGGAAATCAAGAGAGGGGCAGGCAGGCAAGCACTGTGTAAAAGAGAAATTATTTCAAAAGGCCAGCAGCTGCATTATGATGTGAAACAGACATCACACAAACTTTAATTCCAGAAAAAGTGGGCAAGCTATGAAAAGTAAACAGCTGACTCTAGGAAAGTTTGCTTCTTAAGTACAAGTCTGTGTGGTTGAACATATGTGTGGGTCTGTGTTCATTTATGAAAGCTGATTTTGGAGTCAGAAAGGATATCCCTTGTGTAGTACTTTCTATTCATCCCCTAATGCTAAAGAATAATTCATTTGAATTTAGAGCTGAGGATTGTCCAAGGTAAGCTGATGACCCTTAAGACATGGCCATACAAGAATTGTAAGCTTGCAGTAATTGTTTTTATCTGGCAGACTATAATATGACTGCTGGAGAACAAAAAACGGGGTCCATTAATAACTGGATAAGAAGTATTTTTGTAAGTATGCACCACAAACCAGGTGTTATATACCACATGACTGCAAAGAGCAAACTGAGTTACAAAGGCAGATATAAGATGTATAAAGGGCAAATGCATCTAAATGACAAACCTTTCACATAATAGTTTAATTTTACATCCCTGCTAACATTCTTCGTTCTGTACCCTTGGGTTCAAAATCCTCAGAGTAATTTTGCTTATAATGTGACCATGAATAACTCACCTAACCAGGGTGTGTTCCTGAATCACACCAGAAAAATGAAACTTGTGCCTTTTGAGTTCACCTGGTTAACAAATAAATGAAAAAGGTTAGCAGGAATAAGGATTCATGAATTCAAACATTCAACTTGTTTTGTTATTGCATTTAGACTAAGCTTACATTCATTAAGCCAAGATTATATGCAATTTCTAAAACTGTGTAATTTAAAAGATTATACTAGTTTGACTAATAGAAGAGAAGATCAGTAACATACAAATTGTACTAGAAAAGCAACTAGTTTGTTACTATAAAAAATGTTGACGCAACTCTGGTAAACATTGCTGGAAACATTCCATTGTAAATCTAAAGGAAAATGATGAATATGTGATCACCAAGTCACAAAACATAATCTCATTGGCCGAGAATGCTTCCCTAATATGAGAAAGTTCCTTGATTACTCATGTTAAGAAGAAAATCAATGTTGTTTAATAAGGAACATTTAAGTGGATGTCATTTTATTTTCCTCTCTAAGCCGCAGTTTTGAATCTGCACAAACACAAAATAAAAGTATTTTGTTACAACTTGTGATATAAAAGTAAACCATATAAACTGTGACCAGCTCAGTAAATGTTACCGATTCATCTGTAATATTGGTATCAAGACAAACTTTGGTCATCATATTTCATAGCCACATCTTTTTTAGCATACTTAAGAGTTAGCTGAAACACCGTCATCTGTCCTGTCTGTGTTTTGACTAAATAGGAAGGCAAATACGTCACACATCTTTTTTTAGGTATACACTGAAAAATGCGGATACGTCCATGTGTAGTGTTTGATGTATTGTCGCACCACTCTACGCATTTACCATTCTTACTTTTACCAGGATCATCCAAGGGTTAAAAAAAATTCAGCAACTAATAAATTACATAAAGTAATGCAATAAACCCTTTAAGTTGTGCCAGGAAGCAACATTAAAAGAAAGTCAGATAACCTTCACTGGGTCCATCATAACATTGGACTGCCATAATATCGAATGGCAGAACATCTTAGCACATAATGTTGAACTAGCTTGTCATTGTAGTGAAGATATTTCTTGGGATCAATTCTTTGCCCTTTCCTCAATGCAAAGCAGTACCAGAGTTGGTATATATAATATACAGGGAGGTGTGGTGGGATCTGAGGGACTTGATTCCCTGCAAAAAAAAACTGCTTTTTGTGTTACTTGCATTTTGACAACAAATTGTTTTGACTTTATGTGTTTCGGTGTTCTGCCATTTGATATTAAGGCAGTCTGATGTTTCAAAATAGACCCCCCCTCCACTCACTTAAACACTCCTTTCTCACAAAGAAAGTCATATGCACAAGTTCTACTTTTCCAAATGGAAACTCAGATACAGCTGCTGTACACTGTCAGCAAAATTATGTGATACATTCATTTTTTTTTGCACATTATATGTTATCACAGTAAATGGCAAATGTATGTGCTCTATTGTTGTGGGCAAACTTGCTGTATATCTGTAAATTACCACATATGAAAAACAAAATATACAATACTATAATACAAAACTATATTGTCATTTGCCATTCTGGCAATTAAAATATATACAAAATACAAAATCTGAAAAAACAAATATAAGAAATTATAATAAAAAATATGCTGCTGTTGCCTGTCTAGCAGCTAAAAATCATTCTGGTCACCCATCTGCTTTCATGATTATTGATAGGAATGCTTTGATGTTTCCCAAAGCCTCAGTTCCATTTAAGTGTGTGTGTGTGTGTGTGTGTGTGTGTGTGTGTGTGTGTGTGTGTGTGTGTGTGTGTGTATACCTCTGCATATGTATATATCTCTACATGTCTCTGTGTTGGAAGACAGGGCTGCACAGCTATTAAATAATGTAACAACTTTAAAAGAAAAGATAATTATGGAAAATTCCATACCTAATATATATTCCTAGTTTGTTTTGTATTTTTAAGAATTTAATTTTTATTGCACAGATAAGCTAATAAACAATAAAAATAACATTTCAAAACCACATAAAACAAGAAGCACAGTCCATGGTATATAACTGCAGTATAGTATGTTTAGATTTTTGCTTATGCCTGTCTTTGAAGTTTGGTCATGAGGGTAAGATATTACACAGTCATAAAGACTCAGATGGCTAGAGATCTTACTTAAATGAATGGGCAACACTATTACCCAGAATTGTTTCTTGGTAAGCCCTTGATTGTCAGTGATCATAGCTCTAAGGTCATTATATTAATATGCTGCACTTTAAGCTATACTACCCTTGCGAACAGCACCAGCACGTGGCAAGATAAGCCTGGAATGAATGAATGTGGAACATAAGTTTTAGAATTGAAAATATAGAATGGTATAGTTTTCCAGAATTTTAAGTAAGTCCAAAGTGGAGAGGCAGGACTTTTCAGTAATATAATCTAAACCTGTCAAAAATGGAAAATGATCGCTACAGCAAGCGGACTGTAGTTGGTCCATAATCAGTATAATAATGTCACCCATTAAACCTCATCACTAAGAAAAAGCATCACAGAGAACGACCTGAAACTTGTTTGAAACCTACATTCTGCACCTTGTAATATAAAGGTCACTCAGATTAAAGAACTCATGGAAGGCAAGCATAAGCTTTCCCCGAGTTCAATACGAAAGATAACTCAAGCAAAAAAGTATTTACTGGTAAACTGAGCTTCTTATTGCAGGGCTGTTAATGTTAGTGGCTGCGAATAACTGGAGAATATCAGCAGGCAACAAAGACATTTATGAAGCTCCATATGACAAACCTTCTTCACCCATACAGGTACGAACTTAAAATATTGCTAGAACAGGATATTTGCATATACAAAGCCATTGCAGGTATAACAAAGCTGGTACCTATGTATTCAAAAACTATGCAACTTACAGATGTCTAAGGCAGATACTTTTGTGCATTCACAAAATGATCACCAGTATTCTCTAGTTTTTCTTCAAACAGTAATATTAAACTTTTGATCTCTGTAACTTGAAGTATTTTATTTAGAAAAGCAATTTTGGGAAAGACATTCCAAAATTTAGACCCTTGAAAAAATGTCTAGCACTTGGGATCAGTACAAAAATCTTTATAGGGTTCAAGAGTTGATAGAAGAGGATTCTTCAGTGTATAAAGTCATGACCATACCATCCATTTTTATAAGTGCACCCTAATCAAATGACCACTGAATATAATAACACATTTTAAGATATATTCAGTAATAATACAAAATCCTATCCCAACTACAATGTTGAGGCAAATTGTTTTTGAAGCTGTGAAATGGCCAAAAGAATGCATGCTGTAACTCCATTAAAGGGACATTTTTTAAGGTAATCACATGCTTAAAACAATATGTGGAGAATATGTACAAATAAAATTATTAGGATCACAATTTGAGAACCTTTCATCACATGCGAAAGTTAGTAATCTATAATCACAAACAACAAAATAAACTAATGCATGTAGAAGGCAAATGCTTAGTTAAATTCAGAGCTCTGTCTTGTGCCTCTAAAATATCAATATACCACCAGCAATGTTATTAGCATAAAAATCATATGAGCTCCAAGCTTTATCTAAGTAATATATAATATGCACCATTAAGTCCAAATTTAAGAAGGGTATGTGTACAATTCAAATTCCACAATTTTGTAACACCAGATTTATTATATCTCATTTCTCTGATCCTACTGATGGCAATAATATCAAACCTTGGCATTGGGGTGAGCTAAAATGTGTTTATACAAAGCATTAGTTGTACTAATTTGAATGTGTATGTTGGGATTTTTACATAATTCTGCCTGCTCACATGGCAAAAACAATGCATTAATTAACACCTTAGTAGTATTTGATGTAAGTGTATTTACTAATGCAGTGTATAAACACAGTTTAAATTGACTAGTATACCTACATCTGCATTTTAGCATAATTTTTGAAGGAGGTAGAGTCCCTTTTACATTATCACATACAAAAAAAATCCTTCATACCACAAATTATGTATTATAAACGTTTAGCTCAGCACAGAACAAAGAATGTGTAGCTTTAGATAACAGATGCCTTATATCAAACAGAAATATATTTAGTATGTTTCGCTAAAGGAATCTGTTTTTGCCAGATTTGTCCTCAGTGAGAAATAATATCTATGAAAAGAATATCAACACAGCTGGGTTAATGCTCCTTGTATTTTTCTTATGATTTTTTCCCACTAATATGCATATCTCCCAACCTCTTAGAGCGTAAAATCTGAACAAAGCTTAAAATGATGGGGGGACAAATAGGGACAGATTTTTAAATATTGCTTTTACAAACTTAGAAAGTTGATAGAATAATAGGTTTTGCATTAGCATGAATTTTCTGAATAATGTGCAGTTTTAAACTCAAATGTTTGTCATTGTTTAATGACTTCAGTGGTCAGCTATTTGCCAGAAAGGTACAGACTTTAGGAGGAACACACCAAAAATATGAGGCAAAAATCTGGACATTCTGCGAAAATCTGTACAGTTGAGAGGTATGCAGTAGTATGTGCATGTAAAAGCTGAGAATATGTTAATACCCTGTTACAGGTTTACATCATGAGTGTACATGTGCAACATGGCATTTGAAGCATGTATCTAAGCTATTTTTTTTCAAATAAACTTTTTGTTGGCAAAGAGGGGATCATAGTCAAAACATGCTTTCTCATCATGTTTCAGCCCTTATACTGCAGCTGCTGTTTTGAGTAACAAATAAGAGCATGCAGGTCCAGCACAAACCAGTAGGTTTCATAGCTAAAACACTTTCAATATGTAACCAATAACAAATGGCCAGAAAATCTGCTCAGGGCATTGTGTTTTGTTGCAGTCAGGGCGAAGAGGACTTATATAATCTATCCATCCAATAAGGCATTAAATATGTGAACAGATCAAATGAAATAAGGAACATTTCTCCTCATGCATCCAACTACATTATTAAACTAATATATACATGGCATAAACAAAATGAAAAAGCTGTCATTTAAACAGGTATGTGAAAAAATAGTCAGGTATTAAACTAGTCAGCAGTTACTTTCACTCTTCAGTAGATGTTTCTAATGTTGTTGTCTTTCAGCTTTTCCCAGTTAGGGGTCGCCACAGCAGAACTCCGGTCTGCTAATGATTGGCAGTAGATTTTCACGAACGCTGAGGTGCCAGCTTGACGTTCAACCTTCAATGAAGGCACGCCCATTTGTGCATGTCTTTCGAACTCCCACCCAACTGCGGGGAGGACATGCAGACTCCACACAGAAGGCACTCCCTGCACTCCAGCCGAGAATGGAACGGGAGAACCTCTTACTGTGAGACAACAATGCTACCGCTGCACCACCGTGGAATGTTTCTAATGCCTTACTTAAATCCTGTATAGAGGTTTGTAATCCTTTACTTCCATTCCTGTTGCCGATGTTTGTAATCTCTTACATTCATTTCTGTTGTTGATGTTTATTACCTCCATTTACCCATAGATGTTTGCAGCTCCTTACTTCCACTCCTCCATAGATGTTTGCAGTCCTTTACTTCCATTTCCCAGTTGATATGTGTAACGCCTTACTGCCCTCCCTCTGTAGATGTTTGTAATCCCTTAATTCCTTTCCTCTATAGATGTTTGTAATCCCTTACTTCCATTATCCCTCAGATACTTTATAGTTTGGAATATTTATGTGTGAACCAGAATGAAAATTATACCCAAGAAAAGCTAGCTAAATTACCCACAGATATATGCTTCATTGGAACAAATGCCTTCCATAAACAAGACTATGTGTTCTCCCAACATCCCTAAAAGAGGATAGCAATGTAAAATAAGGGACAGAAGTACCCTGCCCCAGGAATTCATGTGAAGTGACTTATCAAGACAGCCTGTAGTGGCAGGGGATCAAGTGGTAGGCGAGATAACTGCTATTTGGAAAACCTCTGAGAAACAGAGTGCTCTTCTATAAGTCTGGTACCATCTGAACTGGGAGATAAAGAAAAAAAATGCAATGCCTGCGAACTCATATCTCCTGATCTGAAATGCCTATTTTCCAAAGTCTTTACCAAACCAGTAGTTTATGAAGTCACAGGAAGTATACTGCCCACTGTAACATAACCTGTGTTTATTAAGAATGCTCCATAAGCACACAGATACTATGGAGGAGATTATTTTTTCCATGATGTGTTTATTTAGACTATCTTCAATAAGTAAAGTGCACCACAAGACAAGCTTCTGGTAACAAGGAACTAGCATTTTTAAATTTATATACAGTATATATACACACCTGACTACAGCATCTACTCTCAGGTGTGTATTAATAATGTGTAGTTTATAGGGGTGGCTGTCTTGCTGAAAGATACTATGATGCACTTCTTAGTATTAAGTTTTAGGCCATGACTCTGGCACACACTGTTAGTCTGTGTCAGGCCGTTTTGGAGGATATTAGTACATTGGAGGAATCAATGAGGTCTCACAATTTACAACCATCTGCAAACTTGATCAGCCTTCATCTGCAAACTTGATTAAACTTGGGTTGGGAGGGTGGCCTAATGGTTAAGGTGTTTGCCTTATAGCCACAAGGTGCAGGGTTTGAATCTCACAAGGAGTAATTGGTTAGGCTTAAAATGGCTTGCAAGGGCAGTTATCTTAGTACTAACCTATGAGCCAGACAGCTTTGACTTCAGGGAAGTAGAAGCCAAGCAGCAATGGCCCCAGCAATGAGCCCTGGCAGACTTCAATAGTAACCAGACTTTTTGTGGAGGTATATTCTTCTATTCTAACTTCTTAGGTCCTGTCAGTGAGCCAGCTAGCTATCCAGTGGGTGACATATGAGTTAATACCTAATTTAGTGAGTTTGTTAACAATGCCTGAGTAGGGTATTGTGTCAAATGCCTTGACCAGGTTAAAGTAAGTAGTATACATTGATTTACCCTTGTCCATTGCTTTGGTAAGCTTTTCTAAGAAATCTACCAGGTTTAGCATGCAATACCTGCCCTTGACAAACCCACATTGAGTAGGGTTCAGTGTCTGCAGGTTACCTATGCCGTCCTTTATGACATTCATAATTATCCTCTCCATAGCCTTGCACAGCAGGCTTGTCAGGCTAATGGGTCAGTAGTTTCCTGGGTCTGTGGATGGGACACCCTTGTACAGTGGTATAACCATTGCAGTCTTCATTCATTAGATACAAAGCCCACTTGGAGGCAGGGGTTGAATAGAGATTCTAGTGTGACTGATGATTCATGTTTTATGCTATTAAGGAGGCATCCTGGATATTATCAGGACTAATTAATGCAGTGTTCTTGGCTTTGAAGAGCACCTTGTGGGCCTATTCTTTAGTGATGGCTGGGGATGCGATAGATGCTGGAATTTCCTGAGGAATATCTGGTGGGAGGGTAAAGTTTGAGACAAATTGGTCACTAAGGAGACTAGCTAGCTATATCTTCTGTTTCTATGTAGGTAGCACCATTTAAAGGTTAATTCAGTACACTGCTGTGCATTGCCTTTCAGTTTTTGGACATAGGAAGAAATTTTGTGGTTATCCTTGAACTGGGTGGCTATTTGTACCCCAAATTAAGGCTTTTGTGAACTTTATTAACCCCCTTAGTTGCTTGATTAGGCAGATGAGGGAGCTTTTTCCTTGCTGGGTACTGCTACTCTTAGTTTTTGCCATGAGTTTCTTCTTTTGTTGTATAATGTATTATAATGTTGGAATTCTACCAGGACAGCCTGCTTTTTTGTGCCAGCTTTGCTCTTATTTTGGGTAGGTATAGCAATTTCTCCACAGCTGCTGAAATTGTTGTTTGGGGTTTCTGTGAACATTTCTGCATAGCAACAGTATTCTCATATTTGGAGGATTGAAATTTATTGATGGTGTCACATAGTAGTGAGATGTTTACTTTGGAGTAACGTTTAAAACTTTGATGCTTTTCAGGTGTCCCTGGTTTTACATTTACCTCAAAGGAGACAGCATTACCATCTGACCAGATTAGTAAGGACATTACACTGGGGGAGTATAGCATTCTGTCATGTTTGTGAGTGCCAGGTTGATGATGTTTGAGCCCCTATTAGTTGTATGATCTAGCTGGTCCTGGGTGTTGGCATATAAGAAGTCCAGAAATCTTTGTGTGGTATGTTGGCGGTCGTGTATGATTCCCTGTTTCTACTGGAGTAGATGAAGTCCCATGAATATGGTGTTGGCTTGGGTGCGTAGAGTGTTGAGTGTCTTGAAGTAAGTGTTGTGGGTTTCCTGGTTTATTTTGGTGGCCCTACAGCTTGGATGAGTATGGTAGGGGACCTTATTTATGGTGGTTTGGTTGAGTAGAAGTTCAAATCCTTCTTGCTGAGGAACAGCCTTGAGGTGTGCACAAGACAACAAAAGGCAGAGATTGCTAGATTGGAGGAAATAATACAGTGAAAAAAAATTGCAAAGTACCAGATGAAATGGATGGGTTGGATTAAGACTGCAAGAAGGACATTAAGAAGTACAGACATGGAAAATAACAATTAGGATAATACGGGAAGGTAGGAGGGGATGGATTGAGTTCAAAGGTAAGCTGTCGCAGTTGGAACGCAACAGTAAGACTATGAGCTACAGCAATAACCTGTAGCCCAGGGTTTGATTTCCTTACTATCTACCTGCCTACAGTATGACTGAGCAAACCACTTAACTAGACAGTATTCCTGGGTTGTGTCTGAAATGGGTCCTTGTGGATTTGTTCACTATCCATGTAAAACTAATACAATAGATACAAAATAAAAAGGGGAAGAAATTAGCAACACTCACGACAGAGGAGACAAAAGTAATAAGGAAGAGGAAACATGAATGAGGAGAGAGAGTGAGAGATAAGGCAAGCAGAAGGAAAACTGAAGGATAACAGCTGAAGAAGGAATGTACAAAATGAATGGCAAAGAGCAGGAAAATAATAGGAAGAAGGAGACCAAAATACATGTTTAGCTCTTTCAGTGATTAAGATTTATAGAGCTAAGCACTCACTAGATATTACCAAGAATTTAACATGCCATTCTTTCCATTCTAGTGCTGGAGATTCTTCCACGCAATGACTGCAGACACACTCCAGGACAGATTTGTGCTGCTTCCGCAAAATGATTCTTCTTTAGCAAGTAAGGTAAGTAGGTCTTGGGATACTCAAAAGTCCATACAGTCAGGTTTTGTGCCATTTGATGAGAGAGTCACTTAAATCTGACTGTAATTGATAGAAGAGAAATCTCATCCTGGTTTGTATGTATGCATACAAGAGATTTGGAGATCTTAAAATTGTTTTTTGATAGGACACCACATACCGGTTATCTAACTGCATTAGGAGACAGCACTTATTTGTACTTCTCATGTATTCTCTTACAGGTCCTGGATTTATATACAGAATCAATGGATTATTGAATATAGAGAATGATAAAGACAGAACCTATGAACCTGAAATTGTCTGATTTAGAAAAATAACTTTTTGGGCCTGAATCTGAATGCAGTATTGCTATTAAACGTCTAGGCTTGCCATGGATTTTTCTTAACAAAGACTATGTTTAAACACAAGGCTATACTAAGATAACTTGGTAACAAAGTATTCAGACCAAATGACAATGACTAACTTTATAGTCATCTGATCTGAGTAGATGTAATTTGCTCCTAATAGTTTGATCAAGAGAGATGGTGCAATGTAAACTGAGTGCCATTTAATTCCGAGTTTATTCAGCCATTTAATGCTAGGTTTATTCAAGCAGCCATGGGGGTGGGGGGCAGCTGGACAGATGTGGGAAACCCAAACAAACAGTGAGGGTGCCATGTGAACTACAAGCATATGCTGCTGTGGGGATAAGCTCAGCTCTCATTTCTTGAGAAGCTTCTCCAATTTACAGCTGGAAAATATGGAGATAGTCTAAATGGAACTATACAATGCCTCAGTATCTGAGGCAACAGCAATGAGTTGTGGCCAAAATGTGTTTGGTGTGTGTTACTATGAATATTAACAAATAAAACATCTGACTGTTAAGGCCTACTCATAATGTATTTTTGGCTCTTATTAGATTATCTCATGATCTTTATATGACAACATTGACCTAATCTGATCTATTTGATATATTTGTTGTAAACATTTATGACTGTAGTTTGGCTGGTACAGTTCAACTGCATTTATTGCCACAGTAGTTTTGCTTTGGTTTAACTGGTTGAAAAAAGTGTGGCCTATTGCTTTTGCCAGTCCCTGTCTTTGGTTACTATAGTTCAGTTAGGTTTACTAACAAAATAGTTTTGCTTGGTAAAACTAGCTGGAATACTTGTGGCTGATTGTTTTGGCTTTTTTCTCATAATTTTGACCTGATTGTTGTGTATTACTTGTCAGTTTGTGAATCAGTCAGGTGCATCTGATTGTGTCATCTGGGGATAAATCATTTACATTTTTTGCTAGCTTTTGTTTTTTAACTATGGTTTTCAGTATTTTAATAACTGGTTGGCTTTGATTACGCATGTTCACAGGGATGCTGTTTATGTGGCTTTTAAGTGTGATCATGATTTCCCTTATGCTCTTTACCCATTTCTCTCCTAGCCATTAGACATCAGTATCTCCTTGATGGATAGGAGTCTGAGGATGTCTAGTGTCTTCACAGTAAAAAAAATGCCCCAGTTAGGGGTAACCGGTGGTTAGTTAATTTGCTCAGGCTCAAACCCTGTACTTAGTTATAGGAAACAAGAGCATGAAACCTCTACCCCAACCACCAAGGTGTTAAAAAAATTGAGTCTCAAGGAGTTGAGTGCATAGCTCTCAACTGTCCAGATTTTTTTGCCTCATATATTAGGTCTGTTCCTCATAAAACTTGTGGTTTTATGGCAGATCAATGAATTCACTAAATAATGACAGCCATTTAAGCTTCAGTCTTCATATCCTCAGACAATGCATGGTTACACAAAACCTTTTATTCAAGCAACTTTCTAAGATATTACAAGCAATATATAAAATGTGTCCATAGTGATGGGCCTTTGTAACCCCATTAATTTTGGCTTTCTTGAGATTTCTTGTGCTACAAGGTTGAGAGGTATGGTTGAGTGTCAAATGTATTTTACAAGGAATTGAGCGTCAAGTGCATTTTATAAGGAATTGAGAGCTACAGGGTTAAGAGAGGGTTAATGCTACTCATGCTAATTTTGTTTACAATGTGCAACTGTTGCTTAGCCAGTGGTATCACTATTGTGCTAAAGAACTCAGAAGCATTGTTAGTTTTACAACAGGTAGCATGCTTGATTTTGATAGAAAAAGCTGTGGGTTCTACTCCCACAGTATGTAGATGGATTGCTAAAACTGTGTTGTACTTTAAGGGTGAATGGGATGCTGCAGTCCTGAGTATGTTCTCCTTTGGAAGAGATATCTAGTAATTATGAAACTGTTATCAGTTTGCCATCCATTCCCTATTACAATTTTACCAGCTTACTGTTTTTTTAATGTAACATAGGCAATTTATTCCTCAAGGAAGGCAAGCACTGAATTTGTAGATGAAACACTGAAATAAAAAGTTGTTTGCTATCGGCAACCTCTTCATTATTTACATTATCTGTTTAATGTGGAAATATTCAGCTGACTTTTAATTATGTAGAGATCGCACATATTCACTAATATTGATGGATTGTAATGACAGATGTTTGATTGCACTTTTATTGATGAAATGTCCTAAATTGGGCAGTTTTGTTATTATTAGTTCATACATTTTGTTTCATTGCTTAACTGAAAAATGTTCAAAACTACACGCTCTAACAAGTGGTGCTATATTATGCAGGGAATATAATTTAATACAATCAGGAAGGTGAATCAAAGAACACATGCATGTATGGTCCTAAAAATGTGTGCAAGGGGGCTATGATTTGAAAACAGCCCAAAGGTAAATGTTATCTGCCACTGGGCGGATGCATTTTCTTTGAATGTGGGTTTCAATGCTGTTTCAATGAATGTGAGTTTTAAGGTCAGAGAAGTTTTAATGCTAAGTATGTTTTCATTGTGAGACTGTATTGCTTTGTTTAGAAATTGTCTATCAGTGTTTGTGCTATAAAATTTGAAATAAAAGTTTTAAATTAAATCCAGATATTGATAGCAGAAGTAAAGCAGAAAACAGTATGCACACTGCGAGGTTTGAACAGTGTTCATAGTAACTGTGGAGAAATAACCAAGTAATGGGATTTTGGAATGGCTGTGGTGTGTGTGTGTGTGTGTGTGTGTGTGTGTGTGTGTGTGTGTGTGTGTGTGTGTGTGTGTGTGTGTGTGTGTGTGTGTGTGTGTTTGTGTGTGTGTATAGGGGGGTTTACCCGAACACAACAGATGAGTACCGCCACCTTTTTGTTTAAAAAAAAAAAACGCTGAAAAAAACTATAATGAGGACCAGAAATAGATAAACAATCTAAATTAGGGTTTCATACTGGTGTTGGTAAAGAAGCAGATGGAAGGGTAGCAATTTAGGGAGGCAGGCAGTGTCAAAGGAATAATGAACAGATGTGTGGATAACAGCTCAGAAAGTGGAAAAGCCACTAAGAGGTCTGAAGAAGGATAAGGCAGGGTACAAAATAGGATCTCACTAAGAATCCAAAAAGGTTGTTGATGGTTTTAGTAAAAATCACTAAAACAATATTCAGCAGGTACATTAGGAGGATGTAGGTCCAGAGAAAAATGAGATTAAGCAATGTTGGTATCAATATACAAAGCATAGAGAACACAGAAACCTACTAGTCAGTGACTCTTAAGTTCAGCGACAAGCAAAATAATGAATACAATGTGATAGTTAAGATATGCAACAAAACTATCTTCCCAATGAATTCCAGCATAAATCTGCTTGTAGATAAATCTTTTGTTTAGTAACCTGATCAGTACAGTAATGAGCTGGTCACCAGGGAAGTAAACAGATGTAGTCCAGTGAAAGTGATCTCTATGGATTTCAATAAGGCCTTGAAACCAGTCCAATGTCATAAGCTCCTTGAAATTTGTGGGAAAATGTAAGTGTGAGGGAAAAACAATGTGGATGGGTAGAAAAGTGGTTAGAGAGCATGAATCAGTGGAAAAACCCCCAAGAAGGAGCACTCACCTGATAATAAATTTTCAAGAAGTGCACATTGGGAGGTTTTCTCTGACATAACTCAGGCTATAGAAAACTGGATCAGTCTTTTTGCAGATGACAGTAATCAGGTGGAAAAAAGCTTGAGGAGTAGACACTGGAGAAAAGAGACATGCCCTAATGTGACCCAGTGTCAGTTTAACTCATCCAAGTGTATGGGTGCTGCTGTACCTGGGAAGTAACAACAGAGGGGCAGAATATTCAGTTGCAGGGGACAGACTAAGCATTCCACAACAAAAATGGACCTGGAAGTGTTATAACAGAAAAAAAAGACTCAACTGAGTGTAAAAAAGACAGCACTGGAAATCAATCAAATTGTTGAGTTTGGTTTTAAGAGCTGGAATCTGGGAATAATGTATAATAACACTCTATTACCTGGCACTGGTTAGCCAACAGCTGAATGAAGTTTAAAAGGTTTGACAGGGAAAATGATGTTACAGTGCAAGAAAAGGGTATAGGGAAGACAGACTAGGGCAACAATGGATGTATAGAACATGGCATATATGGAGAGGTTAAGGGAGATCAGGCATTTTCGCATGAGGGATATGATATGATACAAATATAAAAGGCATTAAAGGGAAACTGTGATATTGTAACCTTAAAAAAAGAAACACAAAGCACAGACAGAGGAACATGACCAGCATGTAATGGGGCACAAGTCAATCTTGCTAACTGAAAGTACTTTTTCAGAAAGAGAGTGATTAATAGGTAGAATTGGTTAATGGAGCAATTGCAGAGTTAGAATAGATTGTGGGGGTGGGGCAGCAATCTCAGGCTAGATGTAACATTTGGGCAGACAAGATGCAATTAGCAATCACCTTCTGTCAGTTAGTTTATAAAATACAATGCAAAACCTGGTGTCCATGTCATAGCTGCCAGTTGTCTCCATGGGTGTGGTTAGTAAATTCCATTTTGTACTCACAAACTCTTATCACTGTCTGCAGCCAACCTAGCATTCAAACTTGGGCATGTCTCTCAAACTGTTGCCACCCCCCCCAGCACTTAATGAGTATAACATTTTCAGCTGCTCAGTGAAAAACTATTAGAGACATTGGTTTTATTTGTAATCCATTCTGTAAGCAAATTATACAGACATTGTTATAGGCATTGATTTAGATGGTTATAGACATAATATGGCATGATAAAGCCAAAATGTTATAAATGAAACCCAGAAAAAAATCTACTCTGTAGAGTACAGTGAGTATGCCTGGCTACCCTTTGCTGCTTCTCTTTTATAGCATAGAAAAGGAAACTGCTCGAGTTCGCAGCAGGCATTAGTATATTGTTAGAAGGCAGAGGATCTCCATTATTATGAACAACATTCTCTTTGCACATGATTTAGAGTGTGAATCTGTCATTCTTTTACCATGCACCTGGTGACTTGTGTAGTGTAGTCACATAGCACAATTCCTCTTACCACCCTACTTAGTGTCAGGACCAGCATCTCAGTTACCATTTTCGTCTAAGTGGCCACATACACCACAACCCCACCTACTCACATGTTATTCTTTTAAACCTTCTATCCCAGTAGCACTGTATGTCATACCCTGACTTTCATGTCTCACTAGTTTCATTCCATGATACCCACTGTGTCAATGCCTTCTTCAATTAGGACTCCATGAAGCATTAATGTGACATGCCTTCTGAAGTTATGTAGTACTACCACTACTGGTAGTGATGTAGGAAGTTAACTTTTTAATCATTCATAAAGGTAATTAGTTCATAGGTTACCCTAGAATTTCTTCAAAAAGTAAGTAAGGCTAATTCAACATGTCTCAGGTGATGTCATGCTCCAATATGTTATTCACAGAGTTATCTCTGGTATATCCTGACAAGGCGTCTTGCAGGTCCCAGGTCACAAAAGTTCATATATGTTTGTAAAGAACATCTTATAAAATTCAAAATATCCTGCATGTAGCAGCGACTTCTCTTACAGAGATAAACCTGGGCATATTACCGCTTTCTTTGTAATAACAAAAAATTGCTAGAGTATAAAATCAGAGATTACTGCATAAAAACAATTTTCAACCTTCATGACAAAATAAGAGATGGCATTTTCATCATTTGGTGAAAGACTGAATACCTGATCTAACTCAAGGCTCACTAAATAAGGTCACTGCAGACCTCAGATACTGAATTACTAATATACTTACAGGCACACATCAGCTCTTAATGAAGATTTTAAGGAGTTACAACATGAAATGTAGTCAATGACATCACTGGACTTTGTGGATAACTTCTCTGAAAAACAAAGAAAACCCTTCTCTGCACACTCAGTCATGTGCCTTAAACCAGAAGTGCAGGAAGCAGTCTGATGAGTAGTGTTAGTTGCGGTAGTCAAAGTCATAGGTCTAGTCATCAGAGATTCCAGAAAATGTAATACAACCTGCATAAGCAGACAAAACATTTCCTAATATTTCTTACAGATTAGAGTAGACGCCAAACAAAGTTGAAACATACCAATCCCAAATGACTTAACTGTGACTATAGAAGTGCTAAAAATCACAATAAAGAATATGGCTCTCTTGTACTCATTCACTTCAGTTATTCTTTATATCATAATACAATTATTGGATAAAGAAAAGGCTGATGAGACTGGTACATAGTTCTGTATCTTAAAATGGAAATGCTGCTAGATATCTTCTAAAGGACTACATCTGGATGTCTGTCTTGTGTTTGATACGGCCAAGAAATTTGCAGTGCATAAACTTCACTTGGCATGATATCATAAAAAACATAACAAGTGTCACAGGGTGCATACATTTCTGTAGCTATAGCTCATGCTTCTCTGTGCTGTTGAAATGTGGGAAATTACTGAATTGTGTGACTAGATAGACAGTATTCACTGGAAAGTTTAGAAATTACAGAAAGTTGGCTAAAGCCCCACCTCATTCTCTTAACTATGAAGGTCATTAGTCCTTAGACTACATAATCTTTAGAAAAAATGCATATATTACAACAGAAGGGAGGCCATTTTGGTTAACAGCATTGTATTTTTGTTATTAAATCTATTAGAAAGTAGTTAATTACACTTAAGAGAAGGCATCACTGTATCCACAAAATTTACTGTAAAGACTCTCTTCCCTCTGTTTTCCACCTAAAAATGCACCCTCAGTTGTTGATTAATTCCAATAATACACCCTAACCATGAACATCAATTTCTATGTGGTTCAGCATTTAGGACACTTATTGTTCATCCAGGTGGTCTCGATTAATTTTCTGGTATGGGAATGTTTTCCTTTTGATTTGGAAGCATACAATTGGATTAAGGGTATGACCAGCTAATAAACTGCTTCATATAATCCAGGGTTCAATTCTCACAGCCTCTATATGTCTGTTTGTCTGTCTACTCTGTGGTTCTAAGGAAATTACTTAATAAGCTAGTGCTCCGAGGAAGCAAGGAAATTAGGCTAAGCCCCTGAAAGGTCTTTTGGACCTCATACCTAGTAATTACGTATGCACCTTTGAACCAAATAGCTGGCGACTTCAACACTAATTGCTTCAATAACTTGAAGCGTTTACCCCCACCCCCAATTCACAAACCTTTATGGGCTGGTTCATCTCTGGATACTGCCTCACATTACTAGATGAAATCAGTCTACCATTGATTGCATAATGTCTTCCTGGAACAGAACTAGAAAAGTAACAAAACAAAGAACTCAGCCTGAGAAATGTCTCCACAAACAATTTAATAAAGAACTAGAACTAACTTCAGCATGCAAAGCTTTTTGGCATAGACTTTCTTCAGTACATAATCAACAGTTAACTCAATCGATTACAATTAATACTTTTAGCAAGAAATCAAATGACACAACCCACCAATAATGTTATTTAATCACACAAACGCACAATAAAATTCACAATATAAAACACGTTCATAAAGTAACATTTAAAACTAATTATATACATTACCTATATTGCATTTGCTTTTTAACTAAAATTAGTTTTATACTAACTGTAGCATTAATACCTGCATGTTTATTGGAACATAGCCTTAATATCCACTCATATTCCCTATCACATCTAGAACTCTAAAGTTAAAATCATGTTTGCCCCCATATTCTAATATATGTTTTGCTAATGCATTCGTAGCAACATTTCTACAAATTTCTGATTGATGCCATTGACAGAACTAGAAGAGTGAGAGGTAACTTCTGACTCACTAAATGATCACATGATAGCCTAGACATGTGGTTTTCTTCCAAATATCCTAAGGATCCCCTTAGCAGAAGATTCCATAATTTTAAATACTTTAATCTATCATATCAAAATTAAAATAACATGATTTCCAAATTTACTGGTACCTAAACACACAATCTACTATGAAAGCTGAAAACAGTCATTAGCCAATATGAATTCACAGGACCTCACTATTTCTTGTTTTGAACATAACAACTAATGGTGCAAGGTTTTCTGTAGCTGGTACCTATGATTGGTTGTTTGAGACAGTTGTATACTGCATTTAATGCCCCTGTAAATTATCTTACAATGGGACAACAAAAATATGTTTTAATATTAGGATAAAATACACTATTAACAATATTAGAATGAATTTGATTATATTCCCCATTGAAAAATACCATCACAGTCAGCCAAATGGCATGAAAGTCACTATTCTTAAAAAAGTTTAGGGGGCAGGCTACATATCTTGAAAAATTCTGAAAGATATATTACTATATAAAGACCACCTGATTATATTAAAATATCACATATTGGTCCCTGTGGGACATAATCAGTAAATATAATTGGAAGGACTTTCTTGTTTGTGAAGTTAGAAGCTGAATGTATTGCTTCATGAAATTCATAGGACTTGATTAATTATTTTAACAATGACCTTATGTATTTGTTCATGGTGTCAGATTCTCTGAATTCAGCTTAATTAATGATCTTTTTCATCCTACAGCTCTCTACAAGATTATGTGCCAAGACACCACTAATTATGGATGTCTTACTCATTTATTTATATAATTATAGTATTACTGTCATTATTTAAAAATAGTCTGTCCTTTTCTGGATGTTACATTTGACTATCTCAGCCCTAAATTCAAAAGCATCTAAGACATTACTGCACTTTCACATTAACTAAAAATTTAAATTACATCATTGATAAAGGATGCCAAGACTAACTGTGATAAACTCTGTAAAAAAACTTCTTAAAATGAACATTGCCATCTATACTTAAAATACAGAACTGCTAGAAAATTGTGAAATATATTTAGCAATTAAAGCAAAGCTATATACTGTAGCCCTGCAAAATAACTTCTTTACAAACACAAGATCTCAGTGAGACTAAACAAGATATCAAATCCAGATAAGACTTCCACACTAGGCTCCATATTAAACCTGCAGTCATAACAATTGCTCATCAGTTTTGTGTTCATTTTTGTAATATTCAGCTATATACGAGTCATCATTTCTCTCACTCAGATTGCCGTAACGCATCCTGGAAATCTTTCCACTCATCTACATGACATGTCTGATGCAAACCAAATAAATCTTTAAAATTATCCAGTTCACCAGATATTGATCAAATCTCTTCAAACCAACTAAAGTTATATGTCTTTATACTAGGTTACATAGTGGTATTACAATTTGAGTGTGGTTTGTCAAAGAACTACATTACTCTGGTAGAAACAAATCATTGGACCCCCACACCCCCCAAAAGATAGCAGAGCAACACAGCTATAGCCATGGTGAAATACCAACTTATACTACTCCACACATCATTTAAAAAACTGCTAGGAAAAAAAAACGTCAGAAATGCTATTTCCAAGTAAATATCTTCAAGATCCAAATTTGTTATCCGACCACTGTACTCTTCTCTTATCAGACCTACCATTATATCCAGCCCCCCTCCCCATTTGGTATGTACAAATCCAAGCATACCACTCCTTAACAAAAAAGAAATCCTTCAACTATCCTAATAGATTAGCATTAACCTTATACTTAGTAGCTACCAGCTGTTCCATGATGAACTGTGTCTCAAATTTTGAACCATGAAATGACCCAATTCTATTTGGCTTGCTATTTTCTTGCAAAAGCAGTCTGATCATTTTGCTTCAGATATGAGAGTTATGGTTCTTAAAAGACATTTCTGCACACCTTTGGAAAGAAGAACAATGGAGACTAAGTTAATTCAATGTTTCAGTCTCACAGTCAGTGGTATGAACCCGGATATTGGTTTTATGAGATATAATATTTAACTTTTCCTTCTTAGCAACTAACAGTGGACATAAATAAGGTATATTGAAGAGCAACAAATGTGTTTTTCCCCTTTGGGTAATGAATGATTTCATGAATTTACTCTGAAATCCAAATGATGACTATTTCAGAGTATTAATTAGTACCTGTTAAGATTACTGGGGTCTGCATTTTAACGCCTGTATTTTATTCATGACAAGAGAATAATTATTTCCACATAAGGCAGCATTCTGGTCAGATTACTAGTAACCATAAACTTAAAAGCCAGGTAAGGTTTAAATGTTCAGACAGTTTTAACATTCTAACAAAACTTTCTCCAATTCTGCTGCTCTGCCAGATCTTATACTATGTAACAACACCATTTTCTTTTCTTTCTCTTTCTCCTTCCTCTCTCTTTCTCTCAGGTAACTAAATACAGCCTGTTTACTGCATTAACTGAATACAATAGCCCTGCTTTCTGACCTTATATCTTATTTTCTTGGTAGTCCCTGCCTTTTTCATCACTGTGAATTATACATTATTGCTAATTCATATTTTCTGTCAACCAAAACCTCTATCTCACAAAGATTGTTTAGACAAACAGCTTACAAATTATAACTATTTTCTGTCTCTTTAACTAATCTTTCCACTCAATTGTTTTGAAATTTATTGTCTCATTAAATGACAGAGAAGCCTGAGTGTTATCTTCTTTGCACAGTGAGCACTAACTCTAAATGTAACATGCCATACTTTAACTTTATCACATCTTTACCCTGCTGTACACTTAGTCCCCACTCTCTCTCACACACACACACACACACACACACACACACACACACACACACACGCACGCACGCACGCACGCACACACACACATACTGTCTGTCTCCAAGGTATAGTGTAAGCTGCATGTTTTCTACCCCAGCATTTTTCAAGATTTCTTTTATCAGTCAATTGAAAATAAATTATGTACTTCCTTTCCTAGGCACAAGTGGATATTTAAGTACTGTATTTAACATCAGCAACTTTTTAAAACATTTTTTATACATTTAAGATATTTACACATAGAAAGGAAGAAAGTCAACATCACACACTATTATACAGTGTTAGGAAAACATTGAACCATCAAAGTAATCTTATACCATTAACACATTAAGAGTCTTGGTATTTCAGCAGCAACATTCAAGACTATCCCAATCACTAAAACTCTTAGTATGATTTATAGATCCTGCTCTGATCACTTCTTTTTCAGTATTACACAGTATTGCTGTTAAATTTAAAAATTCTTTGAATGTAGGAACTGAATTCAATTTCCAATTTTTGTGATAACTTTTCTAGCTACTGCCAGGAGACTCCAGAACAGTTTTTGTTGTTTAGTATTCACAGGTAAAGTAACTGGGACATTTATTAGTATTACTGATCTAGCTTAAGAACAATTATCAAACCATAACCCTTTAAAAACATACTTATCTATTCCCAATATACATTTATTTTTTCACAATCCATAAACATGTGTTTCCGCTCAGCTTTTACATCTTTACTGCATCTCCCACAGACTGAAGAAGTAATTTTACTAAACTTACAAATTTTATAGGAAGTAACAAACATTCTGTGTTTATATTTCCACATAAAAACTTTCTAGTATAAGCCTGAAAAAATTTGACTAACTGATTTAAGTAACAAAGTTTTAATTCTTACCATCTATTGAGTCACTCAATCCACTTGCATCAAAATTATTATTATTATTTGTAATTAATTAAATAATTTGGACAATTTTATTTATTTTATTTTATTTGACATTTGTTAAGCGGGTTGCTCCAACTGAACCAAGGGCTCATTTTCAGTGGACACCCGAGGAGAAAAACTCCAAACAATATACAGACATGCAAAAGACCTACAGTAACAATGATGGCCAGGGTTGGGAGGGTGGCCTAATGGTTAAGGTGTTTGCCTTACAAACACAAGGTGTAGGTTTTGAGTCTCACAAGGAATAATTGGCTAGGCTTAAAATGGCTCGCAAGGGCAGTTAGCTTAGTACTAATCTATGAACCTAAGAAGTACAATCACATAACCTGAGGAGATAAGCTCCAATCTATAGTATAGAAACTCAGAGAAGTTTCTTTTCTTGGTCAGTTTAACCCGATGATATCATTCATATAATTGGGGAATAGTCTTCTGTTCCTCTTCATTCATATTATCCTCAAATTCATTTATTTTTTTACTGATGGATAATATTAACTATTTAACAGATTCAGCTAACTTATAATCTTTCATTAAATATTCTGATGACTTAGCTTTTCATTTTTCAAAGCAGTCGGCCATAATACTAATACATTCATTTTTTGCAAATTTATTTTAACATTGTTTGAAATTTCTTAAATCCAGAGGTATGTGTAATGGGAAAGCAAACAAATTTCTATTTTGATATTAATGGAGTTTTAAAAACATATTTCTTAGCTGTTTTATATATGCAGAGTCTTCTTCTTCTTCTTTTGGCTTTTCCCGGTTAGGGGTCGCCACAGCGGATCACCTTGTCCACACATTGATTGGCAGTGGAGTTTTACAGTGTCGAGTTGCCAGCCCGGTGCCCAACCTTCCACAGAAGGCACACTCACACGCACACCTAGGGCCAATTTAGAGTGTCCAATCCACCTGAAGCATGTCTTTTGGAATGTGGGAGGAAACCGGAGCACCTGGAGGAAACCCACGCGACCACAGGGAGGACATAGACACTCACTCGCACGCACCCCAGCTAAGGATTGAACCATATATGCAGAGTCTAAAGAATGAAATTAATTTCCTTCTAAGGTAAATTTTCTTCACCAGATGAAAGGATTATTACATATTTCTAAATTATCATATTCAATAAAAAAAATCACCTACTTTTACAGTATTTGTGTTTCCTTCCCCTACTCTGTTACTTCATCTTGCTTTTTCAGCTACTTGTTCTCTAAACTGTTCAATTGCATCTTTTCTGCTGCATTTATTACTGCTTGTTTTTAGCCTATTTAAACTGTAAGCGTTATTCTAAGCCTCTTAGTTTTGGTCTAAGCACTTGGGCTTTAGGCCTACCCCTTTGTTCTCCCTGGCCTCTCTCCCTCAGATACTGACAAATATGGATGGACAATTTCCTATGGTTTCTCCTGCCAGCCTGGTTGATAAAGGCAATTTGAGACAATGTAGCAACTACCTCATGTACATGGACAACTATCTGCTTATTCTGGTACTAAAAAGTTTATCAACATAATCACTACACCTCAAACACTACCCTTAACTACACAACACACACCCACATATGTGGAGGTTCTCAACAAAAACATACCCGAACAAAGGAGACCTCAGGTAAGAACACATGTGAACTCCACAACCTTTCACACCACATACCATGCATAGTCCTCACACCTGTGTCTCACAACCACAAAGGCCTGACCATAAACCCAATATATTAGTCATAGGAGACTCCGTTGTGAGACACATGGATGTGTCTCTCACCAGGCTGGATAAGGAGAAAGTCACGGTTAGTTGTCTGTCAGGTGCTAGAATCCACCATGTCACACACGCACTCAAGTCTCTCAACAACAGGTACTATTATGACTCTGTCATAGTCCACGTTGAGGTGAACAACCTGAGACATACCTCCCTGGACTATATGAAGAGCAACATGATTGAGCTTGTTGAATATGTGTACCAGGCAGGTATGTCCCTAGCCTGAAGCAGCAGTCTATCATCACCCAGAATGATGCCTCAATACAAACAGAAAATTATTGACTTCAACAATTGGCTTAGTTTCTGGTGTCACTCCAGGGGGATCCAGTACCTGACGACCTGGAAAGATATGACTGATAAACCACAATGCTTTGCTAGAGATGGTCTACATCTGTATCACTTGAGCTTCAGGCTTTTGGCAAAGGCCCTTGCCTCCCCCATAGTGCCTTTTTTAGGAAAAGTCCAGAGATTGATAAAACTGACATAAAAATTTCAGCATAATGCAAATTAAAGGTCATGCTGCTAAATGCTAGGAGTCTAAATATGAAACTGCACTCTGGAACTTAACCCTGGAAGATGCTGACATTTGTGCAGTCACAGTCACCTGGTTTAAAACTGCAGAGAGCACCCGAGCCTTACCTGGTTACTCATCTATGATACATTCAGACCCCAAACTGTAGGCAGCAAAACCAAAGGAGGTGGAGTTTCAATGTATATTAAAGACACGCACACCTTCCAGGCTGGTCAAAGAGTATGATGCACAGGAGATACTCCAGGTGCAGTTAACCACTGACAAGACCATTATTCAAATCATAGCTAGCTACAGGCCCCCAAATTTGACTCAGGATGCCCATTTCACCTATCTGGACCTGTTTGATTCTATCAAGATTCAACCCTTTACCCTGATCCTGGGTGACTTTAACTACCCAACCATAGACTGGAAAAACTACTCATGCCAGAATGCAAATGCCCAGAGATTCCTTGATTTTATCAATGGAAATGCCTTGGATCAGCTAGTCAATACCCTCACAATAGATGATAATATCTTGAACTTGGTATTAACCAGCATGAGTAACCACTGCAGCACCCCTACTGTATCCTCCTCCCTGGTAAGATCTGACCATAAAGCAGTCACTTTCGAAGTTAGCATCTCATCTGAACCCCCTCTAGCTAGGATCAAACAAAAAAAACTTCTCCAAAGCTGATTACAACCTCCTGAGGGATGGTATAAACAGCTTCACAGCCCCCTCCCCCTCTGCTGTAACTGGCACCAATGTCCAGATCTACACCAAAGTATTATACCAGCACTTATATATAAATGCATGGAATCAGGAATACCTGACAGGACAAAATCATCTTCTGCAAGGAAGAGTAAACCTCTCTGGTGGACATCTGCAATAAATAAACTATATAATAAAAGGAAAACATTGCTGTCCAGGACCAAGAACGAGCAGGTGCCCAATTGGAAGCAATCTCTCCTTAGCCTGAACATGCAAATAAGAGCAATAGTGAAATCCTCTAAAGCCAACTTTGAGTCCAAATTGGCCACATCAAATAGAGATGATCATAAGGACTTCTTCACATATGTCTGCAGTCTAAAAGAAAGTACCCAGATCTGTTCAGAATGGGTGGTCAAGGACACAACATACACAAATGCTGTAGATATAGCCAACCTAATGGCTGACAGATTCACTGAAAACTTCACCCCTCTGTCCCCCATCAGTAAATCAAGACATCCCCAGTACCTGCCCCCCTCCCCTTATCTCTAGGGAACAGGTCATCAATGACCTCTCAAAGGCAAAAAATACAGCCTCCATGGTACCTGATAACATCCCAGGCTGCATCCTACATGAACTCAGGCTTGAACTTGCAGCACAATTAGGCACCTTATTCAACCAAATCCTGAGTAGCAGCTTTGTCCCAGCTGAGTGGAGGACAGCCACTGCCATCCCTTAGACCCATCAACCTAACTAACCTGATCTGCAAGGCCATGGAACAGATTGTTATGGACCTCATTAACACTTGATCCCTCTCAGTTTGGCTTTGTCAAAGGGAGGTCATGTTTGTTAAATCTGGTCGACTTCTTTGAGAGAGTCACCAAAGCCATGGATGAGGGGAAGACAGTGCACACCACCTACCTTGACCTGGCCGAGGCCTTTGACACTATTTCCCACTCGGGTATAGTAGACAAACTCTCTCAACAAGGTATCAATCCATATGTTATCAGATGGGTAGCAAACTGGCTCACTGATAGAACCCACCTAATCAAAATAAGGGAAGCCACCTCAAGCAGTAGACCCATAATGATTGGTGTACCCCAGGGATCAGTCTTGGAGCCTCTGTTATTCGGGATATACTTCTCTGAGGTGCAGGCCAAAACCAGTGAGCTATGGCTGGCCAAGTTTGCAGATGACTGCAAGCTGAGCGTGGTCATCAGTTCCCCAAGTGATGTGGACGTCCTGCAAGAGGGTCTCACTCAAACAAATGACTGGTGCCAAGAAATATGGCCTCAAGCTGAATGTCAAAAAATCCATCATCATCCCCTTTTTTGAGAGTGATGTCCCCACATATTATCACATTAATAACAATGTCCTAAGCATGAAATCAATCATGAGAGATTTGGGCACCCAGGTTGACATTTATTAACCAGTTTGGTCTGACTGGGCAGATGCCCTTTTTCAGTGGAGACCTAAGGAGAAAAGCTCTAACTGAATGTAAAACACAGTGGGCAGGATTCACAAAGCCTTCATGTAAGAGTTACAAGTCTTACACGGAGGCTGCAGTTAAATGGTGTGACGTCAGCATGCCATGCATATTCATGAGGGCATGCTGACTCACACCCAAGGCTAACACGGTCTGTGTAAGAAAGTAGGGGGCGTGTCCATAGGGCGAGTCCCGCAAACGGACATGCCCCCAGAAGAGTAACAGTCCCGAAAGTAAACCCCCACAACAGAGTCCACGTAAATGTCAGCAAACACAACACAACACATGCCCCCACAGACTATAAACATAAAATGTAAAAATGAACATGTTATATATTTTTTTTATAAGTTTTAAAGATGTTTGCCTGTGATTGCGCTCGTTTGCGCGGGCGTGCCCGTCGCTTATCCACAGTTAGCAGTCAGTGGAAAAGCATATAAGATCTAAATATGCAAAGTAAGCCAAAAAGCAATAGCGTAGCGGTAGAGACGTCGGCTGAAGAGGAGACAGTCATGGTTCGAGCCCCCACAACATCAATTTTTATTTTTAGTGAAATAAGCACAAAACAATTCCCTGACATATATGTACATATATAAAATTATATTTTATGTAAAATGTAATGAAATGGGCCATGTATTTTGAAGAAATGTGTGATAATAAAAAAAAAACAAATGTCAGAAGTGCCTATAGCTGAGCTACACTCTAACAAGCTGAGTATATGTGCCCGTAGGTGAGCAGTGGTTTAACAGGTGTAAAATGAGTGCCCGGGGTTGAGCAGCATTTTAACACGCTGAAACTGTGTGCCCTTAGCTGAGCTGAGCGTAATATGCGTGCTGACAGCCAAAGACACGTAAACCAGCGTGACCCGTTTGCGCGGAGCTGCGCACCGCGCCAAGCTAACCGGCGGGCAACGCTGAGCAAGCTGTATCAAAACTGCCTTTACACAGACACAACTCCTAGCCTGTGTAGACAGTCATAAAATAAAAAAAAAGCAATGGCTAGGCTCGAACTCAGGATACCATGCACCATAGTCAAAGTACTGAACCACTAAGCCATGACTTTTGCTCTTAGAAATGCAGTAATACAATATATATAGGAATGAATGGAAAGAGAAGCATGACAAAGCAGGTTTTGTGAAGCTGATACATTTCCAAAATGGCCAATCACAGATAAGTGCAGGAAAAACGGCATATATAAGCCCCATAGGTGGGAATACACAGCATAACTGATTGTGGAACCGATTTGCAGTCAGGATGGCAGGTGTAGGAGAGGGTAGTTGCTTCCAAGAACAGAGGTGGGGCACTGAGGATTCCAAATATATGGTTTGGCTCTTCGTCCATGATCATGAGGCCCAACTCATGCAGGGCCAGGTCCTGTGGGGAGCATACAAGGCTGAGGCATGGGACTGGTTGGCACATGATCTCACCAGTGCCACAGGAATACCAAGAACTGGTGAACAGGTCCGTCACCACCATGCGGACCTGAAGAGATGGAAGCAGGACCAACTGAACCGTTGGATCCAGGAGGCCCGGCAAATGCCCAACGCCCCACTACTGAGTAAGTTACATGTAATTATTTATGTAGAAAGTGAACCTAGCTGATATTATGGAGATGTGTATTCCAATATTACTTCATTTATATTACAGCTGCAGGTGTCCGTTCTGCGAATCGTCGAGCCTATGCCGATAGGCTGTGCGGTTGCCACCAGGCAGGTTAGTAATTCTCTCCCTGTAACTGTTAAAAAATATAAGTATGACAGCTTGCAAAAGAGTGCAGTGTAGTCACTTATTAATAAAAAGTGCAAGTAACAGTGTAAGAGAGATTCTGCTAGTACTGTGTGATTACATAAGTGTGATGCAGCCTGTAATCCAAAAATAAAAATGAAACAAGTCTGAAATAAAGATGTTCCACCTGTAATATAGTAGTACATAACCTGCAGCAGGCTGTAAATTACAGCTACACAAGCTGAGGAAAACACGTGTGAAATATATCCCCGTTTAAAATCTGAAACATGACACAAGTGAGACTGTTGGAAAGGATTGTTGTAATCAAGTAAAACATGTCAATAAAGCCTAGAATTAAGTACCATTCTGAACTGTAAAAATAAAACAAGTGAGAGTGTGAGAAAGAGGTATGAATCCACCAATAAAGTTGTAATAACTCCTGAATAAAGTATACTGCAGTCAATACAGAATGAAATGAATGTGACAGGCACAACCAAACAGTGAAATGTGTGGAATAAAGTACTGAAGCTGGAATGTGTGTCCCACAATTTGGATATGTTGTTGTACCTTTGCAATATGCAGATAGTATGGTTGTATGAAATACCAAACATCCACAGTTGTCTAGAGCCATATAAAGCAAATGTAGCAGGATGCTGTAGCTGAACAGAGCCAGATATGAATGTGTATGAATAAAAATGCAATGTATATTAATGTGGCAGTAACATTCCCATCACCAACATGCATAAGTTTACACATAGGAAACTGTAGTCAGACCTGTAGTGTATATATATCTGCAGCTAGTAGAAATGTACAGCATATGTATAGGCATTTGAAGTTGTTAATGAAATATTTCTTCACCCTACCCTATAACCATAAATAATCCATTCCACATGAAATGGGTATGTGTCTTCACAATTAACTCCCCTGGACATTTGTCCTGTTGGTTCATACATATTTGCATATACGTTGATGCATGTGCCCTGTTCATACATCCAAGCCTGATGGCCTGTTGCCATCAATCAACCCTGCATGTTGTTGGATTGTGTATTGTTGTTCAAATTATGCATGTGTTATGCTTGCTGTTCAATGGCTTGAATTTATGGGTGTTTGGTTAATGGGAATACTAATGCATGCTGTTACAACTAATTGTGAATGGTATTGTACGTTACTAACCCAAACTGTCATAAAATAATGCAAAACATAGGACGACAGGGAAGGCGGGTTCCAGCGGACCCACCTCTACCACCTCAGCTGGCGAGTGCACCTGGCAGTAGTGCCCAGGCCGGACCCTCCTCCGGTGGCCCTGTGCCACCTGCGGGTGGAAGCGCGTTAGGGGATGGGGCTCTTCCCCCCTCTGCAAGCGTGGCCGGAGGAGAACATCCACTCACCCTCCGTAGTGTCCGGACTGTGGTGCGTAGGGAGATCAGGCATGCTGTGCTTGGGCCCCTACGTCAGCTTGAGGCACGGGTGGCACAACTCAGGGGCGTGCCTGCTGCCCGTCCTACACAGCCCCCAGCACAGCCCCATCCTGGGCAGTGAAGGCACAGTGGCAACTGCCCATGGGTGGGGATCTCAGTTCCACTGTTGCCATCTGTGGGCTCATGGGCTCGAGATATCCAAACATCCGTCCCCGTCAATTGTGTATCCCCCCCACATGTGTCATACACCACCCCTGTATGCATCTTGTTTGTCTTGTCTGTTAACCTCCCCTACCTACCTCCCCAGCTACACCAACTTCCTGTACCTGACATACCACTCTCACCTGAAACAAAAAAAAAGGGCACTCTGTACCCACAAAAAAATTATGCCCCATACATAGCTGCCCATTTTGCACACATGTCTGCTGGACATGTAAACTGGCAATTACAATTGGCTGTACAACAAATATTGTTGTCCTCACCCCTCTCTCAGGGGTGGAAGGTTTCAAATTTCACACCAAATTACAAACATATGCACAGCTGTTGCTGATGAAGAAATGGGCAGCTATGGGCCTTTCCTACATCCCTCCTGCAAAACCCGAGCTTGTTTTCCTACTGTCCTATCTTCTTTGTGCCCCTTTTCACCACTTTCCTATCTCCCCATTTTCTTTAAAGGGTTGAGCAGCATTTTAACAGCTGAAACTGTGTGCCAAGCTGAAGCGTAATATGCGTGCTGACAGCCAAGACAAATAAATGGCGTGACCACGTTTCTTGTGAACTCTTTGCAGCGTAAACTAACTGTGAACAGCTGAGGCAGCTATCAAAACTGCACAGACACAACTCTAGCCTGTATGTAGACAGTCATAAAATAAAAAAGCAATGGCTAGGCTCGAGACTCAGGATACCATGCACCATAGTCAAAGTACTGAACCACTAAGTATGACTTTTTGCTCTTAGAATGCAGTAATACAATATATATAGGAATGAATGGAAGAGAAGCATGACAAGCAGGTTTGTGGAAGAGCTGATACATTTCCAAAATGGCCAATCACAGATAAGTGCAGAGCAGCGGCATATATAAGCCCCATAGGGTGGGAATACACAGCATAACTGATTGTGGAACCGATTGCAGTCAGGATGGCAGGTGTAGGAGAGGAGTAGATTTAAGCTGGGAACAGAGGTGGGGCACTGAGGATTCCAAATATGGTTTTGGCTCTTAGATCCCATGATCATGAGGCCCAACTCATGCAGGGCCAGGTCCTGTGGGGCATACAGGGCTGAGGCATGGGACTGGATTTGGCGCCAGTCTCACCAGTGCCACAGGAATACCAAGAACTGTGGTGGTGGAGTCGTCACCCACCATGGGACCTGAAGAGACTGAAGCAGGACCAACTGGCCGTTGGATCCAGGAGGCTGACAAATGCCCAGCAGCCCACTACAGGTAAGTTACATGTAATTATTTATGTAGAAAGTGAACCCTAGCTGATATTATGGAGATGTATTATTCCAATATTACTTCATTTATATTACAGCTGCAGGTGTCCGTTCTGCATTCGAGCCTATGCGATAGGCTTGTGTGATTCGCCACCAGGCAGAGTTAGTAATTCTCTCCTGGCATAAAAAAAATATAAGTACAGCTTGCAAAGAGGGTACGAAGTGTAGTCACTTATTAATAAAAGTGCAAGTAACAGTGTAAGAGAGATTCTGCTAGTACTGTGTGATTACGTAGAATTGTGATGCAGCCTGTAATCCAAAATAAAAATGAAACAAGTCTGAAATAAAAGTGTGAACACCTGTAATATGAAGTAATTTTATAACCTGCAGCAGGCTGTAAATTACAGCTACACAAGTAGAGGGAAAACCGTGGAAATATATCCCGTTCCCAAAATCTGAAACATGACACAAATTGAGACTGTTTGGAGAGGATTGTTGTAATCAAATTAAAACATGTCAATAAAGCCTAGAGAATTAAGTACCATTCTGAACTGTAAAAACAAAGTGAGAGTGTAGAGAAGAGGTATGAATCACAATAAAGTTGTAATAGCTCTGAATAAGGTATGCTGCAGTCAATGAGAATGAAATGAATGCTGACAGGCACAACCAAACAGTGAAATGTAATGTGGAATAAAAGTACTGAAGCTGGAATATTGTGTCCCTGAGATTTGGATATGTTGTTTATTTACTTTGCCCTTTGCAATATGCAGATAGTATGGTTGTATGAAATACCAGTATCCACAGTTGTCTAGAGCCATATAAAGCAAATGTAGCAGGATGCTGTAGCTGAACAGAGCCAGATATGAATGTGTATGAATAAAAATGCAATGTATATTAATGTGGCAGCAACATTCCCATCACCAACACATGCATAAGTTTACACATAGGAAACTGTAGTCAGACCTGTATGAATTAATATATATATCTGCAGCTAGTAGAAATGTACAGCATATGTATAGGCATTTGAAGTTGTTAATGAGAATATTTCTTCACCCTACCCTATAACCATAAATAGTGTTTCCATGAAATGGGTATGTGTCTTCACAATTAACTCCCTGGACATTTTGTCCTGTTGGTTCCATACATATTTGCATATACGTTGATGCATGTGCCCTGTTCATACATCAAGCCTGATGGCCTGTTACCATCAATCAACCTACATGTTGTTGGATTGTGTGTTGTTCAAGTATGCATGTGTTATGCTTGCTGTTCAATGGCTTGAATTTATGGGTGTTTGGTTAAATGGGAATACTAATGCATGCTGTTACAATAATTGTGAATGGTATTTATGCGTTACTAACCCAAACTGTCATAAAATAATGCAAAACTATGGGGCAGACAGGGAGGCCCGGGTTTGTGGACCCTCTACCACCTCAGCTGGCGAAGTGCACCTGGCAGTAGTGCCAGGCGGACCCTCCCCTCCGGTGGCCCTGTGCCACCTGCGGGTCAGAGCGTTAGGATGGGCTCTTCCCTCACAGCGTGGCGGGAGGAGAACATCCACTCACCCTTCCGTATTAGTGTCAGGACTGTGAGTGTGAGGGAGATCAGGCATGCTGTGCTTGGGCCCCTCGTCAGCTTGAGGCACGGGTGGCTGCTTCGAGGCGTGCCTGCTGCCGTCCTACACAGCCCCAGCACAGCCCATCCTGGGCAGTGAGCACAGTGGCAACTGCCCATGGAGTGGGGATCAGTTCCCTGTTGCCATCACAATAATGTGGGCTCATAGACAGAGATATCAAACATCCGTCCCGTCAATTGTGTATCCCCCACATGTGTCTGTACACCACCCCTGTATGCATCTTGTTTGTCTTAAATGCCAACCTCCCACCACCTCCCCAGCTACACCCAACTTCCTGTACCTGACATACCACTCTCACCTGAAACAAAAAAAGGGCACTCTGTACCCACAAAAAGAATTATGCCCCTTTATAGCTGCCCATTTTGCACATGTCTGCTGGACATGTAAACTGGCAAGTACAGGTGGCTGTACAACAAATGTGTTGTCCCTCACCCCTCTCTCAGGGTGGAAGGTTCAAATTTCACCAAATTACAAACATATGCAGCTGTTGCTGATGATGAAGAAATGGGCAGCTAGATGGCACCACCATCCCTCCACCACAAAACCTATTAGGCTTGAACACTGCTGTCCCTATCCTCTTTGTGCCCCCTTTTCACCCACTTTTCCTATCTCCCCATTTTCTTTTCTTTAAAAGAAGTGCGGAGTGTCATTGAGTATTAAGCACTTTTAAGCAGTAGTAGCGGGGAATTAAACTGTCTCTTAGCTAAGAAGTGTGTGTCTTGTAGCGACGAATTGCATCGCGTGAGCTCCGTGCAAACCAAGCGTAACCGGCATCTGCTTAAAAGTGCCTTAGTCACTCCTGAATGACAAGGCGGTAGTTTGCTCAACAGCAAAATAAAATACCTCATCAGTCTCGAACCCAGGACCCTTGGAAACAGTAGTCTGCATGACAGCACTAAGCCATGGCTGCTATACAAAGAACATTGTGCTGAAAGAAATATATCATGAAATAGTAAGAATTAATGTAAAGGAGATATAGCATGTCTAGTACACAAAGCATGTCATGTATATTTGCTGTGGAATCAGTAGTTTGTAAAATAGTACTTCTAATGGGGAAGGAAGGAAACAGCCATGCTGGTTGGTAGCTAGTAGGTAATAATGTCACAGTAGCACCTGGCGAGGCACACACATACTCACCCAGGATAAAACACTGCCATGATTGAATACTAGTTAGAGCAGACATAGCAACTGTGAGCTGAGTTACAGGAGGGATGTCCCTGATGTGAAAACAAATGTCAACACAATGCCCCACTGACTCCCTGTGAAATGTAAGCCAGCGGTGGCAGAAAGGTGTTACAAGCACATGCAATGGTAACTATGAATTACTGAGAGTATGCACCACTTGCGTCTGATAGTGTAGTAATACATATGCTCAAAATAACCCACAGTCACAACTGCAGAATATCAGAATATTTCATGGGGAGTATCCCACTGATATCTACCATTCAGAGGCTGATGAAAGATGCACCTGAGGTATCTGAGGCCTGCTCAGCATGATCAAAATACCCTTGTAAGTGTCAGGCCCACACTGTGGCCAGACCACACTGCATGCAGTACCACCCTACTACAACAAACACATAGGGTGCTGCCCAAACAGATGGCCTGGCTGTGAATGTAAGTGGAAAATAGGAAAGCCATAGCAACACATTTACAGGAAGACACCTAGCAGGCATACAAAGAGTGAATGTAAAGGGGCAAATGTTGGAAGCCATAGCAACAGATTGCAAAGAGCCACTGCTATATACCAGTTACCCACAATTCCACAGGGAGAAAGCACACACACACCCATATACACAGTATTACTGGTCATTGAGTGTCAGTTTACATACACGGAGAGAAGAGAGGGACTGGAGGAAAGGAATACTCAGGTTACAGTACAGAGAAGAGAAAGAGAAGAGAAGAGAGAGAAAGAGAAGAAAGAAATAAAAAAAAGTAACAACAAAGACAAACAAGTTGACAGCAGGCCAGGTATCCTGAAGCCCTATGTAAACAGCTGCAACAAACAGGTAATGTAAAGTACTAATATAATGAGTCTACATACCTTGAACCCCTCCATACTGTATGTCCCTGCCACCATGCCTCCACCCCCCATATATATGTACTACCACCATGCCATTATTATGCCATTTATGTAAGATATTATCCATCCACTACTATATGCCACCACCTTTCATTTCTCTCCATATACCACCACCTCCCCACAAGCTCCACTGCTTTTCCTGTCTCCCTGCATTCCTCTACCCCTATTATATATTCCTTAAATCTACCTCTATGTTCTTCTTAAAACACCATTCATTCTATACCCCTCTATCCACCATGTGTTTAAAACCTTCCTTCTGTGTCTCCATCCACATCCATTCCAGTAAAGTCTACCATTTAAATTCCATTCCACCATTAAAATCCCTCATTATAATCTATCCACTATATCCCTTCCATATTTATACTAGATTTCCATCTTCCTTAATTCTTCATTCATTCCTTCGGCTTTATATCCCTCCATTCCATTTCTCCATCCAGCTTTCATCCACCTCATGTGTCCCTTTCCTTCATTTCTTTAATCTACCTCTGTGTTTATATTAAGTGCCAATCTGTGTGTCTCCACTATTCTGTGTATATTTCTCATTCACCAAAACTATAAAGTACAATAACCTCCACACAATCTCTTAAATCCCTGTCCATTCATTTCCGTAAAGCCATTCCACCACATATTAAATTATCCATAAGTCCTACTCATTTATGTCCCAAGTCTCTAATTACCAATGCATTTTATGCTCTGTGCTCTCTTAAATTTTATTTCAAGACCAACTTCTCCCATTATTGCATTCAGTTCCTTCTTTCAGTTATCCATTCAGTAAGGCACAAGATATATGTATCCATATTATATATCCATTTTCTGTCATCTACCATTTATCCATATTTCCTTTCCTTCTTTTCCACCATATTTCTTTAAGTCTATTCACTCCATATTTTCTCCTCACTACTTATCTTTTTCGTTATTCCACTGTGGCTTGTCTATGTGTGTGTGTGTCCGTGTTTCACCCCATGCTTTCTGTTTATTTCCTTTCTGGATCCACTGTTCGTGGGATCCGTGTCTACAAGTCCCATTATACTCACATGTGCAAGTTCCATGTAGTCTTTCATATCTGTTCATGGTCCTTCTGGTCAGTTCCTGTATACTGTGTTCTGTGCCTGGGTTCCTCTGGAGTTCACAAGTTCTGTGGGTCCAGTGTGCTGTGTGTGCTGGCCGGTTCTCAGCTGGGTTTATCTGGTTCTGATCCATGGGGTCATGTGTCTTTGTCTATATGTTCAGTGTCCGTGTGGTTTCCATGCTGTTATCTGTGTCATGTTTCTCTGCGTGCAGTCTCTGGTTGCTCTGTGTCCTTCCTTCTGTTATTCCTGGGTCCATGTGGGTCTGTGGGGTCCATTCCATGCATTTGTGTGTCTCGTTCCACTGCTTGTCTGGTCTGTGTGGTCTGGTCTGTGTCCATGTGTGATAGTCCGTCTCATATTCACTGTGTGTGTCGTCCCTGATCTATGTCGTTAAGTCTATACTGTGGTGTTGGGTTTCCTGTCCATGTCTCTAGATAAAGTTGGTGGTCCTATGTGTCTGTGTCTGGTCGTCTCAGTGTGTGTGTGTCCACTGTGTCTCTTCCTCCCCTCACTATTTCCTCTGTGTGTCTCTGTCTCTGTCTCCGTGTCTCTCTGTCCCACCTCACTCTCTCTGTCTCATATCTGTGTCTATCTGCTGTCCTGCCTGTCTGTCTGTCTCTCTCTCTGTCTCTCTCTCTCTCTCTCGCTCTCTCTCTGTCTCTCTGTCTGTGTGTGTGTGTATGTGTGTATGTGTGTATGTGTATGTGTGTGTATGTGTGTATGTGTATGTGTATGTGTATGCTGGAGTTGATTTTGTGTGTTGGATGTGTGCAACAGGTGCCTGGTGCCAAAGGCATGGAGTGAACACCAGTGTGGATACTGGAGTACCATACCCCATTCCAAAACACTGACACCAGTAACCACCACATATGTGCATGCCTGCCCACCACTGCATGTGTCAGGGGGGAACAGAGGCAACAAGTGTACAATAGGCTCCCCATTGATATACACAGTGGCACACTAGTTCTGTAATACCTGTACATGGAATGTGTCAGCAGACATGGTGTGTCAGCTATGGACATGTAGGTCACTGTACCCCTCTACACCCCCACAATGTCCTACACGGTATGTACCTCCCATGACAGCTACAGATATGGAGAAGGACACAGACATACGTAAGTAACTGTGTCAATGCACTCAAACACATTACCTATGCAGAGTTACTGACAAGACCACAGAGTGCAACCAGACTACCTACATAGAGGTTACCACTGCTGGATATACATAGTTAGGTCACACCCATGACAGTTGTCCAACAACCATGGTAACACCTCCAACATCCACAACCCAAATTACCTATGTCTGTCATCCTTGTCACCACTGTAAAGAGCACATGGTGGAGGTACAGGTCCCTACCCACAGATAAGACATACCCTGGAGTAAACCACACAGCATTAAGAAGCAAGGCTCCCCATGAGTAGATGTCAGACATACCCCTGCTGAATGTTATGCAGATAGGTAATATGCCATGTGAGTCACCCTGTGTAACTGTTTGACAGGAGCAGGTACGATCACATCACATATATCACAAGGGGCAGGGTAGCATAACAGTATGCTGCTGTAGGCCCAGGGCCAATAGCATACTACCTACCTAAGACACAATGCACACCCACGAACCCATTGCAAACCACATTTGTGAGGTGGAATGAGTGTGCCAGTGACTGGGTGCATGTTATGTACTGGTGTGATTGCTCACCATGACTGTTTGTCTGTCATGGTAGTGTGTGTCCTTGGTGTGAGGCCAGAGACAGATGTGTGAGTTATTGCGATCAAAACATGCTATATTGCCATATGTTGTGCTGTGTTACCCTGTATGTGACTGTGGTGTAGGTAGGGTTATGGCAAGCAAGAGCAGTGTGCATTACCAGTGAAATATGTAACGTGCATTGCATGCAGTGCATGGGTTGATAATGTTCCCCATACAGTACCGTGATACAAACCCCCAGTGTGAGGTTGTGCATTGGACCTGAACCAGTGTGCTGACTGCTGGAGTATACTAGTCTGTCGTATGGAGTGTACCAGGTACTGTTGCACAGTTGTCGGCTGAGCACTGATATCTGGTCATTTACATGTGTATCCCCCAATAGATAGACAGATGCTATATATGAGGGTTAAGTTATATCACTACAGTCGAGTATTACGTGTATTATGTGTGCCATATTTTGCTGACATATATTGCTGACATATTTTTCTTCTCCTTTTCAGGGCTATGGTCCACCAGCGAAACCCTGTGTACTCCGCTGCGGAAGAGGAAGAGATACACCAGAGCCTGATGCGGGATTTCACAATACTCTTTTCCCACACCAGCCAGAACCAGCAGGAGAGGGCTGCACTGTGGCAAGACCTGGTCCGTCGGGTAAATAACATAGGCACACATAACCGGACATATGAGCAGGTACGCCATCACTGCAGTGATTTAATTAGAAATGTCCGTCAGCGTGCGTCGGATATCCACAGGCAACAGCTTGCCACAGGTGGTGGGGTGGCTAGACATCCCCCCCTCACCAGACTGGAGGGACTACTCCTAAGTGTTGTGGCCCCAGCCCAACAGCAACCACAGCAGCAGCATACATGCATAATGATGGAGGCTGGAGCCACCCAGCAGCAGGACACGGAGCATGCAGGTAACATGCCATGTGTATAGTTGACTGTTCTGTACACTGTTAGTTTATGCATGTGTGAGGTGTGTCCTCACTTTGTAGCTGTTATCTTGGTAATTATTGTGCAAGAGTGATATTCTCAATATCAGCATTAGACCTGTGGAAGCCAGCTGTTGCACTACTGAACTGTATCATACTCACAGTATCAATGGCACAGTTGTGCCCACTGACAATAAATGTTTCATTTCTGCAGGTCCCTCTGGTGTAACAGCAAGGCAGCCTATCCATGCTGGTGAGTGTGTAATAACAATACCTTCAATACTCTTGATACTAATAGTAATAATAGGCTGAAGCAGTAGTGTTATGTGTTTGATTGCAGGTGTGTTTGTGTCTGTGTGTTGATATCTCATATACTGAGGAGTGTGCATGTGTGCATGTGTGCATGTGTGCATGTGTGCATGTGCCCTCTGTGCATGTGTGCATGTGTGAATGTGTGCATGTGCCCTGTGTGCATGTGTGCATGTGTGCATGTGCCCTGTGTGCATGTATGCATGTGTGCATGTGTGCATGTGTGTATCAGTGGTGACATTGTGTACACATTGTAAACTGTGTTTCCTGTCTTACTCCCATAGGTTCTGGTGCTGCTCTGGTGTTGTGCAGCAGGGAACCTGAATCAGCTGCCGTGGATAGTGATAATGATGATACCTGTGTAATGGCACAGGAAGGTGTGCCAGGGTCCGTCGTTGGTCAGCCAATTGACAGTACACAGCTGTCGACCCCATCAATGCGCACAGTTATCCTGCCAATACATCCTTTGTCACCAATGTCCCTAGGTGATGGACAGGATACAGTGGGCATTGACCAGGGTAATGTGGTATCGGTGGCACATGCATACCCACACAGCAGCCATGGCCAGGGTCCTGACATGGTACCACACAGGCAGATGTCCAGGGGTTCTCGTGGGAGCATCCATGGGTGTACCGCCCCTGTCAGATGTGCCCACAGAGGTCTTTCGACCTCAGCTATGTTTTGGGCTGTAATGCAGGCACAGCCACATATGGAATGGTACACCAGACAGGGTCTGAGGGAGCTGAGAGCATGTCGCACAGCTATGAATGACAGTATGCGTGATGTTGCGGCTGCCATTCGTAACTTCACCGAGGTCATTGACAGACATTGGGGGGACACATTAGATCTGTTCCACAACTACATGTCCATGAGCCAGGGTGATGGTGGACGGTTGAGGCGTCGACGTGGCCGTATGCCAGCAACAGCAGAGCAGCAGCTGGCAGCCATCGCGGACGACAACAGGCCCGCGGCCGCTCCCATAGTGCCAGCAGCAGCCCCAGCAATGCTGGGTCTGTGCTGTCATCAGACCGCCCCAGGAGACCACGTGCACGTGGCTCTGGACAGTCCCAACAGGGACCTGTCTCCAGTCACCAACCACCTGCTTCTGATGACAGTACCCAGTCTGGCTTAGTACCTGATACTGTCCGTAGCACCCCTGCCAGGCACAGGTACCGTGTTCGTGGCCAGAGGCAGTGATCTGTATGACCTGGCAGGTACAGTCTATGGCTGTCCACAAACACCTGTATATGGCAGCAATGAGGTGGAACTGTGTGCATGCATACACACATGCAAATTGATAACACCTATGGCTACCGCATACACGCACACACTGCATCAACATTGCCCCATCTTGTACTGCTGTCCCTCACCAACACACACACACAGACATGTCAATTGGTTGTATCAGTGGCAGACTCAGGCATACCAAGTACACACCCTGTGCATATGATGAAACTGTGCCACCTCCTGCAATCTGTAACATCGGTGCAGGAACAGGTTAACATGGTGCTGATGCGCAGGGTGACTACATAGAAGTGTAGTAATAGTATCATGTTGTCAACAGTACAGTGTAATGATATCATTGTGGGTATATCCCAGCATGCCTGATGCAGTTACAGTATGAATGTCATTGTATTGTTTTGTACACCCGTAGTAATTACCATAGTGTAATGTCTGCACATCTTTGCATACTGGTGGTGAGGCTGTCAACATATGGCCACCTACATAGGTAGCACAGGGGATAAGGAAATGTAAGTATTGATACAAAATGATGGACATGTCAACTGCAAGTTGCATGCTGTCCACAGTCGACTCTGCAATGAGGATGCTTGAGGATGTTGATATCTGTGCAGTAATACACAACAGGTTCAAGACTCACAAGAGCACCCTAGCACTACAAGGTCACACCTCATACCATGCATGACAGCACCAAAACACAGAACTAACTATGACAGGTGGGAGAGTCTCCATACATGTCAAGGAAACTGTGGTTCCAGGACAAGTAGCATACATCCTACTAAGTTTGGAACTGCTGAGTGAGGGCTCAGTGTCTGTTATTCGAAATATATATTAGTTCAGGTATGAGCACTTGGGTTTCAGGCCAGTTATTCTACATTACGAAGGTACATGTTCTGTACACTTTTGGGGGTGGGGCTGGACCCAGCCCATCTGACCTGTGAATGTCTGGGTACAGGCTTATAGTGTCTGCATATATGCACTGTTACCTACTGGAAGTCGTACACCTTGTTTGTTGTAGCATAGCCTAAATCCAGGCCTGCTGAGTGTAGCTTTGTTTGTATGCATGTTTGCTTGTTAAGTCCCTGAAACACTGATTCCACCTGCAATGCAGATTTACAGTGCCTCTGTGGATCCCTAGTGACATCTGTATTGCTTACTGTACTGATGTCCATGTCTCACTTGACAGAACGTCACTGTTTGTCCTGTTTGCATGTAAGTTGCCTGTAACACATTGCATATGACTTACCTCGCATTTGCTCATGAAAGCATTTATATATGCCAGCACTAACAAATCAGGAGCACTACACCCTCACATACTCACCTTGAGCACCTTGTTCCCCATTGGCCCTACGTGTTGCTAATTATTATGGGATTCACAATGCTATGGTAGCATGTGCAACGGTCACTTGTCAATCTCCTCTCTGGTCCAGTTGGTGAATCTGTGAGTCATGTGGCAATGTTCCAGCTGCCTCATGTACACAGACAACCCTCTCCCCTTCCCATAAACTTACAACACATGTGAGAGATGCAACCACATAGCCAAACTGGGGGCTAAGCTCTCTTAACTCAGTACTGGCATACCCTGTCAGGTGGAGTGAGATACTACAGTGAATACAATACCAGTCTCACATAGACCTGCCACGACAGCAATCCAAACACAGAAACACACAGGAACATTCTTGGAGTCTCAGAATAGCATCCTGCCTGAGCAGCAGACACCTGCGAAGCAGACACACAAGCAAACGTTACGCCAGAACAGAGCACGTGCAACACATAGCTCACAAAGCCTGTGTGCCAAACAGTCACAGCCCATACGGCTTAACAACACACCTGCTACAGTTGTAATAGGTACCTCTATCGTCAGGTACACTGAGGTCCTGCTCACCAGGCTGAACAAGGTGAAGGTCACAGTGAGATGCCCGTCGGGCACTATGATCCACCACATAAAACAAGCATACAGGTCACTCCAAGGCATGTACAAATATGTCTCAGTCATTGTCCGTGCCAGTGTGAATGACCTGTGACGTACCTCCCTGGACTACATGTTAGGGGACATAGAGGGGCTCTCTGAGCATGTGACACAGGCTGGTATGACCCTGGCCTTGAGTAGCATCTTACCCTCACCAAGAATGCTGCCATAATATGTAGACAGGATGATCAATTTCTACTATTACCTTATGTTTTGGTGACATTCAAAGAGGATCCAATGCCTGTCAGCGAGGGATTACATGCTAGACAAGCCACGTTGCTTTGCTAGGGACAGCTTGCACCTGTCACCCATGGGCCATTGTATATTGGCAGAGGCTCTTGCTACACACATAGTGCCTTTTTATGCAAGGCTGAAATTACATAGCCACCTACACAGGTATCACACGGGATAGGACACTAATAGTAATGCTACTCAACACCAGCAGTGTAAACCTCAAGATGCATGCAGTGGAAACTGTCCTTAGCATGGGGAACAGCAATATCCATGCAGTAACAGACTCCTGGTACAAGGCTCCCAGGTGCACCCCATCACTGCCAGGTCATACCTCATACCATGCTTGTCGTCCCCTAAACATGCACCAAACCAGAACAGGGGGGGATGTATCCAAAGGCACCACAGATACACACACCCTCAGGTTGGTGGCACAGCACAAAGCATCAGACCCTATCCACGTGCAACTAACAGTGGGTTAGACTGCCTTCAGGTTCATAGCCTGGCACACACCTCCCTCCCATACCCAGGAAACCCACTTGGTCTTCCTGACAACACTGGGAATATGACGGTCTCTACAAACACCATTATATGGGTGGACTGCAACTACCCAAACATAGAGTGTGAGCATTACTCTAGCTCCAAGACCCTAGCTGAAAGGTTCCTAGCATTCATTCACTGCATTGCTATGGAACAACTTGTTACCACTCCCTCAAGAGGTGAAAACATGCTGCACCTGTTCATCAACAACATGTGGACTATATGCTCCAGACCAGTCATGTATCCCTCACTGGTAGGATGACACCATATACAAATCACACTGTATATTCACATACCACATGCAGCCTCTGCACAGAACACCACAGTCGTACAGTTGTCTAATGCAAATTCCATGTATTCACGTGAGGCAGGCTTCAGACATGGGAACTATTGAAGGTCACAGGTACATATGTGTATGTGGCACACACATACATCGTGTGTGCATTGACATTACTGATATAATGTATGTCGTGCAATATTGGGAACAACACCCCACACACATGGACAAACTGTGTGACAAAAACACACATGGTATTTGTAGGATACAAACCCCTACCTAACTGTGTTATGACATTTGTGAGAGACGCAGTAGCAGAACATGCTATTTGCATTACTGGGAGGCTTTTTTCTCCTGCTGTACTTATAGGGTGCTGACATCATCAGTGTTTAGACAGTGGAATATGCAGCATGTGTTGTGTTGTACTAGTTGCCAAAAGGGACATTTCTCTTTTACATAGAATTGCACACACACTACTCCCTCCACACATACACACTGAGCACTTGCAGGATTCAAACCACTACCTAACTATGTTATGACACTTGTGAGAAACGTAGTAGCAGAGCATGCTATTTGCATTACTAGGTGGTTTGTATTCTCCTGCTGTACTTATAGGGTGCTGACATCATCAGTGTTTAGACAGTGAAATTTGCAGCATGTGCTGTGTTGTACTAGTTGCCAAAAGGGACATTTCTTTTACACATAGAATTGCACACACACACTACTCCCCCCCACACACACATTCATACACACACTGAGCACTTGCAGGAATCAACCCCCTATCTAACTATGTTATGAAACTTGTGAGAGACACAGTAGCAGAGCGTGCTATTTGCATTACTGGGAGGCTTGCTTTCTCCTGCTGTACTTATAGGGTGCTGACATCATCAGTGTTTAGACAGTGAAATATGCAGCATGTGTTGTACTAGTTGCCAAAAGGGACATTCTTCTTTCACATAGAATTGCACACACACTACTTCTCCCACACATTCACTGAGCACTTGCAGGATTCAAACCCCTACCTAACTATGTTATGACACTTGTAAGAGATGCAGTAGCTGAGCGCACTATTCAAATTACTGGGTATTATTTGTGCTCCTGACATATGTATAGTGTGCTGACATCATTATTTATGAAGAGGTATGTACATCTGTTACTATCCATCAATAAGGGGGAGAGCATATATATGCATTGACTTTGCAGAGGCACAGTGGCCTAATGTACTGCAGAGGCAGATGCCAAATACACTGTGGATAGCCTTCTTTATTCCCTAGGGACAACAGCCTAGTATTGCACTCTATGACCATATGTTTACCTGTCAGATGCAAGTATGTGTTCCTCATATACTGTTTGTGGGTCTTTATTGCCATAGCTTTCCCTATCTCTATGAACAACTTGTGTACTGTGGCAGATGTTTGCATATGAGTGGGATCCAGTGCTTTACTTATGTCTCTGTTGTAATTTCACTGTGTGCACTGGGCAGATTTCTGTATTGTGGGAGGTTCCTGTGTTAACACATACAAATGCCAGATATGTGTGTGCAACTGCTGAACTGTGACATGGCCTAAGTGTGTGAGCATGCCCAGTTCACAGTTTATATGGCTTCTTGACTGACACATCTCATTTATCTAAGTGTGCGAGCATGCCCAGTGTGAACTTTCCATATGTTGGGATCTGTATTTGTGTTTGTGTGTGGACTTCATCTATATTTCACATGTACAGTTGAGTGTTGGACATCAGGTTGTATTCTTACTGCCCAACTGCTTTGTGTCTGAACCTAACAGGCATTATGCTGTGCCTGCAGGGTTGCCATGGGATAGTTTGCATACAGTTGTCAACATCCTTTCATACTGACCAAACAGTGTATTGTCGTATAGTGTACTGGTTCAGTACTTTCACTGTGGTGGACAGTATCATCGGTTTCAGTCCTATCACTGCTTGTAATATTTATAGTGAGCACACCAGACTGGTTGAGGGCCAGTTGTGCAGATATGACCATATTGCATTTTGTTCAGATATGGACAACATAGAACAAGATTCTCCGACATTGTTAAGGATTCACAAAGCCAATGTATTCCACAACTTGTGTGGACAGTGACAAACAATGGCCATGTGCCCTAGGCCATTTGTAATGCTAGTCAGAGAGTGTTTGTCCTTCAACACACATATTTACTGGTGTTTGCCATGATATATGTCAAGGTTAGTGTGCTGTGCCTCTGTCTACCCGTGACATACAGGTGATATCCAGGGTACACCTACCATCTCCCATCCAGTCATCATGATTCCTCTGGATGACAGTCAATGAGGGACTCCCTGGATAACCTGTACTGTGAGTTTAGTCATGAGTGGAGTGAGCTTCTGGGTTATGGACCAATCAGTACAGCATGTCCTGTTTATGTCTATGCTGGGGTTCAGGCCTGTCATCTGCATAGGTCACCAGCATTCAGATTTTACATGGTGCCAAATGTCCATTGATTCCAGCTTGGTCATGGCTTTATACATCAGGCACAGATCACCTCCAGCCAGGCAGTATGGCACTGTGTGGAGCTGCAGTTTGTTTAATCAGGCAACACATGGCATCTGTTACAGTTCTGAGATCCTCCTGGTGGGGTATTTGTGGAGTCTTTCCAGTTGATGCAGGTGTCTGCTAAGGTACATCCCACAAGGGCCATTGTACGCAATTGTGAGGCTGCTGATGGATGACTGGAGAGGCACAATGACCTAAACTGACCTAGCTGTGCTTACCTTCATGATTAGGTGGGTATATGGTATGCTTCTGTAACCACTACAGACACATGGTTGTCACATGCAGGATATCTATCACCTTGTGTCCCCTGATGTACTTAATGGGTTAACACCTATGTGGTAATTTGTGGCCACGTACTGTGTTTCCACAGGGGATGACTATACACTATTCTGCATTTACTGGTTGACATGGCTGTAGCACCACTTGTCTGATTCTATGTGTGCCTTTTGTAGGATGCTTGTGTCAGCTGGAGTGTCCGATATGGTGGGCAGTTTGTAGTCATCTGCGAACCTGTTCAGACACAGTCCTTCCAAGTTGGCCTGTACCTATGTGACATATATAGCATACAAGAGAGGTCCCAGGACCGTGCCTTGTGGGATGCCAGTTGTACCTGGTTTGTAGTGTGACATGACTGCAGCATGAATGACCAGGTCAGTTCTGTCCTTGAGCTGGTTTGCAACCCATCTACTTGGATAGGGGTTTATAGTTAGGCTGGTGAGCTTATCTGTACTGAACAACTGGGATATTGCATGGAAGGGTTTAGCAAGGTCCAGATAAGCTGTATGAACCACATTCCCCTCATCAATGGCCTTGGTGTGTGTTTCACATGAGTCAGACATGTTTAAGGGGCAGGATCTGCCCTATGAAAGCCACACTGGGTAGGGTCCAATGTCTGTAGGTACCCAATCTCGTTATTCCTGGGATCCATGATCATCCTCTCCATTACTTTGCCAACCAAGATAGTCAGGGTTGAGGGGTGATAGTTTGCAGTATCCATTCAGGCACCACCTTTGTGGTGAGGGACCACTGTTGCTGTACACTGCTCTTTGGGTACATATCCTGTGGTAAGACTGTGAGTGCGCAGTAGTGCTATTTGGTGTTCCATTCTTCTTACAGTACTTGTTGGACACAACCCAGGACACCATCTGGTACCATTGATGCTGTGTGGTGTGCTTTGTAGATGTTGACTGTTACCTCAGCATCTGCAATGTCAGGGGGCCAGCACTCTGCTGGGATAGATATTTGGCAGTTTGGTGCTGGTGGGGAGTTTGCAAAGAATCTGTTAGGTTGGATGTTGGCAATGTGTGTGGGTTTGGTGTATTGTTTGTGATATTTGAGTACTGCAGAGCATATCTTTGGATTATCACCATGGTTCCTACCATCATTTAGGACAGCTGTGTGATAATCCTTTGTGTCCTGCACAATTTGTATCATCATAGGTTCATAGGTTCATACTAGGCTATCTGCCCTGGCCATGTTTGAGCACAGACAGACTGTGTGTGACTTTTGACACCCCTTGCAATGTGCATATTATGCCCATTTAGGGTTTACTTTACTAGATGTGACACAGGGATGGCCCCCAGTGTACACCTACTATCTCCCATGCACTTGACTGGATTTCTCTTGTTGAGTATGAGTGTGGAGCTCAGCCTATTATGGACTGGGATTCTGTTCCAGAGTGCAAGGAGCCTCTGGGTTATGGAGCTGTCCCTCCAGCACATCCTATTTATCTATGTGTGGAGGTTCAGATATCTCACTGTGGTGTCTCTGCTGGATTTGGAGTTTCTGCAGTGGAGCATGTCCATTCATTCTGGATTGGACATGGCCTTGTACATCAGGCATACATCGCCTCTGACTGGGCAGTATGCATGTGAATTGGGCTGTGGTTTCTTCAGCCAGGCAGCAGATGACAAATGTTTGGACCCTTTATCCTCTTGGTGAGGTACATTTGGGGTCTTTCTAACTGCTGCAGGTGTCAGGTAAGGTACATCTGAACTGGGGCATTGTTCTCAAGTATGGGCCTGATAAGGGAGGAGTATGGGGGCACAGTGACCTTTCTCGATCTACATGTGCATCCTTTCATATTAAGGTGGGCAATATAGCAGGTCTTCCTGGCCACCTTGGCAATGTGAGTGTCACATGATGGGTTACCGTCCACTTGTGTCCCTAGGTCCCTGATTACTTCTTCCGTACATAATGGATTGCCACCTAAGTCATACTTTGTGTGTGCCTTGTTTGGTATTTGTTGAGACATTCATACTCTGCAGTGTCTTCAGGAAGGCTGGCTGGGGTTCCTGGGTTTGTGAGAGTGGTCTGTAGCAGGCTGCAAACAGGGACGCAGTTTGAGCCACTGTTACTTGCCCATGGATAGTCCATGCTGCTTCTTGCTGTGGTACCAACCTGGGGGTGTGGTTATCCTTGACAATTACTGATAGCCACACTCCTATTGTAGTGTGTTCCATGTTTTTGAGCTGTAGAGCATGGTATAAGGCATAACCTGGTAGTATTAGGGTGCTCTTCTGGGCTTTGACACAGGTTTCTGTTACAGAACAGATATTACCATTCTCCATGCTGTGGTGGGTTTGGTCTGCAGGCACCTTGCAGGTTAGACTTCTGGCATTGGGCAGCATTACGTCCAGGTTGTTATCCGTTGTGCTACCTATGGTGGTGGGTTTGTGTTTCCAGCCTTACGTATTCAAGGCACAGTGGGGGTGACAACAGCCTTTGCCAGTATCCACACAGCCAGGTGTGCTGGGTGCGTGCCATCCCTAGCAGATGGAGCATCATGTCTTGCTCGGCATGTCATCCCAGGCTGTCAGCCATTTGTTCCCCTTTGCTAACAGCAATACTTCAGCCAATTATTGTACTTGATCTTGTTGTCTTCATAGTGTGGCATCATGCTTGGTGAGGGTGAGATGTTAGGCAGGGTCTTCATGTTTGCATATACTAGATGGTGTTACATTGCTTAACACATGGCAATCATGCCTCAGGTGGTGCTGCAGGGCTGCCTATGTTGGATGCACATACTACACTCCCTGTACATGTTTGAAAGCAGGTTGTGTCATGTTAGGTGTCCCTGTTACTATATCAGTGAGTCAGAGAGGGGTATCATTCCCAGGGTTCCTACTGAAACAGTGTATGTGCTATGAGTTGCCTCTTTGCCAAGGCCAGGGCATACTGGGCATGCCTCCTTCTGCCTACTGGGGAAGGCTCAGGTTGTTCCTCCTCTGAGTCACGCTCTGCCTGTGATGGCCTTGGCAATGGTGGGGGGCTGTTTGTCCCAGCCCTATGCTGATCCTGCTGCAGTTGTTTTCGCAGAATCATATTATGTAGTATAGCACATACCATGACAATTTGGGTACATGTAGTTGGTGAGTACTGCAAGGCTCCACCAGATGTGTCCAGGCACTGGAACCATGACTTGAGCAGCCCAAACACATGCTCTATTACATTTCGTGTTTGTGCGTGTGCCTCATTATGGCGTTCTTATTCAGATGTGTGTGCATTTCTGATGGGTGTCATCAGCCATGGCTCCAGTGCATATCCAGCATCCCCCACTAAGTGACCATGTGGGATGTCCCCATTGGCAAATGTCTGGTACAGCTGCATCAAATGCCAGATATGGGAATCATGGTAGCTTCCAGGGCAGCCAGCACACACATTCATTATTATGCCCTGGGCATCACACATGACCTGGCAGTTGATGGAGGGGAAGCCCTTGCAGTTAATGTAGGCCCTACCCCGCTCACCAGCTGGTGCTTTGATGCATATGTGCGTGCAGTCTATTGCACCCACTACCTCAGGGTATTCTGCTATTTGCTGGAAGAGACACATATTGCTGGCCAATACCTCACAGGAATTGGGGAAATATACATGCTCACCGACATGTGCTGACATGGCATCCAGGAACTGGTGCAGTACCCTGGAAGCTGATGCCTGTGATATCCCCATCATATCACCAGTTGGTCTCTGGAAGGTACCTGTTGCTAGTATTCTTAGGCCAACACATACCTTGGTTTCCACTGGGATGGGTTCCCCTCTGTTGGTTCTGTGTGTGAGGCGTGGCCTGCACAGCTCAACAATTTGCTGCAGGAGGTCTCTGTCCACTCTATAGCGCTCCACTATCTCCAGCTCATGTAACCCCTGGTAGGTGACCCTGGGCTTGTACACTCTTCTCCGTCTCCTCACTGTGGGTTGTCTGGCAGCATTTGCATTGTCACCACCCTCAGCAAGTCTCCTATGTCTCCTTATAACAGCTATGGCAGCCCCTAGCATGTTTGGTCTGAGTGCAGCTTTTTCAGTTTTCACTTCTAATAGCTTACTCCTGTCTTGCAGTGTCTCTTGAGAGAAACATACTGCAATGCTGTTTGCAGTGTTTTAAGTGCTGGGCTGGGCTAGTATTCTGCCTGTGTAATTGCCTGCTTCTAATTGTTTTCACCTGCTAGCTCTACCAGTATTCCCTGCTAGCTTCCTACTATTTCTTCTGCTTCCTTTTCCTCTCTGTTTCCTCAGGGGGGAGCAGCGCGCATACCAGCATAAACATGCTCACAGTGGCAACCACGTGTGCACACATGCTTACATGGACTAGAATCTGCTTATTCGGGTTAAAACGCACGCACACCAGCGCAAACAGGTTTACAGATCTTTAAACAGGCTCCTACATGCTTACTCTGCCTTACACGCACACACTCTGTCTTACTCACGCCTCCCAGTGCGCACACGCGCGCATGCACGCACAGCAAGAAACTTTGGTGTTGGCCACAATGTACACCTTCCATTTCTTGACTTTCCCATGCTTATCTGTTGACACTCCTCTTTCTATGCTGTGTGACTGACATCTTTCACATACCACTTTGCTCCAATGAGCTTGATTTCTTTCTAACATTCCCCCCTGTGATGTCACCTATCTCCTACTCTGTTACTCCCCCTTATCTAACTCTTACACTACACAGGATGTGCTCATTTGCTATGTGACAGTGTGATTCACTATCCTACCACTCATTTACATAGTATTGCCTACTAATGTTTAGTTACATGTCTTACACTCAGCTTCCCCCCTTAGCAACCACTAAACGGTGGCCATGTTGTTTTTGGTCTGCTAGTCCCTGCATTGTAAATCCATGCATTGCATAAAACCCACATTTGTGGGTTTCAAACCTTTATTTTTATGTCTTATTTAGTGCAGCCCGTTTGCACAGGGCTGCGCTGCATTTAAACCTTGCCGATCACCGAAAAAAAAAGTTATTTTATTTCATGTTTGCATTGGGTTACCGTGCCAATGGCCACATATTTGGCCATTGGCATGCTGCCTGATACATATGCACACTTTATTTGGAGCTGTCATGGCTCCATTGTGTTATTTGCAGAAACGTACTCAGTTGTTAACTGAGTACATTTCTGCACCTAACACGACTCTTACACGGGCTGGTTTCAGCTTTGTGGATCACTAATCTATCAGCTGCAAGTGAGGTAATTAGCATATCCACGCCCTGCCCGTGTAAGAGACGTTTTAGCTGGTCTCTTACACGGTATTTCTGGCTGTTCCTGGATCACGATGGCTGCATGGAGTCTTACACGACTCTTAGACTCCGTGCAAGCCATCGTGAATTCTGCCCAGTAAGATTTAAACTGTTTATAATTAGAGATGTACAGTTTTGTCCAATACATAGTTAGAAAAAGAATTATACAATACTTTGTACAAATACATTTAAGCAGAGATATGTTACACATAATCAAGTTACAAATCATTACAAGTGTATGGCAAAAACTTAGCCAAAGAAAATAATTGCACCATAAAAGTTACCAGTCAGTAAAAAGACCAGTGAAGTGAACTAAAGTAGTAGATGTACAGTAGTTTACAGTTGCAATGTGCCCTATTAGTGATAAAGAAAAAGTCAGAGAAGCAGATTGTAGAGCTATAGAGGGGAACACAGGAATGCTTGAGATGGTTCAATCCTGAAGACAGATAAATTAACATATCTTACAAAGCTATAGACTTATGAAGAGTATACATTTATTTAACCCAGCATTGCACATACTAAGGAAAATTAAACAAATAAAATAAAATTCTTAACTTATATAGTCTTAAAATTATCAAATGTGTTGCTTTTATTTTAATGCCAGTTTTTTACAGACAGTATTTGTTTAATACTTATACATACATTTTAAGTTTAGTTAAATGAAATATGTTAAATATTTCACTGTAAATATAGTAAAACAGTAAAACTAACCATTTATATTCCTTATCATGGCAAAAGTTTTAGCTTAAAATATAAATACATACTTACATATATTTCAACGCTCAATGTCCAATACAAACCTTTTACTTAAAGTGAAAATCTATTGTTTCAGAAACTAAGTCACATTTTTAAGCTTTTTAATTTTAAAAGTAGTTTTCCAGGAACTCAATTTACTCTGTCTCTTGAGGGATATACTGTTTCAATTAATTTCTTCAGTATTATTAAGGATTTTACTTTTGTAGACAAAAGTGGATGCCTCCTCCAGTATGTTCTTCAGAAAGAAATAATTTGATCTATGCATGAAAGACCAAAGTGGCTTTAATACTGTTCTTTTTAATTTCCTTGATCAGTGGTAAGCAGAATTTTCTTTTACTCATTGGTTTATTTGAATAATCATTGTCAAATCTCACTGTTTTAATAGATGGGCTGGACCATGCTGTTTTTAGTATTTGATCTTTTTCTAAGCTAAACATAAACTTAACTATAATTAAATGGGGTATTGAATTTTACTTCTTCAAAGGTGCTATCAGGGATCTATATGTACTTTCACTTCCAAAAGATAAAGTTTTAGGTAAATTTAATGTTTTACGTAGAAATGTTGTTAAGAGTTTATTACATTGTCTCCCTCATACTTCTCAGTTATACCATAAATTATAATGTTATTTAGTCTTACTCTGTTTTGTAAATCATCTTTATCTATTAGCCAATTATTTTGTATTAAAAGAAATTTAGTCTGAGACTCACCTTCAGTTATTCTACATTAATGATCATTTAAAGCTTCTTCCATACTTTTGATTTGTGTACTTTGTTGTTTCATAAGAATTTCTAAATGTTCCATCTTCTTTCTGGTCTCTTCTTTGAAACTTTCTATTTTGGTATCCAGTTTGTCCATTTTACGTAATACATCCTGCCTACTAAATATTAATGACTGTATGTCTTTTTTAACATAAGAATCCTGAGTACCATTTCTTGAGTGCCTCATGTTGAAGCCTCTTCTCTCTTAACCAAGCAATTGAAATTCTGACAGGAAAATTACAGCTGTTGAAGAACTTTAAGCTATTTTGCTCTCTGAGTATTAGTGAATAAAATTAGCTAAAATATCTCCAAGTTTTAATTTTTTGATTATATTTTCTGTCAGAGAAAAGTTTTCAGGCACAGAGCTTTCACTAGTTGCTGTTCTCAGTTAACCATCTTGGCCATGCTCCCTTAACATCAGTAACTTAACTCCTGATGAAGGGCTCATGTCAGCTCAAAAGCTCGAGTCATTGCAAAACCTATGTTGGTCCAATAAAAGTTATTATATCACATCTGTGTTTCAGTGTCTTTCTGTTTCCTGCTAGTGATAAAGAAAAAGTCAGAGAAACAGATTGTAGAGATAGAGGGGAACACAGGAATGCCTGAGAGGGTTCAATCCTGAAGACAGATAAATTAACATATCTTAAAGAGCTATAGACTTATGAAGAGTATATATTTATTTAACCCAGCATTGCACATACCAATGAAAATTAAACAAAATAAAATTCTTAACTTATATATAGTCTTAAATTACTAATTCTATTGCTTATAATTTCATGACAGTATTTTACAGGAAGTATTTGTTTAATACTTACACATACACAGCATTTTTTAATTTTTTTCTTTCATCATGGCTGATAATGTAATTCACTGTATGCTTTGGCAGGTGCATGACATCATGAAAAAGGAAGCACATCATGATAATGACTTATTCTTCTTATTCTGGTGCAAAAAAGGAATATTATTCCTAAACAGTTATTTGTAAACCATCCCTTGACTATACCTACAACTCTTTGTATGTTGAACAACTTTGGAGAAGGACTTTTGAGAAACTGAAGAATTATATGATTCATGCAATTTATGCAAAGAAGAATCTTCTGCTGAACCAGATCCTCTTTTTCTTCAAGAAATAAACATGAATTACAACAGACTATTAAGAATTGCTCTTTGCAAAACGAAGAAACTACATAAACATTAACATGCCATTTTGTTAAGCAATCAGGGGATGGCTAAGAGCACTACAAGACAAGAACCCTTAATGCCTGGGCATCTTTCTGTTGTTAATCTTTCCTTCTATACAATGACTCCCAGTGAACTATCAATCCTTTTGAGAGGTCTTACATTTTGACCTACTAAACCACTTGACAGAGTACAGTTTTGAGCAGAATTGGAGGAATATTTTCACAGGTTGAGACTTAGGGAATTCTTTTATGATGCAGAAATACAGGAGAACACAGATAATGTGAATCAAGAAACAGGTGCAAAAAATCTTCCATCTTCACTTCTCCAAGTAGACAGAATGCAAAGCTAGACAGCTTTATTAAGTGCTTCAAAGTGTGAATGATCAAATCCTAAATATATGGAGACAGACCCATTGCACTCTTTCTCCCTCTCTGGAAATAATGGCATTAAAGTCCTTGAAATCCAACCCCAACAGCATCATTGTAAAAGAGGCAGACAAAGGGTCTGCAGTGGTTATCCAGAACTGTGTTGACTGCATTGCTGAATCTAATAGACAGCTTTCTTGTCACACTACAGACAGCTGACTGAGTGAGGATCCGACTCAACAGTACACAAAGAACTAAATCATCTTATTAAATCCTTCCCAGATTCCATCCAGCATAAAATAACTGGCCTCATTCCAGATCAACCTAGGCCACAAGTGTTCTACATGCTACCAAAAATCCAAAAGCTAGGAAATACAGGAAGACCAATCGTATTGGGCAAAAGAAAAAAAAATCCTGACAGAAGGTGTTTCTGTGTTTGTTAAAAAAATTCTGAAACCACTATTCCATGAGAGGGACAGCTATATCGAAGAGACTACTCATTTTCTTCACAGTCTAAACTTATCATGGCCTGGAACCTAAGTAAACTTAACAGCTTTATCTTTAATAGGAAATATTATGTACACACTGAGGACACTGCAATGGGCATCAGAATGTCTCCACAATATGCAAACATAGAAGAGTAATTTCTACAATACTGCACACAAAAGCCACCCGATAATTTCCATTTTATTGACGACTTATTTATAACCTGGATTCATAGCATCAACTCCCTATAGGAATTCCAACAATGACTCAACAGGATCCACACATCTATTAAACTCACCTTTGAGTACTCATCTTCAAGTTTAACCTTCCTTGATACAAAGGTTACTATACAAAACAGGACTTTACAGACATTTCTCTACAAGAAACCAGCTGAAAGAGAGATGTATCTGTACAGAAGCACTAATCATCCTAGGCACACAGGGAAGTCAGTTGTTTACAGTCAAGCACTTCAATATCATCACATTTATTCTAGTGAGGCAGAAAGAGACATACAGTTGACACAGCAGAAAGGTACCATGCTTACTCAAGGTCAATCTGCCAGAGAGTTTGACAGAGCCATAGACACAACATGGTGTAACCATTCAATATACTTTTATTTAAACAAACAATGAATGCTTTTGTCCCCTGCCACTGGGGACTTCATCAGAATGTAATAAAAATTCAATGTAAAATCTATTTAAATAACTTACAACCAATTCCTATTGGCTGAGACCCAGCCAATGACATAATAAAGAACCAAGATCTCAATCAAACAAATTATTTTCAAAAACAATTAAAACAATTAAAAATAGACAGCCAAATAGTATATTAAATTCTAACCTTTTCCAACTTTGAAACCTATTTGTTTGATAAAAGATAAAATATAAAATATATTTCTTTTGCTTAATCAAGAAACAAAGAATGAAAATAAAATTGCTAAATTATTGTAACATTCCCTTTAGAGCCTATTGTTTTTTTCCCTTAAAACTGGAATTATAGACAAGGATTCATTTAATCCTGGTGGTAGATTGGCCGCTAACCTCAGTTGCCATAGTAGCTCCTTTTTGTATAGGAGGTTTTTCCTGTCCCCTCCTCTAGTGTTAGTACTAATGGTTTCCAAGATACCAAAGGTAAGTAATGTCTTTTGGCTTTTCCTGGTTAGGTGTTACCAAAATGGAATGCTGGTCCGCTTATGATTGGCAGTAGATCTTTACGATGCCAAGGTGCCAGGCCAATGCCCAGCCTTCAATGAAGTCACACCCATTCACACACACACACACACACACACACACACACACACACACACACACACACACACACACACACACCTACCTGCATGTCTTTAAACGTCACTCAACCGTGGGGAGGATATGCAAACTCCACACAGTAAGTCCTCCAGCCGAGAACTAAACCAGAGACCCTCTTGCTGTGAAGCAACAATGCTAACCACTGCTCCACCATAAACTTTTTAAAATTTTCACATAATACAGAGTGTCTGTATAAGGCATTAGTATCTTTTTTATTTTTTATTTTTTATGTCGTAGGTATGCTTATATATTCTAGTTTTAAGACTCCGTTCAGTCTTTCCTACATAATATGTAGCACAAGTCTCACATGTAGCCAAATAAACTAACTTAGAACTTAGACAATTACCCTTCTGAAATGTGAGCTTACTGTGAACATAGATTGCCAAAATGATACTGAGTTCTTTGTTGATGAATAAACATTGGCTACATCTTCCACATGATCTTGTACCATTTGATGTAGCTTTAACATTTCCTTTGTTTTTTAATAACTTTTTAACATTACTACCCACTCTATTGATGAATAATGGTTGGTCTCCTATCATTCCACGGACTTCTGATTAACCCGGAAAATACTTCAGTTCTTCCTGATTATATTTTTTATCTCCCTGCAATTGGGCTGTATTGTATAATACATGCCGTTTCAAAATTCTTATTTGATATTGTGCAATTAGCTTTGTGTTGTCTAGTTCGATACCCAAAAGGGGTTTATACATATTACCCCATTCATTGTAAACTCCTGTAATAATGTCATCCACTATTTTGGTGGGATAGTCCCTTTCCTTAAACATGTTGCCTAAAAGAATCAATTCACCCTTGACATTAAGAAAATCAGATGTCATTCAGGCAACCCTTATTACTTGTCCTTTCACCAAACTTTTCTTCTGAGTCATAGGATGGCAGCTCGAAAAAATGTAAATAAGAGTTGCAGAAAGTACTTTTTTGAAAAAATATTTGACTTAAACCCATCTTTAACATGTGAAATGGTAGTATCCAAGTAATTGATCTTATTACTGTTCATTTCGAAGGTAAATTGCAAAAAGCGGTGGTACTGCTTAAATATTGAATAAATCTAGCTAAGTCATCTAATTTACCCTTCCATAATATAGAGCCATATACACAGCAATACAGCTACCATGAGAACAGCTGCTTCAGTATAAAGAGAGGAACCCTTGTGACAGAGTTCCACTAGTGACAACATATGATTGAGAACATAAAATTGTATAAAACTGTAAGGGGCCACCAACCAATGTGCAGTGAGGAGGACAAGCTGAAAGACATTTTTTCAAGCACTCCCCTACTATCATTTAAGTAACCTCCAAATCTAAAGATTCAGGTTTTCAGAAGCACACTTAGATGAGGACTGAACATAGTCCAGAATGGCATGAAACCATGCAACCATCCAAGACAGAAACCACGCCACATTATTTGTCCAGCTTCCAACATAATAATTTCACAGAGCAGAAGTTTCAAAGTACAGGGTTCATTTATGTGCACTACCAAAAACATGGTTTATCTAATCAAATGCAGGAAATGTCCAGAGATTGGTTATGTAGGAGAGACAGGCCAGTTCCTCAGAGCTAGGATGAATGCCCATAGACTCAGTTACAAATAAAATGACTGACAAGCCAGTATCAGCACACTTTTCCCAGTCTGATCATTCTGTATTAGATATGAGAGTTATGGTTCTCAAAGGACATTTCTGCACATATTTGGAAAGAAGAACAGTGGAAATTTATTTTAGTATTATTTTATTGACATTTGTTTACCAGGAAAGTTCACTGGGCTCAACAGAGCCCATTTTCAGTGGGGGCCCGGGGAGAAAAGCTCCAATGCACAATACAAGAAAGAACAACTCCAAGTCACAAGTAATAAAAGTTAGTGCTTTAATTTACTGTATTAAGCAAACTTCATCAGACAAAGCTATTGGAACACATAAATACTTATATAAACACAATGCAAGTTAGTTGTGTTTGACTTTTTCCAATGCACAATACAACATGGTAGTTACAAAATAAAGTAACAATACAATATTTTCAAAAGATGGTTACAATATTTATAGGAGTCATCTTAATGCACAGATGGCAGTGAGGTGATACAATAAAAGAAAAAAATAAGCAAATTCAAACAATGTGAAAATATACAGATTCAAACATTAATGAAAGTACCTGGAGAATCCAGTTAGACCGAGCAAAATACATCGATTTGAGTGAAGAACTGCTATAGATTTTGTAGAGTCTAGGGAAAGGGGAGTTAGGTGATAGCATTAGACAGTGTACAGCAGTTGCAAATTCAGCTGGAGAAAAGGTGCTTATGTAGGGCAGTTTTAAATTTAACAGGGTTCTGTTCAATATGGAGGGAGGTGGGGAGATTGTTCCAGAATCTAGCAATAGTCCAGGAGTATGAGTTTACCTGCAGGAAGATTAGGTTTGTGAACTTGTAGAAGGTTTTGATTTTCTGATCGTAAAGCTCTAGTGGGGGTGTAGGGAGAAAATAAGGAGCTGAGTGCAGGGCAATCTTGGGGGTTGAAAAATAGTCTATGTGAGGTAGATAGTTGAAAGTGTTTCAGGTAGTGTGGGAATTCAAGCTATTGGAGATTTCTAAGGGCAATACAATGATGGGTTGAATGACAGCAGTTACAGGCACATTTGACAATCTTATTATAACAAGACTCTAATATTAGTTGTAGGGAAGACTGAAGATTAGTGAGTAGTGGAGCACCTTAAGTTAGAGAAGGAAGTAAACAGGAGAGGTCTAGTGCTTGCTTTGTTGATGGAGAGAGGAAAGTGTTATGCCTGTATAGAAGTCCAAGTTTTTTGTGGGTTTTTGAAATATTAGATTGGATATGTAAATCAAGAGAGATTGTAGTCAATTATGACTCCTAAGAGTTTGGTGCTAGCTACACTTTCTATTTGTATTGAATTGAGTGACAGAATGTTAAAGTCTTGTAATTTGATGGAGGTATTTTTTTTTGGGGGGGGGGTGAACAGCATAAGTTTCATTTTTGGCATTTAAGGAAAGATGATTTTTGTGAGGCATGATTCAACAGTGGACAAGGCTATTTGGGTCTTTTGTTGAAGGATGCTAGGGTTGGGTGTATAGCATACTATAGTCGAGACATCTGCATATTGGACTAGGAAGGAGTGTGGTAAGGCTTAGTGAAGATTGTTTATGAATATGTTAAATAGAAGGGGTCCAAGGATTGAACCTTGTGGGATGCCAGTAGGGTTGTGGAGGAAAGGAGAGGTGAAGTGTTGCCATTTGACAGCATGTTGCCTGTTAGAGAGATAGCTTTTGAACCAGTTGGGCAACTGGGAGGACAGGCCTATGGATGAAAGTTGAGAGAGAAGGATAGAATGAGATATTGTATCAAATGCTTTAGACAGATCTAAAAATAGCCAGAGTCATGGATTTTGTTTATGATATCTAAGAAGGAAATTAGTGCAGTAGAGGTACTATGCCCAGGCCGAAATCCATGTTGGGTTGGGGAGAGGATGTTATTATTCTGAAGGTACTGGACTAGTTGTTTTGTTTACAGTTTTTTTTGAATTTTAGATATAGGGGATAGAAGACCGATGGGTAGGAAATTTGAGATGTCAGAGGAAGGACCCACCTTTATGGAGGGGAAGGATGATGGCTTTTTCCGAAGAGAGGAACATAGGATTCTTGGATTGATCTGTTGATTAGAATGATAATAGGATAGGCTACTGCATCAGCAGCAATCTTAAGGAATTTGTCAGGAATATCATCAGGTGAGTTAGAACAAGGTTTTAGCTTTAGCAAGAGTTTTTTTTTATACATGAAGTAGGAATAGGGGAGAGGTTGAATTCAGTTTGGGAGGGAGATTTGTCACAGTTTTGCATGGATGTGTTTAAGGGTGTGATATTGGGAGGGATATGAGTAGAAGAGGAACAATTGAAGTGATGCATATTAGGTGAAGGGAGAGAAGAAGAGGAGGAATTGAAGCAATGATTACTAGGTGGAGGGATGGAAAAGGAGGCTGTAAAATTAGCTATTGTGTCAATGAAATATGAGTTAAATTTAGAGGCTATAAGGTCAGGTGACATATTGGGGAAGGGACAGGGGTTGTTTTTAGTGCCAGAGTTCAATACATTACTGATGGAAGACCAGAAGAGTTTGGGGTTGTTTTCCTATTTGCTTGTAGGTGCCAGAAGTATTGTTTGTCCTTACAAATAAGTTTTTTTGAAAGGTTACATGGTTGTTTATACTGGATGAGGTTGGCAGGATTATCAGAATTCAGCCATTGCTTCCAGGCTTTGTCCCTGTTTCTCAAGATTTCTTTAGTAGAATTAGAAAGCCAAGGGGCATGATTGGATTTAACTCTAATGGCTCTATTAGGTGCCAGGCTATGTAGAGTATTAAGAAATGAGTTGGTGAAGTAAATCTAGAGGTAAAGTTTTAAGGCAGTTCCAGTTGAAGCTGCTAAGGATAGTATTAAATTTATGGGGAGAGAATTTTGATACATTTTGTGTGATCCTAATGTTATGGACTTTTGAGAGAGATTTGCAATTTCGTATGGTGTAGGCTGGGAGATAATCACTAAAGGAGTTGGGAAGGGTGCTGGCAATTGTATATTTAGAGGGATTTGCGACTAAGATCCATTCTAGAATTGTGTTTTTATTAGTTTTGAGGTTATATCTGGTAGTAGAGTTGATTAATTGTGTAAAGTGAAAATGATTTATAATATTAGGGGATTGGGTAGGGGAGGTAGTAGCCCAGTCAATGTTCATGTCACCTAATACAATAGTTTAATTTTTTTACTGGAAATAATGTTTTCTAGAACAGGGAGGTTATTTCCTGGTGGAATATAGATGACTATAATGCAGAGTTTTGGGAAGTGTTAATATCAAGGAAGGAAATTAAGATCTCGGCATTATGGAACTGTGGAACTGAGTCTGGAAAGATGACAAAATTAAAGGCATTATAGTAAATTAAGGTGACACCACCTCCTTTTTTATGTTGTCTGTCAGCCCTAAGTACATTGAAATTAGAAGGAAGGAATTCAGAATCTTGGATGTTTGGTTTTAGCCAGGTTTCAGTGGCAGCTAGGATGTGTGTTTTATTCAGGGTTAGCCAAGCATGGAACTCGGATGTTTTGTTGTGGATACTTTGAAAGTTAATGGTGGTTAAGTGCAGGTTTTTAGAGAAGGAGGGACCAGGCTTAGGGTGGATATCTCCTGAACATAGAAGGAAGGAAAAGAGTGAAGTAACTTTGTGAAGGGAGTCTTTCAGCAAGGAGAAGAGGATGTAAGGAAGCTGTACCAGGCTGTTGTGATTGTAGAGTAAGGTATAGTTAGAAGAGAGTATAAGGGGTTTGCTGAATATTTGGGGAGATAATGGATAGAGGCTAGGAGTCATATGTGAGTAGGATTGTTCACTAGAATTTGATTGTGAGAGTGACAGGTTAAAGGAAAAGGTTAGGGAGTATTGGCTGAGTGCTGTCAGGTTAGTGATCAGGAGCAGAGAAGTGGTAAAAGGGAGTAGGAATGTTAGATATGTGGTTAGAGAAGACATTGTAGGGGATTACATTAATTCAGTTGTACAATCTGACAGTCAGTGGTATGATCCTGGATATTAGTTTTATGAGACAGCATAATTCCTAACTTTTCATTTTGAGCCTCTAAAAGTGAACATAAATAATGTGTAATAAAGAGCAACAAATGCCGCCCCCCCTTTCAGGTAATGAATGATTTGATGAATTTACTCAAAAATCCAAATGATGACTATTTCAGGGAATTAACAGTACCTGTTAAGATTACTGGGGTCTATGTTTTAGCACTTGTATTTTGTTCATGACAAGAGAATAGTTATTTTCACATAATTCAGCATTCTGGCCAGATTCCTAGTAACTGTAAACTTAAAAGTCAGGTAAGGCCTAAATGTTCAGAGGCTATAGCAAAACATTATCCAATTCTGTTGCTCTTCCGAATCTTAAACTATCTAACAGCACCATTTTCTTTTTTTTCTCTCTGTTTTTCTCCTTCTTTCTCTCTTTCTCTCCATTAACAAAACCCAGCCTGTTTAGTGAATTAACTGCATATCCACACATTCTGTGTACCATATTCTCTTTGTAGTCTCTGCCTTTCTCATCATTGTGAACTGCTCATTATTTCTTATTCATAATATCTGCTAACCAAAACAAATTATAACTGTTTGTTTTCCTTCTCTGGATTTAAATAATCTCCCTATACATCTCTTGTTTTGAAATTTATTGCTTCATTAAATGTCAGAACAGTCTCTGAGTTTTATGCTCTCATCTCAATGAACACTAACGGTAATGTAACATGTCAAACTTTGATTTTACAGCATGTCTTGACCCTGTTTTACACTTCCTGTCTATCTCTTTCACACGTGCACATGCGTGTGCACAAACACACACACACACACACACACACACACACACACACACACACACACACACACACACACACACACACACACACACACAATGTCTGTATCTGAGGTATAATATGAGCTACATGTTTTCCACCTGAGCATTTTTCAAGATTTCTTTTTTCATACAATTGGAAATAAATGATGTACTTCTCTTCATAGGTGCAAGTGGATGTTTTAGCACTGCATTTAACATCGGTAACCCTGATGAAGGGCTCATGTCAGCTCAAATGCTTAAGTAATTTCAAAACCTGTTTTGGTCTAATAAAAGATATTATATCATATCTGTGTTCCAGTATCTTTCGGTTTTCCTGCAAAACTAGTGACTCTACAAACAGTCATACCATGGACCAAAATATACAGCAACAAATAAACAAGACTAATTGGTGGTGATAGTTTCCTAAATCAATGTATTCCCAGCACTACAGGTCAAGTAAATACTACTTTTTTCTGCTTTTAAGGTTATTATTGATGAAAGGATAACTAAAACACGAACTGAGCTTGAAAATAAACAAGAAAACGCCACAGAACAGGAGGAAGAAAACTTTAATGAGCGCTTTCGTCAGTAAATACACTTGACTTCATCAGATTACACATAGTGAAAACATCACTTCCTTTTAAAGCTGGGCAGCATCACATGACCAACATTATTTTCATTATAAAATTACACCTATCAAATCAAAATAAAAATGAATTGCAACCCAGTTTAAACTAGGGAATAAAATGTGTATAGAGAAATAAAAAATAATAAGAAATAAGATATATTGAAACAAACAAAGATATAACATATGTTTGTTATTACATACTACCCTATATGCATATAACCTAATAAGGTCAAATAGGAAAACCATGACCAGTTCACCTTTACATTTTACCAAGCGAGCATGTACAAAAAGTTTTATAATAAATATTTCTATGCATTCATTGTTCACATTCTAACCTACTCTTATTCTATGTGTATACATACAAGTACTCTGTCAAAATGATTACATCTCTACACTGTCAAAAATAATGTTCAGCTTTTAATTTTAAATAACTGGAGAGGGAAATGATATCATTCAACCCAGGTGGATTAGTGGCATTGACTCTCAGCTGCCACATACATTCTCTGAATTCAAGAAACAATTCCCGAGGACCACCTCTATTATTTAGGACTACCTGGTAGTCAATGGCAATGAATTTGAACCAATGGTCTGAGTTCTCCTTAATGTGCAGTGCCAATGCATTTTTTCCATTGGCCTTTTTAATATCATAAATATGCTGGTAAACACGCACTTTAAAAGCCTTTTTAGTCTTTCCTATATAAAATCCTTCACACGATTGAAATGAGGCTACATAAATTACAAAAGTGCTGTTATAATTCAATCTATGGTTCAGATGTATTGAACCATATTCCAGAATGTATACATTATCCATCTAAAAAATATTGGAACACTGTGCACATTGACCACATTTTGTCATCTGCCCTTTTCCATAAGTTTTGTAGTCCTCTGTATTTTTTTCAAGTAAGTTTTTAAAACAAACATCTTTTTTATATACTACATATGTTTTTTCACCCAGATTTTTTAACAATTCATGGTCCCCTCTAAAAATAAACCAGTTCTTATTTAATATGTCCTTGATGTCATAAAACAATGGATTGCAAGTTAAATTAGGGCCCTGTTAAACTCTTAAGTCCTACTTGTGTCTCCTCCCAAATCATTGGTAGTAGGAGTAAAAATAACAGATTCCTCTGTACCAGTAATGGGTAAAAATGTCCACTTACCCTTTTTTCTGTAACCTCATTCAGAATTGGTTCAATAAAATAATTAGGGTACCCTTTTTGTTGTAACATAACCCTTAACTTTTCTCTCTCTTCATAAAATGTTTCCATGTCACTAATAATATGTGCAATCTAACACATTGGCCTTTGACAAGTGGCTTTTTTTGAAAGTCTGGGTGTCCACTTTCATAATGTAGGAGGGTATTGGAGTATGTGGGCTTTCTGTATATTGTAGTTTTATAGTTTTAAAATTCTTTGCTGCTTCATCTTTGATAATAAGAATATCTAAAAAATTAATCTTATCTTTACGTTGTTCCATAGTGAAGCTTAAAAAGGATGTATTAGTGTTCAAATACTCTAAAATTGTGTTTAGATCATCCTCACTGCCTTCCCAGAATACTAATATGTCAACCAAAAATCTGCCATAGAATTTGCAAAACTTAAATAGATCCGAAGTGAATACCTGAGTCAGTTCCCCCTGAGCCAATACTATATTGGCAAACAAGGGGTCGCAAGCCACCCCCATTGCTACACCTGTTATTTGTTTAAATAGCTGGTTCTCAAATATGATGTAATTGTTATTAAGAACCAGTTCCATCAGGGTCCTAAACATCAATATTCTATCATGACTAATGTTGATGTTACTGCATAAAAAATCGTAAAACAAGTCATGGCCCTCTTCATGTGGTATCACACTAAATACATTTTTTATGTCAGTGGTAACCATAATCAATCTCTCACTGTATAATTCTTTCTTGATTTTCTTCAGACAGTCCCAAGAGTCCTTGAGTATATGGTGGCAACTGGAAAGTGTGGACTTTAACTGAAAATTGAGAAATTTGCCTAAAGGAGGGTTTTTTTTTTTACTCAAATTATTTTTATTTTGAAGAAATAATGCAACAATTTAATACATTCATAACATTCAATAACTATTTACAGTATTTACATTCAGCCTGACAAAAGGATTCAGATAAAAACATTTGTAGTTAAATAATATAAACTATGAATAGTTAGGAAGAGTTTGGTTCCATCTGTAAGGTATCAATCAAATTCAGAACTTTCCACCATGGACTATTAACCAATAGCTTAAGAAAAGTTCTTAACTCTTTATTTTTTTTTCCATTAGTATGCATTTTTTCAGTGATGATAGGAATTCCTCCATTATGGGTGCTACATTAGAGTTCCATCTTCTTGTTAGACATATTCTGGCTATTGCTAACATTGTCCACAACAAATACAGGTCATCTTTCTTCATATTATTACTATTAACAACATTCAATAAAATTAAAGACTTTGTCAAAACAAATATATCAGTATAGATCGCTTGAAGAAATTTGTTAATCTCATTCCAATATTGTTTAATATTAGTAGAGTCATAAAAAATATGAGGCCAGTCAGCATTAGTGGACAGATGACATCTGCGACATAACTTGCTGTTTGAAGGGTTCATTGTTGAGAGTTTCTCATGTGTCAAATAGGATCTGTGTAGAAATTTCCAATGAAAAATCCTCCAGAATTCTGAGTAAGAAGTTAGTTTAACTGAAAATAAAATGTTTGTTTTATCTTCCATTGATAATGATACTTGAAACCCTTTAGTCAGGTATTGCCAGTAAGAATCTTTAGCAGCTGTCTTATAGGCAATCAAAGTGTTATATAAATATGATAATTCATTCTTAACATTGATATTATTATATAGAATTCCAAAAATCCAGTTTATAATTTTTGGTACGGTTTTGAAGGATGAGTTATGTATTATTCTACACAGATCCTTAGTGTATGCTGTGACACTCTGATGAACCAACCAGTCATTAGGGGATAGGCCATAAGTTGACAATATACTTTGTCTGTTCAAAGCTTGTTGGTTTTCAATACATTGCAACCAACAAAATAGGTTATTATTTTCCATAAACCAAAAATGTCTCTATGTGTTTTATCAGGAAAAATCCCTTGTAATAGTAAATGGTATTAAAAATCTATGCCACAGTTTTATATCTAAATTTATGTTAATGAATTATTAGTGTTAGTTTAGTTAATTTTGTTGTACTATACTGTAAATTTAAACTTAAATAGTTCCATATCTTATCTTTGTCAGTTACCAAAGCATTCTTTGATAATTTTCATTCATTAGTATAATGGAGTGTAATTGTTTCCAGTTGGAAGGGTATCTAGGATGTATCCAAGTCATCAATATTTTAATTATAGATGCCTTTATATAAGTTTCAGTCTCTGGGAATTTTAACCCCCCCTTGCTCCCATTTTCTGATACGATGAGAATATGCTACTCGATTTCTTTTGGGGTACCATAGAAATTTCATCAGAGTTGAAGTGATTTCTTTAAGGATTTTCTTTCCTGGTGGAAATATAAGGGCTTGTGCTATATATAATATTTAAGGTAACAAAACCATTTTTATCAGTTGTAACCTATCATCAAATGAGATAAACAAATTATTCAGTTTGATTATTAATGTATTTTAATGTATATTAATTTATTAAGTCTATGGCTTTAGCATAGTTAAACTGTAAGGCTTCCTCTATATTCTTGCCTAGTACTATTCCTAAATAGTCTAGAGTTGAAACTTGGTTTCCAATAATATGTTTAACTGGAACCTGTATTTTCTTTTTTTTATTTAATAATAAATATTTTGATTTAGATTTGTTGAAGGAGACTCCTGAAATTTTTTGGAAATTTGTTGTTACTATATCCACTACACCTAACACCTCCTTAGAATTGGGTTAGGTAAGTAAAACATCATCAGCAAACATCATTATTTTAGAAATATATTGGTCATATATATTTATGCCTCTTAGCTTTGGGTTATTACATATTAAAATGGCAAATATTTCTGTGGCCAGAGCAAATAGGATAGGGGACATGGGACATCCTTGTCTAGTACCTCTAGTGATTTGGATTGCTTTGGAAGTAAAGGGACCTAATTTGACATATGCTAGATTATTTTCATAGATTTTCTTTATCATTGTTATAAAAAAACAGGGGAAAATCAAATAACTGTAAGACTTTAAATAAATAACCCCAATTTAAGGAGTCAAAGGCCTTTTGAATATCTAGACCTATTATCAATGCTTCATGGTTTTCTCTATTGAGGTAATCTATCAGAGTTTATACTCTTTTAATACTATTCTCTGTATGCCTGTTATGTATGAAACCAGTTGGTCTTCATTAATTATTTTAGATATGGGTATTTTCAATCTATTGACCGTAATTGACATAAATAGTTTATAATCATTATTCAATAAAGAAATTGGTTTATATGAGTTGTAATGATTAGGGTCCTTATTCTCTTTTGATATGGGCGAGATTAGAGAATATCTCCAAGAAGGAAGAATATTTGCTAATGTTTGAACTTCAAGAAAGGTTTTATTTAGGAGAGAGATTATAGAAGAAGGGAACAATCTACACATTTTGATAATTAAGCCATCTATTCCAGGTGCTTTATTAGACTTACTTCCTTTAATCTCATCTATAATTTCCTTTTGAGAAATAGTTTTTTGTAGATCTAACTTAAGCTCCTCAGGAATTCTTGTTACGTTGGGAACTATATTCTCTAACTTCTCACATTAATTTGTAGTTGTTTTATCTTTATGATGCTCTGCATAATGATAATTAAAAGCCTCCAGAATGTCGCCTATGTCCGAGACTTTTTTCCTTTTCCCTTCATGAAAGATACTATCAATGTTATTCATTTTTGGTTGTATCTTAACTTTCATAGATAGGTTATGAAGATACTTAGGAGAGGTAGCATAAGAATTTAATTTCAGTTTTTCCATTGCTAAACGAGTTTTATGGGATAATATTTCATTGTTTGCTTATTTGCTTCTTTTATTTTCTTATTATTATCTGTAGCAATTAAATTATTAGATTTAAGAGATAATATTTTATTTTGGAGTTGCTATAACTCTGAGTCCCATTCTTTAATTTTATTTTTGTACCAGCTAATGGTTTTGCCATATAGATAGGCCTTAAGAGACTCCTAAATCATAATAGTGTTTCCTTCAGGTTTATAATTAATCTCTAAGAAAAAGCTGAAGTTCAGAAGTTATCCAAGATTTAGTCTTTATTTTTTGTGATATATGAAGGAATCCTTCATTTGGGTACCATGTCTATAGTCCTGGAGTGAGAATAGTAAAGAATTTAGTCCTAAAGCATTAAAGGTATCTTTTAATTAAACATTTCTGTCCATTTTTAACAGTTTGGCTGAGGACAATAGTCTAGGAGATTTCCTCTTGGTAGTTTCTGTAATATCTGCGATACAATTGAAATCACTTCCTATTATAATATTACCTTTAGAAGTAGTTGTAATAAAGTCTAAGTGTTTCTTAGCTAGTCCAACCCCCATACCAGGGAACCAGTATAAATTAACCAGGGTCCAAATTCTATTGTTAAACTTAAGTATAACTAAGGCCATGAGTCCATCATTATCTACATGTTTGTAAATGATTTGGGGATTTAAGAAAGTCTTTTTCCATAGAATTGTTACTCCTCAGGTCTTATTTTTATAAGAAGATTGAGCAAGTATTGTGTATTCCTTAGGGTCCCACATAAATGTGTCATTTATTTTAAAGTGTGTCTCTTGGAGAAAAACTACTTGAGCCTTGTTTAGTTTAAGGTAAGTTAGTAGGTTGGCTCTCTTATATGGGTTGTTTAAGCCATTAGTATTTAAGGATATCAGATTTCACAAGCTGCATTTCTTTTTTTAAAGCCATGTCAGAATGAGAATTCTTCGAAGTGCTCATCTCCACAAATTATATATTCTCCTTTATAATTTGACAGGAAAAAAAAACTTTCCTAAGTTCACCAAATTTACTAATAATATAGTTTATACTTTCATCTATCAATTCTAAGTATTTTTGCTAAAATAAAATAAGTTATTTCCAGTTTTTTATACTAGTTTCATAGAGCTCTGAAAAAACTACTGCTATCACTTGGCCATCTTCTAAAGGAGTTGTTTTTGATGCTTTTGCATCAACAATGGGTCTTGGGGGGGGGGGTGTCACTGATGCTCTTGTGAATCTTGAGAATTCCAAATATAGTTGGAATTTTAGGGTGAATTTGAACTAAATAGCTAAGTTCATCCTCTGTTATCCGATAATTAAATAATAAGTCATTCAAAGTTACATCAATATTTCTCTTAGCTATATTAAATTCATTCAAAAAACTTTCCACATAACTGTCCCCATACAGAATCCTCAACATTTTGTCTATATACATTTGTTGATCCATGACCACCAAACCACCCCCTTATCAGGCTTCATAATTTTGATGGATTTATTGGATTAAATCCTCTGGAAAAAGCCTTGTTTCACACACTGTTAAATTAAATGTGGTAATTTTAGATTTAGTTAACAACATCCTTATATCGTTCATACACATATTTTCAAACAACTGAATAATAGGGTGGGGGGTTAAATGTACTAGTTCTTTTACAACCCTCAACTGAAATATAAGTATCATTCTTCTGAAAGAAAAACAGTTAAGGTTTAATTTCCTAGTATATGGTTTTAGATCAAGAAGATATTTGTCAATATTAACATTTCTTAATAGTACAAAATTCATACCCTTTTCAAATAAGGAAGCCCATTCACCAATGACATTTTGACTGCTGTAGTTATAAATCATAAAGTCTTTGTGTTCATTAGTTACTACAGCACATCTTCTATGCTCAACATCATAGTGAAAACATCACTTCCTTTTAAAGCTGGGCAGCATCACATGACCAACATTATTTTCATTATAAAATTACACCTATCAAATCAAAATAAAAATGAATTGCAACCCAGTTTAAACTAGGGAATAAAATGTGTATAGAGAAATAAAAAATAATAAGAAATAAAATACATTAAAACAAACAAAGATATAACATATGTTTGTTCTTGCACATCACCCTATATGCATATAACCTAATAAGGTCAAATAGGAAAACCATGACCAGTTCACCTTTACATTTTACCAAGCGAGCATGTAGAAAAAGTTTTATAATAAATATTTATATGCATTCATTTAATGCGAAATGCGAAATGTGAGGGAGAGAAGGTTGGATGATGTGCGGATAGTGAATCATGACGTGCAGTGGATTAGCAAAGGAGGAAATAAGGATAGCTATGAAGAGGATGAAGAATGGAAAGGTTGCTGGTCCAGATGACATACCTGTGGAAGCATGGAGGTGTTTAGGTGAAATGACAGTGGAGTTTTTAACTAGATTGTTTAATGAAATCTTGGAAAGTGAGAGGATGCCTGAGGAATGGAGAAAAGGTGTTTTGGTACCGATTTTTAAGAATAAGGGTGATGTGCAGAGCTGTAGTAACTACAGAGGGATTAAACCGATCAGTCACAGCATGAAGTTATGGGAAAGAGTAGTGGAAGCTAGGTTAAGAAGGAAGGTGATGATTAGTGATCAGCAGTATGGTTTCATGCCAGGAAAGAGCACTGTAGAGGCGATGTTTCTCTGAGAGTGTTGATGGAGAAATACAGAGAAGGTCAGAAGGAGTTGCATTGTGTCTTTGTGGATTTAGAGAAAGCATATGACAGGGTGCCTAGAGAGGAGCCGTGGTATTGTATGAGGAAGTCGGGAGTGTCAGAGGAGTATGTAAGAGTGGTACAGGATATGTACAAGGGTAGTGTGACAACGGTGAGGTCTGCGGTGGGAGTGAAGGATGCATTTAAGGTGGTTGTGGGATTACATCAAGGATCAGCTCTGAGCCCTTTCTTATTTGCAATGGTGATGGACAGGTTGACAGATGAGATCAGACAGGAGTCCCCGGGGACTATGATGTTTGCAGATGACATTGTGATCTGTAGTGAGAGTAGGGAACAGGCAGAGGAGACCCTGGAGAGGTGGAGATATGCTCTAGAGAGAAGAGGAATGAAGGTCAGCAGGACTAAGACAGAATATATATGTGTGAATGAGAGGGAGGATAGAGGAATGGTGAGGATGCAGGGAGTAGAGGTGGGAAGGTGGATGAGTTTAAGTTCTTGGGATCAACAGTTCAGAGTAATGGTGAGTGTGGAAGAGAGGTGAAGAAGAGAATACAGGTAGGATGGAGTGGGTGGAGAAGAGTGTCAGGAGTGATTTGTTACAGACAAGAACCAGTAAGAGTGAAAGGGAAGGTCTACAAGAGGGTAGTGAGCCCAGCTATGTTATATGGGTTGGAGACAGTGGCATTCACAAAAAGGCAGGAGTCAGAGCTTGACGTGGCAGAGTTGAAGATGTTAAGATTTGCACTGGATGTGACGAGGATGGACAGGATTAGGAATAAGTATATTAGAGAGTCAGCCCAGGTTGGAAGGTTTGGAGACAAAGCCAGAGAGGCAAGATTACGTCGGTCTGGACATGTGCTGAGGAGGGTTGCAGCGTATATTGGGAAAAGGATGCTAAGGATGAAGCTGCCAGGTAAGAGGAAAAGAGGAAGGCCTAAGATAACATTTATGGATGTGATGAGAGAGGACATGCAGGTGGTTGGTGTGACAGAGCAAGATGCAGAGGACAGGAAGAAATGGAAACAGTTGATCTGCTGTGGCGACCCCTAACAGGAGCAGATGAAAGAAGAAGAAGATTTATATGTATTCATTGATCAAATTCTAACTTACTCTTATTCTGTGTATATACATACAAGTACTCTGTCAAAATGATTACATCTCTACACTGTCAAACATAATGTTCAACTTTTAATTTTAAATAACTGAAGAGGGAAATGATATACTTCAACCCAGGTGGATTAGTGGCATTGACTCTCAGCTGCCACATATAAACTTACTTAAAATTAATACAGAGGACTACAAAACTTATGGAAAAGGGTGGATGACAAAATGTGGTCAATGTGCACAGTGTTCCAATATTTTTGAGATGGAAAATGTATACATTGCGAAATATGGTTCAATACAGCTGAACCATAGATTGAATTGCAACAGCACTTTTGTAATTTATGCAGCCTTATGTCAATCCTGTAAAGGATTTTACATAGGTAAGACTAAAAAGGCTTTTAAAGTGCATGTTTACCAGCATATTTATGATATTAAAAAGGGGAATGAAAAAATGCATTGGCACTGCACATTAAGGAGAACGCAGACCATCGGTTCAAATTCATTGCCATTGACCAGGTACTCCTAAGTAATAGGGGTGGTCCTCAGGAATTGTTTCTTGAATTCAGAGAACGTATGTGGCAGCTGAGAGTCAATGCCACTAATCTACCTGGGTTGAATGATATAATTTCCCTCTCCAGTTATTTAAAATTAAAAGCTGAACATTATTTTTGACAGCGTAGAGATGTAATCGTATGCATACACATAGAATAAGAGTAGGTTAGAATGTGAAATGAATGCATAGAAATATTTATTATAAAACTTTTTGTACATGCTCGCTTGGTAAAAATGTAAAGGTGAACTGGTCATGGTTTTCCTATCTGACCTTAGTAGGTGATATGCATATAGGGTGATATGCAAGAAGAAGCATATTTTATATCTTTGTTTTAATATATCTTATTTCTTATTATTTTTTATTTCTCTATACACATTTTATTCCCTAGTTTAAACTGGCTTGCAATTCATTTTTATTTTGATTTGATAAGTGTAATTTTATAATGAAAATAATGTTGGTCATGTGATGCTGCCCAGCTTTAAAAGGAAGTGATGTTTTCACTATGTGTAATCTGATGAAGTCAAGTGTATTTACTGACGAAAGGGTTCATTAAAGTTTTCTTCCTCCGGTTCCGTGGTATTTTCTTGTTTATTGATGAAAGGATAGGTAAATGCACATTTAAACAAGGGTTATCATATATGGCCCAACTTCATTTGGGAGGTGGGCACTGTTAAGTACCTGTAAAAGGTGTGAAGAACTTTTATGTGTGTCAACTTAAAGTTTTATATGGCTATGCCTGTTACAGTTACTTACATCACTTACCTAGTAGTGTTCCTGTGTTTCTATGTTCCTAACAGGTAGACTGTTAAATTTTAACTCACAGCATAACTTTATATAATAACACAGTGTAAATAAGTCATCACTTGATGTGACTGACTGACTACATAAAGATCGGATACTTTAAAAAAGAAACTTCCCACTGTCCTGTTTTTTAACCTCACTTAAAAAGTTGACGTAATAGACCACTTGATATTTACCTATTTGCAGTCACCCCAGCCACTTTGGCTGTTTCACTAGTTACCTCAATAAATGCAGAAAGTACATAAGGGCTAAAGACTACACATGGGAATGTAAGGCTGGGATTCTTAAGATCCTCACAGACCAATAGCTTAACAAGTAGCTAAAAATGCATGAAGCTTTAAATGGAATTCTACAATAGTCACTCATCACTATTCAAAACATGCATGCAGCTTAGAGAAACTAATCAGCGTGCCTGTCGTAAACCATACTTTGCCCATAGAAATAAGTTCTGTCTGAAGACAGCTTGCCTGATTAAGAAGACTCAAGTGGGGTATAACTTCAACAGCATTCACACCGGCAATACCTCGGTGGAACATGAAATGCTGTAGCAGCATTTTCTTCAGTATCATTATTGCTGACATTTCATTACAGAAACTGAAGAAAGGCCTGCAATATACATTTCACTATTTCATAAGTAGTTCTGAAGCTTCTTAGCTATAGATACTGAAATGGAGGACAGCCACTGTGATCCCTCTACACAAAGGTGGACCGTCCACTGACCCAGGCAATTATAGGCCCGTCACCCTAACTAGCCTGATCTGCAAGGCCATGGAATGCATTATCATGATGTTATAAACAAGGACAATGGCACATATTAACCCCTAAAATTTGATGGAAAAATTCCTCTTCAAAAAAGATAAAATTATGTAGAACCAAGTAAAAAAACTCAAGAATGACTAAAGTATTCACATCTCTCATCATTTTATCTTCCATAAAAATGTTGGAAAAATGTTGTATCCCCTCATCATGGGATATAACAGAAAATAAATTAACAAATAAATTAACAATGTCCACTGTCATAAATAAAATCTCTCCTTTAAAGGGAATATCATTAAACATTAGTAACAGATGCCAGGAATCTCACACTTATTTACTTCCTTTTCTAACAAATGTTTACAATGAAAATTAATAAATGCATCCAAGGATTCTGTCTTAGATTTACCTGTTACCATAACAGGTCTTAAAAGTTGATCAGCAACATTCTTACAGATTTTCAGGAATACAGAAAATAGATGGACTAAGCGGCTTGGCTACATTTAGAAATTCAAACAATTGGTTAGAAATACTATCTTGACAAACCAAATCATAAAGGCAATAATCAATCTTTGCATAAGCAACATTAATCTCATTCTTGGATGCATGACTGTTTATGGAAACATCATTTTTAACATTAAACATTTTACTAGAATAAATAACCCAGATAATCCATGATCAGCACATCACTAGCCTTATTGGGTTTCAACACCCTAACATTTTTGTTACCCTTCAAATGCTTCAAAACATTTATCTTACTGACCATCAAATTATTATCACTTTGAATTGTGTTAATCCCACAAATTCTAAAATGTTCTTCACACACCGTCTCAAAATATAAACAATTGGATTCTGTGGAGGTAAAAAATGCTCTTCCTTTAAGCTGTGTGTCAGGATTCTCAACCAAATTATTACCAAAAAATAATTTCAAACTTAATTGCTTAGTATATAATTTAAATTTTACTAATAACTTCACTATGGCAACTTTGAAATTTAGGACAAAAACATTTTTTTAGAACAACGAGTAATAATCATAGTCATAGGATCATAGGAAGTTACTAGGCTAATAGCCTTAGGGTCTTTATAAGCCTAGCCAAGTTCTACCCTTATTTCCATAATCAGCACCTAATACCATTGTCCATGAGGGATACAGGTGGAAACCCCTGGGGTGAATTTATGGTTACCCACCCAATCATCCAGATTGTGTTTGAAGAGGGCCAATGAGGTGCTCTGTTTGACATGAAGTGGGAGTCTGTTCCAAAGGTTTGGTAACCTCTGGGAGAGAAATCTGTCCCTTCAGTGGGTTTTATTAATGTAACATACCAGGTTGAGGTCTTTAGAGCAAGAGACTTGTGTACCATTTGACAAGGAAATGCAGCATTTCCAATAAAGCAGGTTCAGAGATTGCTTTATATGCAAGGCAGAGACTGACTATGAGTAGTTTGTAAGAAACAAAATAATGTAACAGTGATTTCAGATGACCTACATAGGACAGATGCTGAAGACCTTGACTTTTTTTTGTGAGGAACCTTTGTGGGTTCTTCATTTGCTGCAAGTGCCTGGAAAGGTACATACCAAAAGTGTCATTGTACTCAAATATTGGTCTGATGAGGGAAAAGTACAGGGAGGTTATAACTTCTTTTTTTTTTCTGGAAGCATTGTCTTTACTTATGAGATAAGCAATATAGAATGCTCTTCTTACTACTGTGGAGACATGGTGATTGAACGTAAGATTGCTGTCAACCTGTGGTCCAAGGTATCTCATCACTGAGTGTATCCATAGGGTGCTGCTATTGATGTGATAGTTAACAGAAACATTGCTCTTACTGAAAGGGATGATAATACATTTTTTGCATTGAGTTTAAGGCCATGACTTTGGTACCAATCATTTGTTTGTGTAAGACCCTCTCGTAGGATGTTGACATTATTTGGAGATTTTATGACTGCTCATAGTTTGCAGTCATCAACAAACATTGCCAGCCACAGACCTTTAGTTTTTGCTTGTAATTCAGAGAAATAGATTCCAAACAGTAGAGCTCCCAGGACTGATCCCTGTGGAACACCACTGGTTACAGGTCTTCTGTTGGATGTGGAGTCCCCTATTTTGACTATGTGTGTTCTATCAGTGATCCAGTTAGTGACCAATCAAATTATATAAGGGTTAAAACCTAGCTGAGTGAGTTTGCCAATGATGCCTGAGTGGGTGATAGCATCAAAAGCCTTGGCTAAGTCTAAGTAGGTTGCATGCACAGATTTCTGCTTGTCCAGAGCCTGTCTTAAATACGTCCACTAGGTTTAACAGGCATGATCTCCCTTTGACAAATCCAAACTGAGTATGGACAAGTGTTTGGAGATTACCTATATCTTTGTTGATAAGGTCCATGATGATTCGCTCCATGGCTTTGCAGATAAGGCTAGCCAGGCTAATAGGTCTATAGTTCTTGGGTTAAGTAGAAGCACCACCTTTGTGAAAGGGAATAATGGTGACCATTTTCTATTCAGTAGGGATGAAGTCGGTGATTAGACTATGATTAAAAAGCGTACCCAATGGTGTTGCTAATTCTTGTTGGTGCCCATGTAGGACACAGCCTGGTATGTTATCAGGTCCCATAGATGCTGTGTTTCTGGCCTTAGAGAGCGTGTTTACAAACTGCTCTTTAGTGATACAAGGTAGGGGACAGTTGGTAGAGATGTCATGAGGTACGTGTGGTGGGGACAGTGGAATGAAGTTTTCACAGAACCTGTCAGCCAACAGGTTAGCTATGTCCACTGGCTCAGTGTATGTGGTATTATTATTTACTAGTTCAGCACAAATCTGGGCCTTTCTTTTTAGGTTACAGAAGTAACTAAAGAATGTCTTATGGTTATCCTTAGTTGAGGAAGCTAACTTGGATTCATAGTTTGCTTTAGAGGACTTCACAAGAAGTCTTATTTGCTTGTTTAAGCTGAGGAGGGAGTGTTTCCAAATTAAGGCTCGCTCCCTCTTATTCTTAGATAGCAATATCTTCCTCTTGTTGTAAAGCTTGTTAATGGCAGTTGTCCCCCATGCAGGTTTGCTCTTCCGTGAGGAGTTAGTTTTGGTCCAATCAGGCACGGCCAAGTCAAAGCAGTTATACAGGTGTTTGCATAAAGCATTGGTGTAGAACTCTGCATAGTTACCAATTCCAGCTGGGGGGGTGCAGTGAAGCTATTTATATCCTCCTATAAGAGGTTATAATCTTCTTTGGAGAAATTTTTTTGTTTAATTGCTGCTGGAGGTCAGGTACGATAGTTACTTTGAATGAGACTGATTTGTGGTCAGATCTCAACCAGGGAAGACTTCACAGTGGGGGGTGCTACAGTGGTACCCCATATTGGTAAGCACCAGATGTTAGCACCCCTTGTGGGATTGTTAACCAGCTGGTCCAGGGCACTGGAGTTAATGAAGTCAATTGATAGTAAAGATATGTGTTTGGGTATCAATGGGAATGTGGCTGAAGTTGAAAATTTGTAACCACAAATAAGTAATGACATTATCTAAATCTGTTATAGCATTGGCATATGCTCACAACTAAGTCTTTCTCTTGCCCCCCCCCCCGATGTGTATGACTGGGATCTGCCTCACAATACCTTGGAGGCTGGTTATCCTGGTTCAATAGCCTTTCCAATTGCCATAGATAAACAGGGTCAAAAACAAAACAAAACATCATCATCAGGTTGGGCCAACACAGGCTTTTGAGCAACAAGTACAACCATACCATGTAGAAAGACTCAGCCCCAACCTTACTGACAATGTTTCTGTGGACCTGTGAAGCCAGTCTCAGGTACACCTGCTACTCTTCACCTGCTTTTCTTCATTTTCCACCTTGTCTCTATTCAACTTTTTCTGTTTCCATTGCCTGTTATGAACTGCCACCCCATCAACTTTCTTAAAAATGCTGTTGTATTCTTGAATGCAAAACAGAAACAAGTCACCCTCAATACTAGTATTGAGAAATTTGATTTATACATCCAAAACACAGCTTATGATCATTATCCAAAATTACTAATTTCGTAATTTTTACACTGGTATGGTCAAAAAGTTCCAACAGACGATGTAACAAAGAATTTTCCACTAGCCCAACTGGGAACATTCAGCAACTCAAACCTCTTGCAAACTGATTTACATTCAGCTAAATAACTGTTGTCCATTTGCAGGTTCTGTATTTTACTAGATAAAGCTCAAACATTTCAGCTGCAAAAAGCTGAAAGAAGAAGAAGAAGGTAAGGAACCTCCCACTCTATCATCTGAACACTGGCACTTATAATTAGGGTTAGCCAACTGCGAATGTAGGCTCATTGTTTCCATTGATCTAGTAATTATTTCAGCTGGAAAAGTGTATATAGTGGCATTCTGAGTTGAGCAACTGATGTGTCTTAAAAACCGGCAATCACCACATCAGGGTATTCAGGGGTAGGCAGAACAAATGTCAACAATTGTTGAATAAGAATAGTTAAATCTCTTGCTAGTGAATCAGCCTAAGACACCATTATATCACTACTAGTATTCAATGTTCAATAATTAAACCACAATACGAAACAAGGGAAACAGTGAGCTCCACACAAAACTAAACAGTAACCAAGGATAGGACCAAATAACAAAAAAACCCACACCAGAACCCATAGTATTGTATCAGACTTATTGATAAAAAACTAAGTGCTTTCATTCCATACTGCCAAAGATTTCATCAGAGTTACAAAAACACACACATATCACATCCCTCTTTTATATGACAATCAAAATGAAACAACCAATCAAATCTATGGAAAGATAGAACTTTTATTTTCTAAAATAGTATTGTGTAACAATAGTTACAACCCCAAAATGAATAAACTTAAAAAAGAAAAGAAACCAGAAAAATACAAAAAATGTGGAAGTATTAATCAAATATTATAAAGTAGAAGAGTATATAATCTGCCATACAAAAAAATAACAAAAAAATAAAAAAACACAATATTATACAAGATTGGTTGTTTCATAGAACTGTATAATAGCAATAACCCAGGCTGGATGTGAGTAAGGCTTGGTTTGCCCATGGTTGGCTTTGTTTGGTCACTGAGGTTTCACCCTTCTAACCAAAATATGCACACCTTGGGTAAATCAGGCCTTACCCACACCCAGCTATGGGTTATTGCTAAATACTAAATTTCATACCTGTCTTCTGTAATATATGAGATTCTCTAAGAAATATCTCTTTGCCATCAACTTTTCTTTATAAATAATATACACACTGCAGATCAAAATAAGAAACATTGACAACATTCTGAAGATTCCTCTGTATCCTACTTTACCCTTATATGGAGGATTATGACCAGGTCACCAATCATAACTGCTTATTATGTGCTCGAGGCATGGCTGCTAAGAAATTCACCTCAATATAAGGGCAGAGCATGTTGCAAAAGATAGATAGATAGATATGAAATTGTAGGATTTAGCATAAAGTTCCATGCACTAAAAAGAATCATGATCAGGTCCCCGACCAAAACCCTTTATTATATGTTCTCAATATGGATGCCAAGATTTACCTTGAGATCTTCTTTGTACTGCATGCAGCTTTATCTACTCCATGTACTTCTAATTACAGTGAAAAAACACTAAGTATTTTGCTGGCTTTCAAAGCTATACAACTTAGAAAGCACTGTGAAAAAGACAGTCCCTGGAATTCAATGAACTCCATGTAGGGTTCATGTAGAGACTACATAGAGTGTTATCATGCACACAAAGTTGAGCCTGTGGCAGTGGTGCACAATGCTTATTAATGAATCGTGGTGTGCTTAAACTAGGTTTTGCAGTGCGCAGCAAAGAATCTGGCAGCAAAACCTTTTTGTCCACATGGACAGCATTTCAGTGTAAGGTTGCTGCCTGCATAAGGTTGATTGTCCTCAATGTTTGAGTGACAGTTCAACAATTTCTTTTCCCTTGTTCGATCTATATTAGGATTATTATTAATTAATATTGTATGTGTAATTGTTTTCTCTTCTCTCTCTCTCTCTCTCTTTTTTTATTTTATTTTTTCCCATATTTGTGTGATGCGCCACTTACTGCAAACAGCTTTGTCTATGCTTACCTCTTTTGGATGACTGGACTACCCATGTATCAGACATGACCCAAACAGCCAAAAATAGAAACCAGATGCATTCAATTAATACCAATGTGCATTACACAAACCTGGTAAGTGATGCTGTGCTGTGGCTGACAATGTCAAATTAACAATGAATTCAAATATAGGGGATCTCATGTAACAAATCTTGTGGCAACAGGTGTTAAGTCTAGGACTGGAGTGCAGATGGTTCTGGGCTCTAGTAGAGGGTGTGCAAACTTTTCTTTTACTGTCATGGCATTGCAAATTATGCAAGTAAAGTGCTACATAGACAAGTGCTTCTCAACCTTCTTGTGGCAATAGCTGTAAGTTTAGGATTACTGCACACACGATCCTCAGTTTGAAAATGGCATATTCCACACAATCTTACTCTTGTTCCCACATCACATTATATTTAATTTCACTTATAATACCTGACATGGTTGTGAGGACTGATTCATATTTATACTGATTTATAAACTATTTTATATTGTGTCAGTTATTTACCTGTTTATATGACTAATGTGCATATATTATCAAAAGTATGAATGTGGGTATAATCTGTACGATGCTCATGAAAATATATTTCGGCTATCCCAGTTGCATAACAGAGTTACACAAGTGACTGTATATGAAATAACCTTGGATTTGCATTGCTTGCCACTGTTGCACTCTGCTTATCCTCTCACAAACAGATGCATCCCAGAATACCATGTCGTGCAATGGTAAGCAGGGTGCAGCTTTTTCAAATGTAGCAAAAACTAGACGGTGTGCACTCTTAGTAAGCTCAATAACTGCAACTGGCAGAAAAAAATATCTTTAAAGTTGAATTGGCAGAAAATGCTCATTGAACATTGAGCTTTATCTTTAGGAGACATGGCTGGTGTTGTTGGAGAGGGTGTGCGCTTCTCAGCACAGCGTTGGGGTGTTCAGGAGCCCAAAGATTTTGTTGGGCTCCTAGTTAAGGAGCATGGCTCACACCTTTTGCAGGGTAACTATTCAGGCTCTCAGTATAAGTCTGAAGCCTGGAACAGTGTGGCTAGGGCTTTGACCAGTGCGACTGGTATCCCATGCACTGGAGAACGATGCGGTCATCACTTTGATGATCTCTGTAGGAGGAAAAGGGATACCCTTGATCAGTGGATCAGGGAATGTTGAGCAAGAAACACTTCACAAATGTTTAAGTATAAATTGCACTGACTAATTGTAAAAGTTAAAGCTGAATATAGTCAAGACTGGTATTCATAATGGCATTCTGTTTTTTTTTTTCTTTTTCCACAGCTGCTGAAGAATGGCTCTGAAATGTGAGGTCCTGTGCAGCGTGGCTGGCAAAGATGAGAGAAGCACGTGGTATGTTTGCATAAATATGAAAGGTACTATTATTTGTAGCTTTAACAGTTAAAGACAGCTTAGTTGTTATTTCATATAATTGTATAAAATTGAGCATGCATATCTCAACTGTAAAAGAAAGTATGCATGTATTTGTCTGTAGCATAGCAATTTTTGCTGAATGTTCAGATTTTTGCTTCACTTTTGGTCTGTTTTGCATAGAATTTGTGATTTTCTGGCAAATCAATGAGGATTGAAGTCTCTAAATAATGAGTGTCAAAATGTATGTTAACACAAATCATATTATTCTAGCAACTTTCCATTTTTGTTAAGAGCAATATTTAAAATCTGTCTCTATTTTTGAGCCATTGTCACTCCACTATTTTATGATCTGTCCAGATTTCTTGTGCTAAGAGGTTGACAGGTATGGTCTGTAGCACAAAGCAACAGTTCCACATTCTCAAATACCAGTGAGCATGAATCTATAAAGTGTAAAAGGAAAGTGCACATGCAATAGTCTGTAGTCCAATGAAAAGTACTGTACTGTAGTAGTCAGTGGTTGTGGGTTCAAATACCGCACTTCCCAAATATAAAATGCACTGTTTACATTACTGTTATGTTTTCATAATTATAGAATTTTAAGTCCAGAACTCTATACCTGTGGCTTGAATGTCTTACTGTCAAGTGTAATCAGTATACATGGTACATGCATATGTGTAATCTATGCACGCATGAATGATTGCTGGCTGCAGTCTGATCTGTACTGCAGTGTGTATCTGTTAGGAACATCAAAGTAATAAAGAAATTTATTAGCAGTTGGCAGTGTTAAAAGTAAAAAAATAACAGAATAGAGTGAATTAATTGTAGAAAGCTTTGCATATTCAAAGTCAAAGTTAAAGTCAAAGTAAACTCGTTTGTCATTTAGGACTCACAAGTGCAGCCTAAATGAAATTCTGAGTATCAACTCACCAGAGAGTACATAGGAAGCAAGGATAACAAGAACAGCAATATAATATTTCAATTTAAAAATATATTCAATACAAGACCCACAGAAGGATACATAAATCAATAATAACAGAAAAAACATACAAGTCCCCTCAGACAGTCATAAGAAGAATGCTGTACATAGCAGCATGACAGTGTAGGACTGAACATGTTAAGATTGTCTTCCTTGGTTCATCTGCATCAGACAAACAGCAGGCAATTACACATGAATAAGAAAATATAATGCTACATTAAAGAAAAAAAACAAACAAAAAAAAGATATTGCACACTTTTCAGCTGGGCTACATATTGTGAATGATTACTGACTAAATAATCAGTGGCTGGTATCAGAGTTTATAAGTCTCAACACTGTTGGGTAGAAGATGTTTAAGTAGCTGGTGGTCCTGCAGCGGATACTCTGATATCTATTTCACGAAGACAGTTGTGTAAAGCAGCCGTGTGCAGGGTAAGAGGAGTCACAAATTATTTTGGATGCACATTTAGTGCTTCTTGCTGTGAAGAGATCCTGGATTGATGTCAAGTTTTTGCTCATGATTTTTTCGGCAACTCACACCACTCTCTGTAGCTTCTTTCTTTCTGCTGTTGTACTGTTCCCAAACCAAACTGTGAAGCTACTAGGGGAAAATGCTCTCAAGTAGTCCTCTGTAGAATGGGCGGTGAACAGTAAGTGGGAGTTTTGCTTTCTTGAGCCTTCTGAGAAAGTGGAGATGTTGGTGTGCTTTTTTTATTAACTGTGAAGTTACAAATGTTCTCCTTTTTTCTTCTCACCCCACCCCTTTTCTTCTTCTTTTTTTTATTGTTAATTTTTTAATTTTTTTTATCATGTATAATTTTGTATTTCTTTGTTGTTACTGATGTTTTAATTTATTATTTCTAATTGTGTTTGTATTTTAGTTTTTTATTTATAATTATGTATAATATTGTTTTTCTTTGTTATCTATTTTTTGTTTTTACAGGTTCATAGGTTCATAGATTAGTACTTTATTGATTCACAGGTTCATAGGTTGGTACTAGGCTATCTGCTTGAAGGCATTTATAAGCCTAGACGGAATGTGTTGGCTTTCACTGCCCCCTTAGATTAGTTCCCTGTTATAATGTTATTATTCCATTTATTTGGTTATGTTTTATTATATTACTGCATTTTAATATTTTATTATTTTATTACCACAACACAACAGGGTATGCAGGTCCCACGTGATCCACCTACGTTCACTCTAATGGCTACAGCACCAAGACCCAGCACTTCTGGGCTGCAGTTTGGCCACACACACCCTGCTGACCCTGCAGTACCTGGGCCCTTAGGCACTTCTTCCCCAGAGGATAGGTCTGTAGTCCCCTCTGAGAGCAGTAGTGAAGGGGGTGCATTTAGGATGAGTTGCCAGGTATGGTGCATAGACTTGTGCACTGCACAGTGGGTTCTTGCCTATGCTGGATGGAGACCCTGCTTTCCATTCTGATACAAAGTACCCGTCATAGGTGAAGATGTTGGCTACTGCAGCCACAGATGCAGTGAGGGAGCAGTGATGACATTCCACTGGATGAGGACTAAAGTTACTCTGTTTCCCTGCCTGACATCCATGGGACCTCACTCTCCTCACTCTCACCCTAACTATGGAGCTCACCCACCTCTTGTGTCCTTCACCATCCCTGTCTCTTGTCTTATATGTCTTGTCTGTCAGCAATTGTTTCCTCACCTTGCCAACTTGCCTACCCCAAACATGCCTATGTCCCTTCTCCAACATTCCTCTCTCTCTCTCTCTCTCTCTCTCTCTCTCCTCAAAAAAGGGCACCTGTCCTCCCAAAAAATCATCCCATACATAGCTCTCCATTTTGCACAGGTGTCTACTTGACACACTTAATTCGGTCCAGTTGACTACACAACACAAATATGTTGTTGTCACCTCAGATTCAGCTAAGATTCTGTACATGTGATTAGTTGTTACTGTTGAAGAAATGGATAGATATGGGTCTTTTCTACACCCTTCATGAACATTCCTGCCTACATTTCACTTTGTTTTCCCCCACTTGCTCCTCATTTCACCACTTTCCTGTCTCCTCCATTTCTTTTCTTTAAAGAATCTGTGTGCAATGGTGCATCACTAAGCAATGATAAAATGTACTAGTATCAGTAAATGTATGTAAATGTATTAAACACACTTGTAAAAATGATGCCTGAACCCCATTTCAAACCCAGTACCACCTGTCTCCACCAACAATGCATTAACCCATCCAGCCACAGAGTCTGTTAACCATCACATGTATTTTATACAATCAATATTATTTGTCACATTTTTCGCTATAAAGCATGTATGTGCCATGCTGCACATTGTTCAACATCACTAAGCAATGCTAATAAATGATTAATTAAATAACAGAAATGAGAACAGTTATGAAATGTATCACCTACAGGTGAATTCCAAACCAGTGCTATGTGGACCAAAAAAGGAACTTATTACTATATTAAGTCAATTACTGCATCCAGCCAGAGATTCAGTCAAGTAGCAGGTGTATACAACAGCAGTTAAGTCAGCAATTTTTTATTCAATGTGTAAAATACACCACCTACCCAACCGACTCTGTAGCACCATCTGTTAAATGCAATAATGGTATCTTGTTTTGATTCAGATGGCACTGGGTTCAAATACAGGTGTAGCTATCAGTTTTAAATACTTGTAAGTGTAAATCAAAATTATAAAGTGAAATACTTATGAATCTGTGTTATCAGCTGTTTATGCACTCAGTGGAGTAATAATGATATTTTGGTGCTACATGATAGTGGTTTCAAATACAGGTTTATATAACTGATACCACTGCCTTTTACAGTTGCTTAGCAATGATGTGCATTGTGTACCATTGCACACAGATTCTTTAAAGAAAAGAAATGAGGGAAACAGGAAAGTGGTGAAATGGGGAGCAAGCATGGGGGAAAAAGTAAAAGGAGGGCAGGAATGTGCAGGAAGGGTGTAGGAAAGAACCATAGCTATCCATTTCTTCAACAGTAACAACTGATCATGTGTACAGAATCTTAGCTGAATTTGGACTATCATCTCCAGAGACACAGGTGACAACAACATAATTGTGTTGTGTAGCCAATTGGACCAAATTAAGTGTGTCAAGTAGACATGTATGCAAAATGGAGAGCTATGTATGGGATGATTTTTTTTTGTACAGTTGCCCTTTTTTTGAGGAGAGAGAGGAATGCTGGGGAAGGGACATAGCCATGTCTGAATCTGGGAAGTTGGCAAGTTGAGGAAGCAGTTGCTGACAGGCAAGACATATGAGCCAAGACACAGTGTTGGTGATGGACACAAGAGGTGGGTGAACATCATGGTTGGGGTGAGGGTGGTGAAATCGTGAACACATGGATATCAAGTTGGGTGACAGTGAGAATTGAGTCCTCACTCACTGGACTGTCATCACTGCCACCTCACTGCACCGATGGATGCAGTGTCTGATGTCTGTGTATCCTTGTATTATTCAGTACAATGATGGAGAGGAGTGTCTCCACTTGGTGTAGGTGTGCACGAATTGTGCAGCACACACTCCAATGCACCATACCTGGCAGTTCAGCTCAGGTGAGAAAATTAACCTCTGCCACTGCTCAAAGAGTATACCACAAGGCTATCCTCTGGGGCAGAAGTACCTGAGGGGCCAAGTAACACAGGGCAGCGGGGTGTGTGACTAGGCTCAGCCCAGAAGTGCTGGGCCTTGGTGCTGTAGTTGGTGGAGTGAGCATAGGTGGATCACGTAGAACTTGCCTACCCTGCTGTTCTGTAGTAATACAATTTTAAAAATTAAAAAACAATAATAAAATAAAACATAACAAAAAAAACCCCAAAGAAAATGATAAAATTATAAAAAAATAACAATGAAAAACAATATTATAAATAATAAAAAAAAAACAAATGCAAACACAATTAATAATAAATTAAAAATAGGTAACAACAAAGAAATACAAAATTATACATAATAAAACAACAATTCAGAAAATTAACAATAAAAATAAAAGAAAAGGGGTGTGGTGAGAGGAGAACAAGGAGAACATTACTAACTTCATATGTGACATACGATGAGCATTCATACAATTCTTTGACTCTATTCTGCTCATACCTCTCAACCTCTTAGTGCAAGAAATCTGGATAGAACCTGACAAAATAGGGGACAAAGGCCCAAAATTAGGGTTATATTTTAAATATTACTATTATAAACTTAATAAGTTGCTACAGTAACAGGGTTTGTTTTATCATACATTTTTTGAATGATTTGCAGTCTGAAACTCAAATGTATGTCATTATTTAGTGACTTCAATGTTCAGATAATACCAGTGATTTGTCGATTTGTCAAAAACACAAATATTATGAGGAACAGACCAGAAATATGAACTAAAAATCTGGATAGTTGAGAGTTATAATTCTGCTACCTTTACTTTTACCACTAACAACTTTTAACAAATACTTTTTACACTGTTAAGACAACCAAGCTCATATCAGATGCACAGTCTATTACCAATTGCATCAATCAATCATGGATATGTGCATATTTTGTGCATATGCATGTTCCAGTAATACTGATTACACTTTACAGCAGGCTATTCTTGGCTCTGATTTATAGGTTTGATGTTACATTGCAATATTGATGTAAACTTAACAGTACTGTTTAGTTGGGAAGTGTGGTTTTTGAACCGACAATCTGTGACTAGTCTGTAATACTGGACTGTTGTTTTTGCCAACAGACTAATGCATGTATACTTTTCTTTTACAGTTGACAGATGCATACTCAATGTGATACAAGTGTTTAATTAACAAAAAAGTTGACTTTACTTTTAATGCTACAATAACGGTACTGTTTGGATGTATACATACCACATGCGTCTCACATACATGCCAGTCCTACTTCATAGGTTCACTGATTCAGTGCTTTATCTGTAGGAGCTGTGGAAAAGCAGAACAGAACAGAATACTATTAAGAATACCAATCCTGAACAAATGCAACTTCTAACTCTTACAGATTCTGCCTGTAACAGATACCTACACATCTGTGTAGTGCTGCCAGTCCGACATTCCTCAATCCAGTGATTGAGGTCATCCTTTTCCCCATCCTGAGACATCTGTATTGATTTCTACATATTTTGCAAGTGTGGGAGATACCAGTAGCACTGGTCAAAGCCCGGCCCAAACTATTCCATGCATCTGATTTATAATCTGATCCATGATAGCACTTCTGCAACAGCCAGGACCATACTCATTCACTAGGAGTCCAACAAAATCTTTGGACTCCTGGACACCAAACCTTTGAGCACAAATCTCAAAACCTCTCTGTGAACACCAGCCATGTCTACTACAGATCAAGACCAATCTTCAGTGATGTTTTCTGCCCAATTCCAGTTCTTGTAGATACCGAGAACATGCACTTTTTGATTTTGCAAAATTTGAAAATGGTATATATCACTTAACATCTTGCAAACACAGGCAATGTGTTTGTGTGATGGTAACCAGTACAGAGAAGGTAGCCAATACAGATATGAATTAATAGGTGCATAACTGACATAATATTAGTGTGTCAACCCTCAGGAATATAAATATATAAGATACACTAGGTTAATTGCTATAATTGAGAGTGACTATAATGTGAAGTAGAACATTAAAACAGAACAGAAAATGCAGGATGTGAACCCTGGACCTTATGTATAGCAGTCCTACACTTACAGCTGTTGCCACAAAAAGAGGGAGAAAACACTTGTCTATGTGTAATTCCATTGCTATATACTGCAATGTCACAACAGTAAAATAAAGGCTGCAAACTTTGTAGTAGAACCCAAGACCATCTAGACTTCAGCCCTACACTTAATATCTACAGCCACAGGATAAAGTACATGACCATGTCCTACATTAGTATTAATTGTGAGGTTCATGCTGTTACACACAGTACAACAGCACTTAGCAGGGTTGTGCCAGACACATTAATAGAATGCATCTGATGTCTATTTTTAGATGTCTGAGTCCTGTATGCTACGCTGCTGCTGTGTGGGCAAACCAGCTGAGCATAGTCAAACCCATTTGTGCTTAGCACAGCACCACACAAACAATGGCCCTAAAATTGAGAGAAAAAAAACACATTAAAACAGGCAGAAACAGAAATCATTGTATGACACACACAGTAGAATATGTTAGTATACATGAGATATGCCTACATAGGTCTGAATTCCAAACAACCATACAATGCACATTCAGAACAAGGAATGGGTGCCTTAACCCTGTTTTTCACAAAAACACCTTTATAGCAAACAGTAACACTCATTCAGCTTACAAACAAATTAAACAGAATGTACAGTTATATAAAAACATTACGTTAGTTGTACATTTAGTGAAATGTTCATCTTTGCACATACTGCACTTAATGATTGCATACCCTGTTATGATTCTTGCTTGCAAATATACAGCACTGTCTTACCTTTCTGTGTTCCTTGGTCATTCAGCAGTTATATCACCAGTACTCTAGAACATAGAGTGTGTAAACTATTCCATGTCATTGCACTTACAATGTCAAAGGATATTAAGTGGGAATAATATGATATGCAGTTGTCAACTAATGAATGCCAGGCTGGATGGCACAAACAAGCACAGAATGCTCTTTTGGGGGTGATGGAGCAAAGGTGTGTTCCTGCTATGGCACAAACAAGCATATGTTGCTCTGGTTACCCTGCTTGTTTGGCATCCTGCCTGTTTGATTTAGTGAGAGTTGAGAAGTCAGAAACTGCAATTTTATTTTTACTGTAAAACTTTTCTCTGTAAGGCTTTCCCAGCACAAAAGTAGGGTGAAGTAGGGTTTAGGCTTCAAGGTGGCGGTCAGTGTGCTATGGCTTGTCTACTGCCAAAGCAAGGACATACAGAGCACATCTATGTCTGCCTATAACCACAGCAGCTTTAGGTTCCACCACTGACTCCTCATCGGCCTGTGGCTGTGGTGACCTTGGCATTGTCGGGAGGATGTCTTCCCCTTCTTCTTGCTGATCCTGTTGTGGCTGTTTCCACAAGATTAACTTGGATAAGCATAGCACATACTATGAGCACTGTGGGACATGTCAGTGGGTTGCAATGGAGGCGTTGGCCAGAAGTATGTAGGCACTGGAACTGTGACTGCAGCAGTTCAAACACATGGTCTATGACATTCAGGTTGGACTGTGTGCCTCATTAAGGTGTTCTTTTATGTGTGTGTGTGTGTGTGTGTGTGTGTGTGTGTGTGTGTGTGTGTGTGTGTGTGTGTGTGTATGTGTGTGTGTATATTTCTGATGGGTTTAATCAGCCATGACTACAGTGCAAAGCATGCATCCACCCCTAAATGAGCCTGTGGGATATCCCCTATAGCAGACATCTGGTGCAGTTAGGTGGGGCATATATGGGAGTCATATTAACTGCCAGGGTTGTCAGCACACACATTCAAGATGATTCCCTTATCATTACACATGCCTTGGAAATTGATTGAGTGGTAGACCTTACAGTTAATGTAGAACCTACTCTGTTCCCCAGGTTTTTTGTAATGTGTACATGACTGCGATGTATGTCACACATTACTTCAGGGTAGTACACTACATGGTACAATTGTAGCATTCTTGTGGACCTCTCCTCAGAACTAATGGTAAAATATATGTGCTCTCTGGCATGTTGAAGCATGCATGCATGATTTTTTCTGAAGATTCTGGATACTGATGCCTATGACACACCAAGCATGTCTCCTGTTAGTCTATGAAAGGTACCTGTGGTTAAGATTCTAAGTTCAAAACATACCTTAGTTTCTCCTGCAATGGGTTCCCTGCATTTGTCTCTGGCTCTGAGTCAAGGCAGCCAGAGGTCACACAGTTCCTATACTGCGTCCCTGACCTGCACAGACTTCACTTTCTCTGTCTATGGCTATTGGCAGTAGCATTGGCTTCAGCCTGTAGCACAGAGGAATGTATTAAAGAAGCAGCAGCTACTAACAACTGTGTCTATTTACTTTGTGGCTGTACTCCACTAATTTTGAAATCTGCATAAAAAAACAGCACAGAGTCTACATGGATGCTTTATATCTTGTTAACTAGCTCCACAAGACTGGTTGATTAGCATGCGGTTCATCTGCTTATGCTGTAATTGGAATCTCTGAAGCACAGACTAAGACAGGTGCAATCCATTACTAATGTACTCCATTATAAAAAGGCAAATGTGTAGCTAGCCAAACTGATGTAGATGAAAGTTATTGCATTGTTTAATTCAGTGAGACATTTCTTTGGAAGTATATCTCTAGAGAAGAGTATTGAACTCCATCAGGTAAGTACCCATTTTGTTACCTACATAAAGCACATGCTAGAATGTATTTAAGAATAACTTGCTTTAAATCTGTATGCATTACTTAGCAGTGTAACCACGGCCTGGCCTTATTTATCTAGCCATTTCAGGGGTATAATGGAGAAGAGCTGAAAATATAATGCTGTGTGATAACTATGTACAAATATTTCATAGATAGGTCTTTTGATAGCACTTCTAGCACTTCAAAGTTATTTGGTTAGCACAGTTGGTCCTTAGCCTGTTAATTTGTTTGGGTGGGAAGGATCAAAGATGAGTTCCTGCTATGGCACAAACTGTAATGGACTGTTATTTTGGGTGAGTAACAAATTCTGTTGGCTGACACAGTCGCACCTATGAACAGGTGCAGCACAGAGCCACAGATATGATTACTGCGGCAAGGAGGCATGCTGCTGCAGTGGCACATGATCACCAGATCACTGGTGGTGGGGCTGATGCAGAACCCTCTCTCACTGCCACTGAGGAATTCCTGGTGAACATTGCAATCCAGGACAGCTCCCAGCAATCAGTGACCCAGTATTCTGGATATGGGTGTCACTCCTGTGTCTCAAGAGGAGCTTCCAGATATGCTTTATAAGATCATCATTAGAAAACTTTGGCATTCTGAAATATTTTCAGCAGTTTCCATGTCTGTGTCAGTTGTTTTTTGGGTGGGGGAATTTAAGATTGCTACAGTTATAAGCTTATTTTGAAGTTGTCAGCCACATACTTGTTGACATTTGAGTTACTGCAGATATAGATGAGTAAATGTATTATGCCCTGTTTTACTGGTAAATGTGGTGCTGTTGCCATTACCTCTTCCTGTACTTTATTTTAGGACCATCAGGAATGCAGAGACATAGGCCTCCTGCAGTTGGTAAGCATAATACATTTATGTCAGTACTGTAGATAAATTCCAAGATATCTTATAATGTGTCCTCTCAGGCCTGCTGTATGCATTGCTGTACTATCTGTAAGTTGCAGCAGTGCAAATTGATTAGCATATTTTGCAGCATAGTAGTGCAGGTATTAATGTATTCCTGTGTTTCTTCCTTTTATCACAGGTGATCATGGAAGTGGTTATGTGGCCCCTGCACCACCTGATGTCAGTGTCTCATCAGACTATGATGATGATGGTGGCCAAACTGAGGCACAACTGGGGGGGGGGGGTGCAGAGGCTGTATCTGACACACAGGTTGACACCCAGTGAACTCCCCCCCCCCATTTTCCCTGTACACAGCCAGTATGTCTACGCATCCCACTCCACTGAGACCAGATATGGAACAGGTGGAGGGTGAGGACATTGACCAGGGAAGTGTGGCTACTGTGACTTCAGGGTCTACTGACTCTGGCTGTAGAAAACTGTTAGCGAGGTGCTATGCAGGAGGCTTGATAGAAGTGTCTCTCCAGCATGTCCTATATGTGTCAATTTACATGGAGGGCCCTGGAACAGGTAACTGTAGTCCCATATGATGTGTACAGGCAACATTTCTATCACAACTGGGTCAGAGACAGCCCTGTAAGCCATACATAAGTCACATTGAAGCAGTCTACATCATAATGGGTAGAGTGACAGCTACTTCAGTTTGTCCATATAAGACACATGTTTGGCACCCTAATTTGTATAACTTAGAAATCTCTGAGGTCTGTCAGGTTTTTGCAGGTGTCTTACACTACATAGCAATGGGAACATTATATTCAAGAATAGGCCTGAGGGGAGATGACTATAAGAGATTTAAAACTTTAATGTGATACTGCTGCAATGACTTAGCTAATCTGATGGGAGTTGTAGAAAACCTTCCTTGCCACAGTAGACACACATTGCAGTCTACTCGTGTTCCCAGGTCTATCAATACAGAATTGATTAGGGTATTCAGGGTTATGTCATAATAAGCTGGAACATTGTTAATACCAAAGGAAATGATGATGCATTTATTTGAAGTTCATTGAATAGCACAAATTTGTCATCAGTCTTTAGTCAGTGTAAGCCCCTTTTGAACAGTCCTCACATGGTTAGAGGATTCAACGATAGTACCTAATCTGCATTCAACCACAAACTTGACTAGCCAGAGACACTCTGTTGTGGTTTGGACTTCTGAAAGGTATACAGCAAACATTAAAGGTCACAGCACTGACAGTTGGGGTTACCCATGGGAGATGGTTCGGCTGCTAGAGGTGAACTCTCCCACTTTGAATGATTGTTGTTTTTTTAAACACATTTATTGAATTATCGCTTGTGACAGACAAATTTACAGTTATACAACAGTAATCAAACTATACTAAATGAACATATAACGTAAGCAACATTACATGAATTATTCAATTCCTGCCCCTTTTCTTTAAGCAAGAAACAGCTTTATTAAACCATCACTTAAAACATAAGCAATCATACATTTATATAAATGAAAACAAACCACACCGACACAATCCTAGTTGCAAACATTTTATATCACAAACCTTACTGACACACTCTGAGTTGCAAACATTATACATCATTTATAATCTACCCAGTCATTTTCAGTCAAACATTACATAGCTTATTTAAGTCCTGCTTATTTTTAAACCTCATTCCTACCCTGTATTTATTGTTCCCACAATTCCCATTTTTCCTATGTAGTTTGCTCCTACCCTTTTCTAAATATCTAAATTTCAGTTGTTTTATCACTGTTACTATATTCAATCCTTCTAATATAGTTGGTTTAGATTTTGATTTCCATTTTCTAGTAATTGCTTTTTTTGGCAGCCACAATAATTAGACACAGCAAGGCCTTACCATGTCTATGCAATTTCTATTCTGTTTCACAGCTCAGAAAAATCATCTCCATCATCACACCAATTTTCCAACCCAGCATCTCTGACAGTGCATCCCACAGGGAATACTTAAAGACTGCCAACCCACCGTGCTCCCAGAAAATATGTTCCCAATTACCTCTTTCTTCCCCATTACACCTCCAACAGTTGTCTACCCGAGGAAACATTCTCTCGGGTCTACTTGTTGGTCTGTGAGCCAGTTTGCAACCCACCTGGCAATATAGGAGTTGATATTCATCTAGGTTAGTTTTTCACTGATGTACAAATGTGGGATTGAGTGGAAGCCTTTGGCCAAGTCAAGATAGACAAAGTCAAAGTTCTGCACACATGCTATGTCTCTGGTCACTTTATTGAATACAACCAGGTTTAGCATGCACAGCCTACCCTTGAGAAAACCAAGGTGGAACAGATGTAGTGTTTGGGTTTCAACTCTGTCCTTGTATCTGACATCTAAGAAAGTCTATTCTATTGTCTTACAGTTGAGGTTGGCTAAACTTAAAGGGCTATAAGTACATGTGTATGTTGCTGATCCACCTTTGTGTAGAGGAAATTGGTTGCTGATTTAAAATCTGTGTGGATAAAGGCAGTACTCAGCCTGTGATTGAATATGGTGCCTAGTGCAGTAGTTCACTGATTTAGAACATTAAGAACACATGCTGGAATCGCATCTGGTACCAAGGAGACTGTGTTCTCAGTCATGAAGAGAGCAGTGATTACTTGTTCTTTGTAAATGCAGGTTGGAGGTGATGTTGAATATATGTTTTGTGGTGATGGGGGTGTGTGGGGGAATTAATTTTTAGCTAAGCCTGTCTGCTAGCAGGTTTTTAATTTACACTGGGTCAGTGTGTGCAATACCATCCACAATCAGTTCATCACACATGTGAGTTAAACCTTTGAGGCTGCAGATGTAGCAGAAAAAAGTCTTATGGTTACCCTTGGTTATGCTTTGTACATATTTCCCATAGCTGCTCTGTGAGGATTTTACAAGCAGTCTTATTTACTTGTTTAGGCTGTGGAGGGTCATCTTCCAGTTCAGGATTCCCCACTTTTGTATTTGTAGACATCATCTTTGTTCGCTTACTGTATAATCAAATAATGTCAGACATCCATTGGTATGGTTTGTATTTTCATGAAGATCTTTCTTTGATCATATCAGATGCATCTGTGTTTATATATTTGTATAGATGTTTATACAGGGCATCAGGGTATAACTTACGATAGCTGTCAATGTCCTCTGTGGAAACTGGAGTTTGGAAGTAGAATATACCATCCCTTAGGAAGGTGTAGTTCAGATGCATTTTCAGCTGACTTCACATTTTTGTAATTCTGTACCTATTGCTAATTCTAAAAAGATGGCTTTATGGTTGGATTTAAACAGTGCAGGTCCTACACATGAGACATTGGATTGGTCAATGCTATTTGTGAGGACCATCTCTAGAGTATTACAGACCCTTGTGAGGTGGTGCAGTCTTTCTTCTATGGCATATCAGTTACCAAAGCCCAGTAAGTATTGTGCAAATGATTTTGAACTCCTATAAGCTTCACAATCAATGAAAGTGTAGCTGAAATCATCCCTGAGCAGTGAGCTTTCTTGTTCATGGAAGTGGACATACAACTGGTGATAACATGAAGGGGTTTCTTAGCCACAGTGAATTGGGCTTACATTAACTCCATATACTTATGTTGTGTAACCAGTCAAGATGCAGGATTATCTGCAGTGAAAATACATACTCCACCAGCTGTGGGTCACACAACTTCAATTTGTAGTCTGAATGTGTGGAAGGCATTGTAGCCTTGCAAGGTTGGGTTACTTACTGCGTCCTTGAACCAGGTTTCTGTGACTGCACAGATGTCAACAACTTCCAGTGAGAAGAGTGCTTACAGAGAGTGCAGATTCTGTTAACTCCTACAATTTAGTAGTATGGCCGTTATTTTGCTGGAGTTGTATATTTTCATGTATTGAATTCAGTTTTTGTGACCTTGCCTAATAAAGACATATTATGGTGGAGGTAAGTGCCTAAGCCAGCAAAAAAAAAAAGCCTAGAGGTGTCAGGTGAAGTCCATGTCTTACAAAGCAGCATGGTCTATCCACAATCTCATTCCACACTGGCAGGAACTGTAGCCAGATGTAACTAAATTCAGAAAATCATTTGTTCTTTATATTGCTGTATCATCCTAAGTGAGCTTATAATGATGATGGTCAAAGATAGGGCCATATATGCCTAGGACACGTATTTAGAGAGCTCAGTCATGTCTGTCTCCATGTATTCCCTAGAGGTATATCTCAACTTGTTCATACCAGCACCAGCTATGATGGATTAATAGTGGGACTTGTTGTGGAGAGACTTGTTTGCATGTGTGATGTGACAACTACTTGTGCCACACAGCTGACCGTAAATTTCTCCTTTTTTAATCTGGTGAGTTGTGTGTGTGTGTGTATGGCTCACTATACAATCAACTATAAGGACAACCTTTGGAATGGAAAACTATTGCCTTAAGCACTTCCTGGGTGAGACAGTGGTGATACTTTATTATGTGTATTGTGTGCCTTAGGTATAATGTTGGGATAGAATACATATGTTTTGGATGTCTCTGCTGTTTAGGTAGATTTCAGGAGAGTACCTTCACCCATGATGATACTTCACTGATGTTGAAGTACAGGCCTGTCACTGAATATGAGGTATGATCTGCACTGAGTAAAAAAAAACAAAAAAAAAACATGTCAACTAGGTTAGCAGAAGAAAAATAGGGAAAATGACTGGTTGTAATGTGAGGTGTGACCCAGGTATCTGTATAGAGAATGATAAAAGGATGGGAGTATATGATATGGTGCTATTTTAGGGGATTAAACTATGGAGTATACAGTAGGAGGCAATCTAAAGTAGGATATATAGTTCTATTGTGGATGGGTAAGATGTGACATAACTGCTTGTTTAACTGAATGTCTCACACCTATGTTGAGCTGTTGAAGATCTGCTTTGCTACATAGCAGTGGCCATTTGTAATGGAAAATAAGAGTATTGTTTTTTTCTGCATGTATAACCTCAAATAGTTAAGCTCCCTGCACGCAAACAAGAGCAGAGTAGCTAAGACAATGAAATACTGTTAAAGCTCAAACTGTGACCTGTGACAGTTACCTTCAAATCTATAGTCTTAGTGTATACTCCAGTCACAAGTGCATGGGGAGGGGTCTCACAAAGCAAGTGTCATGATGTTTATTCTTCAGTAGTCAAACAGAACTGGATTCATCCAGTGTGAATCCAAAGTAGAGTGCGGCCAACACAACTGTATCAGAATAAAAGCAGGAAATGCTAATTTGTTTGTTTATAACATTACATAGACAACAGAGTCAAAAGCAGCACAATATTTTCCAAATTTAATCATAGCAAAAAAAAAAAATACTTTTTCTTACATAAGTAAAAGCAGCAGCAGCTGGACATACCTCAGGGCTTTTGCTTCATAACAGTGCCCAAAATAATGGTGTGGTGAATATGCATTGAACAGTGTTCCATAGGCTGCTGTAAAATACTCTCTGTGTAATGTCCAGTAATAGTTCACACTCACACCACCTACCCTCACAGTTGACTGCAGTGAGAATAGAACCCATACCTATCTAAGTACATAGATTACAGAAGACAGTACTTAACACACACATGCCATAGCACAAGTCTGATTGTAACAGGACGTCAAGTGATCTTATAGTAGGTGACACCAGCAGGCCATGTGGGAGGCAAGAGGTTTTAAGCCTGCATGAAATGGATGTTTGTGCAAGTACAAAAATACTACAAAACCATGCCACTGTACAAGGCAGTTTGAGATACACACTTCCATTATTTTGTATGGACACACAAATAGTTGACTGCAGTAAGAATAGAACCCCTACCTATCTAAGGTACACAGACAATAGAACACAATATTTAACACATGCACAACAGCACAAGTCTGGTTTTAACAGGACTGCAGGTGATCTTACAGCAGATGATATCAGCAGGCCATGTGGGAAACAAAAGGTTGGAGGCCTACATGAAATGGATGTTTTGCAAGCACCAAAACACTAGAAAAGTATGACATTGGAGAAGTCAGTTTAAGATACACACTTTCACTCTTCTTTATGGACAAACTCACAGTCTACTTCAGTGAGAACCGAACTACTACATATCTAAGTGCACAGACTACTGAACACAGATATTAAAGCACGCACCATACCACAAGTATGATTTATATAACACTGCAGGTGAACTTATATTAGTTGGCATCAGCAAGCCATATGGGGAAACACAGCTTCAGGAGGCCTGCATAGGCATGTAGCTTCTGAGTGTCTTTTGAGAGTAGTAGCTTAACAGCAGTATACTCTTTAGAAGCCTAGCTGTGTAACAACACAAGTACCCTTGCTGAGCATATTTGGCTGTTTGAGTTTGGCAGAGTGAGCCTGTGAGCACCATCAAATGGCCCTGTCCATGAAGGAGCATACAACATTATGTATTACACTTTGTATTGTGGTTGATATATGTATTGAGAAAGTAAGGAGACCTCAGGGTGGTACTGATTTTTGGTGTGGTTGGTGGTGGGGAAACAAATGGTTGGATTGTAAATATATGGACATATAGCTATATTATGCCCTTAATTTGCAATGTTTCTACATGTAGTTTCCACATATAGTTTTATATAGTACAATAAGTATATATATATATATATATATATATATATATATATATATATATATATACTTAATAACGCAAGAAGCATCAGATTTGCTTGATGGTTAACTGAGTGTACACGCATGCAAGATAAACCTGTTTGCACGTATGTAAGCAGTGCAGAAACACAAGCTGCACTGCCAATGTCTGAGATGTACTATTATGTAATATATACCTGCTACTATAGCCCAGTCCTAACTGTACTCCAAGTCGGGATTTCCCAATCATTAAGAGCAGTAATTGAAAGTATCTACATTTTGTTGTTGGCAGTCTGCTTCAACATAATCATATCTTGCCCTGTTTCTGCAATGCTGTGCTTTGCACAAACTAGATAAACTTTCTCAAAAATGTTTTCTAGATGTGGCATATCATGCAAATGTGGAATTAAAAGAAGACAAACAGGATAAATATTAAAAGTAAGGGACACATAACCAAAGTATGTAAAAGCACATTACCAAATTGATAGTACACATCCCACAATTCTGCATATGTCAGGATTCGAACCCTCACAACAGAATAGCTTCAGAAATCAGGATAGCTGCCTTAGTCCTGCTTGCCACAGAAGCAGCTTGCCAGCACAGAAATGGGGTCATTCATCACACAATCAACTCCATTAGAATGCACACTATTATCAAAACATGGACTGCATTTTGTACATGTAATTCTCTGCATTATATTTAGACAGAACAATTAGTAGTTACACAACCTGTCATAATTATGGTTACAAATGTACATCTCTGTCTTACATGTCTGTGTTTGTTGGTAATTCATCAGCTACCTAACACCTGCTATGTGTAAGTCAGTCTATATAATTGTCCTTACAATGTGAGAGGATATTAACTGTGGCAAAAACACGCATATACTGTTGTGTTGGGGTAGCATAGCTGAGTTACTGTTATGGCAGGAACAAGAGTACACTCCTCTTTTGGGTGTGAGGGAACAAAGTGCAGTTACTGTTATGACACAGAAGTCTGAAGTCATAAACTACAACATGTATCCTCACTTTCTAACTTCTCTCTTGAATGATTTACCAGTACAAATGTATGGATCTAAACTGAGACTATGCCATGAACATCATGAGTAGGAGAAAGGTATTATGTCCCTAGGTGGCCAGTGAATGTGCTATGCATTGTCCCTTAGCCAAAGCAAGGGCATACTGAGCACACCTACATCTGCCTACAGGGACAGTAGCTTGTGGTTTCTCCTCTGAGTCCATCTGACTGTGGCTGTGGTGACCTAGGTGTTGGTGGGAGGCTGTGTGCCCCTTCCCCTTGCTAATCCTACTGCAGCTGTTTCCACATGATCAGATTGTGGAGCATAGTAGATACTATGAATATCTGTGCACATGTGGATGGATTATACTGCAAGGCTCCAAGAGATATATCTAGGCACTGGAACCATAACTTCAGCAGCCCAAACACATGCTCTGTGATGTTTCTACTCTGAGCATGCGGCTCATTATGGCATTCTTCCTTGGGAGTGTGTGCACTTCTGATGGGTGTCATCATCCACTGTTCCAGGGTGTAGCCAGAACCCCTAGTAAATGGCCCTGTAGGATGTCCCCCCTAGCAAACATTTGATATAGCTGTGATGTGTGCCAGATATGAGAGTCTTGATAGCTGCCAGGGTTGACAGAACACACACATTCAAGATAATTCCCTGGGCATTACACATGACTTGGCAGTTGATGGAGTGGTATCCCTTGCAGTTAATGTAGATTCTACCCTGCTCACCATGTGGTCCCTTGATGTGTACATGAGTGCAATCTATGGCACCCAGTACTTCAGGGTAGTGCACTATATGGTAGAAGTGTCACATTTTGCTGGCTTTCTACTCAGAACAAGGGGCAAAATATTTATGCTCACTGGCATGCATCAGCATAGCATCCAGGAACTGGTGGAGGATCCTGGATGCTGATGCCTGTGACACACCCATCATGTCCCCAGTTAGTCTTTGAAAAGTACCCGTAGCTAATATTCTAAGGACTACACATACCTTAGTTTCTACTGGGATGGGCACCCTTCAAATGGCTCTGGTTCTGAGTTGAGGGTGGCAGAGCTCAGAGAGTTATTGTAATGTGTCCCTGTCCATCCTGTAGCATTCTACAATCTCCAGCTCATGTAGAACCTAAGTAACCCTGGGCCTCAACACTCTTCTCCTCCTCGGCCAAGGCCTATTTTCACCAACACCAGCAGCATTGGCTTCAGCCTGTAGCACATACAGATGTAGAATAGCTGCAGCAGCCCCTAGAATTATCTCAGTTAAAATTTTCTTGTCTCTACTCCAATGGTATTGAAGTATTGAAGGAAAACAAGAATGCAGGCTACATGGATACTTTATACATTTGTTGAATAGGTCCACCATGTGGGATTGACTAATTAACATACAATTCTCCTGCTTAGGCTGTAATCAGCATGAAAGTAACACACCTATTGAGTGCTCAGTAGTGCACTGTACTCATCTTCACACAGCTCCGTGCACCGTTGCATAAATAAGGTAAGCATAAGCAAAATTAATATTTGTGTTTCTGTTTTCCTGATATCGTGCAAACATGGACCATAAAAAGTGAAAAGAAAAGGTTGCGCATCCTATACTCAAACAAAGGACCATCAAGACTATAGCCCTATACATACACATGCTGTCATAGGAATAGTTACATAATAAGCACACTAAGACCTGCCTTTCATTACTCCATTTTGTGTGGGTGTACTAAGCGCACCATTTTGCAAACATGGTAAGAAAAAAATTGCAACTTGACACCCCCCATGTTATCACTCACTGTTGGCATTCATTGGAAACAAAAATACTGTGGAAGTGCCTACATGAAGTGAACATCCCTACATGGTTACTCTTTTTTGTGATTCAACAAATCTACTGAGTTTTGAGCTCATTAACATTTTCACCATGCTAACAGCCTGGAATTTATACAGTTATTAACCATGTAAGTAGGGAAACTACACGGGAGCACAAAGTTGTAAACTCAAAGTAGGGTATTACTTAACCTATATATGTGATACATACTACAATCAACGGTACAGCTATGTAAAGGCAGTTAAAATACATTTTTTTGGGGGTGACTAATTTTCAGGCATTCATAGTGTGTACTTAGGGCATAATATGTGTGCTGTTACCTGTTAGGTTCAGTTCTGTACATATTTAACAGCTTTTAGTTACTCTTGCTTTGGTGTAGACTCCTGTAATCAGAAATGTTCTGACAATAAGGCCAATATGAACACAGTCTACATGGTTTGATTACAGGTTGTTGGATTGCTCCACCATGTTGGTTTCCTTCATTAGCATAAAATTCAGCTACTTTTGTTGAAATTTGCATGCCACGATACACGGTGTTTACTGAATCTAAAACTTGCTGCGGCTGTGTATGCATCACGACACGCACACAGTAAAAATTATTTTGTAAGCTTTATTGAATTCCCACCAGTGTAAGAGATACTTTTAAGTTAGAAAAAGTCAGTGGCACATTACTAGCACAGCTGCATTTCATATACATTTATCCACATAGCTCACTATCCAAAATTTGGTACTCATATTTGATCATCTCTGTGTGCAAATGTATTTGTATCTTGAATGTGTGCATTTGTGTGAATGCAAGAGTATTTGTGTCTGATTTATGCACAAGATCACTTGCTGGCCTAGTTATAAGCCACTGCAAGATCATTAACAGTGGGTTGTAGAGTATTTATTTTTTCTCACTATTGTGCTATCTCAGAGTTAGTTTAATTAGGTGGTGCAGGATGGGGCTTGTTTTATTTTTTTTATTTCTTTTTGTGTTTAGATGAAATGGTTTTGATAAATTGGAACACACTGAATTAGTGAAATTGACATTTCAATATATACCCTATATATATATATATATATATATATATATATATATATATATATATATATATATATATATATATATACATACACACATGCATGGGGCTACTTCACATGATCGAAGTTTCAAAACATCGAACAGCATATGGCCGAGGACCATATGATCGAAGTTTTGAAGCTTTGAACATGTAATAAAAAAAGAAAAACAAAAAAAATTCTGTTACCACCATCACACCCCCTGCTAATTAAATATACCAATTCTGAGATCACACTACAGTGAGGAAAATGGCAAAATTCCCATTCTGCGCTGAATGGTGTTCTCCATTCAGTACGTTTGAAGGTTCAGAATTTGGATCATATGGTCCTCGGCTATATGATGTTTGAAATTTTGAAACTTTGATCATCTGAAGGAGACCCATATATCTATATATCTATAATGTTCACTTCTAAATCCTGAAAGCCCAAAATCCTAAAACCCAAAATCCTGAGACCAAAATTTTGAAAGTTCAAAATACTGAAAACTCAAAATACTGAATCTGATAATACTGAAAACACACAGGATACCAACACTTACTATATTCCAACATAAGTACATACAGAAACATATTACCCTTCAACTATAAGCAGCAGGGGCAATCCCCCTGCACCTCCCATGTGAGGAGCTGCACCTCCCACACACACTGCTACTTAAATATATCAACTCTGAGATTGCACTTCACTACGCTAAGTACATATGTATTGTTAAGATTCAAAACACAAAAAAAGTTTTTTTATTTGTGCTAAAAATATAGAATGCACAAATGACTGAATGTACACATGTGAAAATCTAATAATGTTGAATTAAAGTTTTATATAGTGTTGGTAAGTAAGAGTGTGTGGAAAAATAAATGAGAGAGTGCTCATTGGTTAGGATTATACTAAGAGTTGGGACAGGAGATAGATTTAGTGTCACACAAGTTAAGTGTTGTGTGTATTCTATGTCATTTTGTTTGTATAGTGGTACTGTTAAGGAAAGGGATTTTAGTAATGTAATGTGTTTGTTTGAGGTAAAGTACAGGGGTAGGTTAGAATTAGGGTTAGCAAACATGGGTAAGGTGGTGCTCACTTTTCCTATTAGTGCACAGTCTTTATTTTGAATTTCCACTCTGCCATCCAACGAGAAGCTTCAGTTAACATTCACTAATCCACCCTGAAGTGCCACAGCTCAGTCAAAATGGAAAAAAAAAACTAAAGTAACATAACAGTTTACCAGAAATAGTAGTTTGTATGGAGTTCCATGTTTGGCCATCTAATCAAATGAGCTGTGTGATCTTCTAAAACCTCATCAGTCAGTGCTGCTGACTGCTCTGTTGAATGTCATATTGACTTCTTAGTCTAGTTTCTCTAAAGATAACATAATTAATCCCTGTAATTTTACACCTTCTTCAAATAATTGCCTATCACTTAAACTACAATCACTGTGGGAGGTGCAACAGGGAGAAAGAAGGAGAGGCCATTCTAGACTTCTGTCTGACACATGGCATGATAGTAGCTGTGATGAAATGAGGTACTGTCAGCTATGCCAGGATAAATAAGTCAGTGGATGTGTAACATATGCCAACATAGCTAGATGGAGTTTTGTAAAGACTTATATGTCATTTGTATATCAGGCGGATTTGTACAGATTCTTGTGTTGAAAAATGTATTTGTAAAACTGCTTGTGTTAAAAATGAACCAACAGTGGGTCCTGCTGGTCAGAAAAGAAATACACCTGTATGTCAGACTGTATTGTAACAGTTGAAATGAATATATTGTAATAGAGGATACGGGAAGATAAGAGGTTATTCTAAGTCCAGCTAACTTTGAAAAATAGTCTGAAATTAAATTACTTGTTTTAGGCCATAAAGATTGCATCTTACAGTTCTGACTGCAGCCAGAGACAAAATATCTGTGAAAAATGAGGAATAAGAATCGTACCCTTAGGGGTGAACTAATTGCTAATCTGGAAGGGTGGAGGTTTCTGAGATGTTTTTATAGCTTGAGGATGCTATAACACATCTTAGCAAAGCTGTGTGTGTGTGTGTGTGTGTGTGTGTGTGTGTGTGTGTGTGTGTGTGTGTGTGTGTGTGTGTGTGTGAAAATTAAATCTCAAAGAGTGTGTGTGCCAGCTACTTGGAGCAGGGAGAGAGAGCACTGGTTTCACAGAGAGGGTGGTGGAGGAGGTGGCTTGGAACACTCAACTGAGGACTCATCTCTACAGCTGTGTCAGTGGGGAGTCTTATACAGGGCCTGGATAGAGAGAGGGAAACCCAGCCCTAGGACTGAGTGTGCTCCCTGTCTGCTCTTAAGGAAAACAGTGTTTGGTGCAGAGAGCGGTATTTGGAAATACAGTGTATCTACTTTTTTTCCACATGCACATTCCCCCTTGTGGTGTCCATGGTGAGGATTGAGGCCCCTTAATTACTGGCCCAGAGGAGGGACCTCACAGTAGACAACACATGGTTCAAAAAGAGAGACAGTCAGAAGATGACACACAAGAGTGGCCAACATGCAACTCAGGTTAACATTCTGCAATGAAAAGGCACTGCGGTAGAATTAGCAATTGAAAGGTTATCTGTGGTAAAACAGTTGGTCCACAGCATAAACTACTGGTTGCCACAATCAACTGCAAGCAGTGGTCTGAAAAGACTCTAAGGTCAACAGAGACCAAGCTGGAGACCTGGAAGTTGACTGTAGAGAAAGAACAACAAGTCATGGAATTACTCAGGGCTCTAGTACCTCAAAAAATAGGAAATAGGTGGTTGAAGAAGAAGGGTAGTACCTCAAAACAGCATGTGAGAGGACTGCAGAACAGATATGCAGCAGAGACAGGTATGGAAATAAGGCACATAAAGAAAGCTGATGGTGGAATGCAGGAAAAAATGGGAGATAGAAAAGATGGGCCAGGCTAGGAAGGAATACTAGTTGGCTAACAAACAGGCTAAGAAAGGAGTTGCAAAAGCAAAGAATAAGGCAACAGAGGCACTCTGACATCTTTGGGAAAGTGAGTCAGTAGATGGTGCAAAGAAACTATATCAAGTCACAAGGCAAAAACAGAAAGATACAGAAGATAGGCATCCTTGATAAGGGATGCCAGCAAAAAGCTGCTCACCAATCCACAGGATATTAAAGCCAGATGGAAGGAGCAATTCCAGCAGCTTCTAATGAAGAAAACCCTACTGCCCCAGATAAAACTTGTGATGAGAGAAGAGGAAGACCCTAACATAGCAGAAATAAGAACAGCATTAAGGAAAGGAAAATCAGGGAGAGCAGCAGGCTGAGATGAGGTCACATCAGGTTTGATAAAGATGCTAGGAGCGATAGGGGAGAAAAACACCTGAGGGAACTCATAACAATGTAAAGATAAAGGTGTAGCCAGATGACTGGGAAGAAGCATACCTGTGCCATTGTGTTCAAGAACAAAGGGGATATCCACATCTGTGGGCAGTACAGTTATCAAATTCCTGTCATGTTGCATGAAAGTTCTGGAGAGGGTGATCGATGAAGAAATACGCAGAGTAGTAAGAAGTAAGATGGGAGGTGAGCAGTTCGGATTCAGATCAGGATACAGCACAACTGATCTGATATTTGCATTGAGACAGCTGTGAAGAAGCTAGGGATGAGGAAACAGTCCAATTGGGCATTCCTAGACTTGGGGAAAGCATTTGACAAGGTCCCAACAAAGCTGATATGGGCAGTCCTGTGGTGGTTGAAGTACCAGAAACATTTGTAGAATTAGTGAAAGTTATGTACAAGGATCCAATGACTCAAGTGCAAATAATGTTCAGTCTCACAGAGGGGTTCCCAGTGAGAATGGGGATGGGGATGCATCACATCCCCAGAGTCTACTGCTGTTCATAGTGGTGATGGACTACATTAGCAAACAGGGTGGAATGGAGTGATCAAGTTGTTATATGCGGATGATGTGGTATTACAGACAGACTCTGAGCAAGAACTTCAGCAAAGGATAAGGAAATGGAATATAAAATTAAAGGCACAAGGGATGAAACTGAGTACAGATAAGACAGTTGTAATGGCACCAAATGGGGGAATCCAAAGAAGCTGAAAATTGAGATAGTAGGGAAAATAGTTGAACAGTTTAACAGCTTCAAATATCTGGGAGGGTTGGTTGAGGAGAAGGGTAGTCTGAATGAAGAGGTCAATGCTAGAGTCATAGGGCCTGCAGCCATTCAGGTATAGTATATGACAGAAGAATGTTTAAAAGTAAGGTGTACAAAACAGAGGTCTGACCAAAACTACTTTGTGGTACAGAAACCTGGCCAGAAAGGTAGAACAGTTGAGGAAGCTAGAGGTCATGGAGATGAAGTATCTGCGATGGGTGGTAGAATGCACCCTGTGGGACAGATTAAGGAATGAGGATGTAAGTGCAGAAGCCAAATTAGCTGCAATTGCAGAAACCGTCAGAGAACAGATTACTGTGGTTCAAGCACATGTGCAGAAAAGTAGAAGACAATCTGGTAAAAAAGCTTTGGAACAGAAGGCAAGAGGAAATGAGGGCATCCAGCAAAGAGGTGGTTGGATTGTGTGAGAGAAGACCTGTGCCAGTCAGGGATGAGTGTCAGAGAAGGCAGGAGAGTGGCACTGTATAGAGAGAGAGATGGCAACAGTTGACATGATACCATGACCCCATGTAGTAAATGGGAAAAAGGGAGTTGATGATGATTAAACTATTATCAAGCAGACACCAGGAAAAGGAGCACTAAAGTAATCTACAGTTACTGTGGAATCTGCGCAGAAATCCACATTTAAATACAATTATCTTTTGAACATTTGCCTACCTTCTACACTACAAGCCTTTACACTGGTCTTAGATGGGATGTGAGCTAACTGCTCCAGCCCACCTCATAAGTTGTTTTCTGAAACATTTAGATGTTTGGTAGGCCCTGCTGTGCCCCACTTTGGCACTGTTAGCTTTGTTTTTTCTATATCCTACTTCTATTGCCAATGACAAACCACATTATTTCCTTTATACTTATACATTCTCCACTCACTACACATAGCAGACCAGTAGACACTTCTTAAAGCATGTCTTTCTTTCAGTTAGATAATCCATACAGCCATTCCCTACTTCTAGCACTTATCCAACCTATTCCATATCATATTATCCATCTATCACTGGAAATTCATCCCGATGACAGACATATACTTACTAACTACAAAGCTGGCCTAAAATCATTATCATTCCTCTAGTGTGCTCACAATGACTCGGGTGACTCCACTTGGGAATTGTTTATCTATATAGCAAATTCATCCAAACTTAACATCTCCATTCAGGTCCCTATTTGTTCATTGACAATTCAGTTCAGCAAACAGCATTTCTGGTGCACTTACGTCAAACTGTTCATAATGAGATCATGGTACAGTGAAGATCTGAATATTTGCCCTTTCCCCACTGTAGTGCGATCTCAGAGTTGGTATATATAATTAGTGGGGGTTGTGGGGGAAGAGGAGAATTCGATGAATGGCATATCTGATGAAATACCATTCACTGAAGTGTGTTTTCCCTGATTTAATATAAGCCCCTCCATTCTCTTAGAATTTTTCATTATATCCAGCATCATACTGTTTTCTTCTCTCTTTCCCTTTCCACCTCTTTTTTCTCAAAATTGTCTCCCCTATTACTTTTTCTTTTTATCACGTTTGTGTGGCTACTTCATATCAAATGCCCACCCATTAAACCTAAGTCAACAGCCACCCATCAATGTTTTATAAAATGACCACCACAGCTATCAGTTTATTTATTTTTTATTTATTTATTTAACATTTGTTGACCGGGAATGTCCGACTAGGTTCAACAGAGCCTGTTTTTTCGGAGAGGCGGGGGAACGCCGCTCCAGATGCATGTCTTTGGAGTTTCAGCAAATACTTAAGCCAGTACCCTCCCATAAAACACAAGCCTCTGCTAGTCTGACCTTATATGTAGCACACAGACTTATCATATCTTGAACACGTAGAACTCACCAATATCCAAAACTGAAAGCCTCATTCAGTCCAATAAAAATTGCCCACATTCCTGTTTAAAGTCTTTCTACTGTTATCATGCAGTGAGACAGACACCAATCACAAGTTAGTATGGAATGTAATCTTCAACCCACCATTTCACGATCATTAGACTAAACTGAATCCTTCCTCCAAACTCACTCCCAAGTTATAATTGCCTTTGCTAACACATGGGTGAAACATGACACCAGAGACCTATACCATCATTTCCCCAGTTACAAATGCATTGTAAGTGCATGTTCAAGGAAATTATAAGAGGTGACACCTATTACTAATTAGATAATATCTCCCTTTTAACAATAGGGTTCAAGTCCCCTCTCTGAACAAATTTAACTCAATCTGATTTATAGTTTCCATTTCCACACACCTTCACCATTCAGTAGCCTACATCTCACCAATCTTCTCTGCAGAAAAAAAATATGGCCACTGTAATTAATTCAGGCCACATCACCCCTCAAAATATGATAATTTAAGGAAACTCTAACCTTAATCTTTGGTGGCAGCTAAAAACAACATTAAGGAATTCCTGGCAGACTTTCAGCTAATTCATTTGTTAAGTGTAGCATTTAATCTATTTTCAAAGTAGTAACCCATTCTCTTCAAGATCTAGTCATTACCAAAAACAACAACCTATTCTTCATTTCCAGTCACCTTCCCAAATGCAGTGATTGTATCCTGTTAGCATTCATTATAAACTTCTCTCTTAATATGCTAGATACCCATTTGATTTTCTTTACGCCCCAAACATCTAACAGCATATCAGCTGAGTAAACCACTAGAAATTGGTCACTGGTTCCCGATAAAGCAACCATTACTTGAACTAGCATGCCTTTGCCCTTACAGCAGAAATATTAGAGGTCATAATGGAGAGATGAAAAGTCAGCAAGCAAAGGAGAGTAGTAGTGCTAAAATTAAACTCATCCTCAAGTCTTGGTATGTACCTTCACGAGGTGGACCCTGTTTTTTACAAAATCTCACCAAGGCGACACTGATATATAGACTGTATTTATATAGCATATATCATAGACAGAAGTAGGTCAAAAACAAAAAAAAGATAGCTGGGTCCACAAGACCCAGGATAAAAAGTGCTCAATCCTGGTAGGCCACTGGTGCCAGGAATGGAAAAAAAAATGACAGTGTAGAATCCTCAAAATATGGAAACATTCCTACAATGGGGTCAGGCCAGGCCCAGGGGGAAGATGCCACCCTGTTGTAGAAGGACGTAGCAGTCCACAAAAATCACAAAAATTGATCGGCCAAAGAAGAGCCATAAAGACAATAGAGTGGACTATTGAGGATAAGAAAGCAATTAGGTATTGTTACTATTATGTAAAACACCCAGAATTTCCAGACACAAGATATGCAAAACGATTAAGAGAGAAATTAGAGGAAAGAAAAATACTTCCACAGGAAAAACTGTCAGAAGCTTCAAATAAAAATGTGCGTTCAGTAATACAATAGAGTTTTGAAAAACAGTATATAAATCAAAAAACTTTGATCTGTTTGGAAAAAGAAGCATCTGAGGAAATGTGAAAATATAAACAACAAAACCTAGAGATATTTGGATATAAAAAAATATATGGACATGGGAAAGAAAGAGATATTTGATATGGTGCAATATTTATGCAAAGGTGAAAGCCAAGTTATCTAATATTGAGAAGACAGTCTCAAAGATATTCAAAGAAAAATACAGGCAAAGGCATCCAAATGTGGAAAATTTCACAATAAAAAATTTAATATCACAAAGATGTAATGTGGAAAAGAAGATTAGTAAAGCAGAAGTTAAATAGATAGAAGTTGAAGTTATGGAGTGCCTGCAAAGTGAAGGATTTAATGTAGAAGGTCTAACACAGACTACATCTCAGCATAATGGAGTGAGTCCCCAGAACAAGGAAAAGCAAGAAGATCCAGGTCAGTGGCGCAGCATGATACCTCTGAGATCATCCATGTGCAGCTAACATCGGGCAAATCTGCAATGCAAATTGTGGCCTGCTACAGATCACCCTCCACAACCCAGGACCACCACTCCACCTTTCTGGAGACAGTGGAAAACATGAAGGTCCTACCGAACACCCTAATATTGGGCAATTTCAATTACCCTACCATTAACTGGGAAAACTACTGGAGTAAAAACTCCCAGGCCCAGCACTTCCTGGAATTCATCAACTCAAATGCCCTGGATCAGCTGGTAAACTCTCCTACCAGAGGTGAAAACATATTGGATCTGGTCATCACAAACATGGGCGACAGGTGTTCCACACCGGAGGTCAACCCGTCACTGGTTAGATCAGACCATAAACTAATCACTCTGGATGTCCACACCCCACCACCACCCCCAACTAAGGAAAAGCACAGTAAAAAAACTTTTCTAAAGCAAACTTCACCTTACTTAAGACAGAGGCGGTAAGTTTCACAGCCCCCACGCTAAAGGATAACGCTGCCCAAGATGCAGAAACCTTTACAAATGCACTCTGTGAGCACCTACAAGGATGCAGGATCATGCCATCCCTAGCAAAACCAAGACTCACTCCACTAAGAGAAGGAAACCAGTCTGGTGGACCCCTGCCATAAACAGGCTATACAATAGAAGGAGGAAGCTAGTTCAGAAAAAAAGCAAATCCCAAAAAGGAAAGACATCCCTAATCAGTATCAGTAAGAAACTAAGGTCCCTCATAAAGTTATCCAAGGCTAACTTCGAAAGAAAAATAGTCAAGGATTCAAAAGATAACCACAAAGCCTTCTTTAGCTATGTTAAGAATCTAAGTGGCAACTCGCAGATATGCACTGAACTAGTGCAAAATAGCACAAAATATACTGAACCTATTGATATTGCCAACATCCTGGAAGACAGATTCAGTGCAAACTTCACCCCCCTCTCACCCCCAAAAGGGCCCACAACAACACTGGAAATGTGTAGTGTCCCAGAAATCACAGGTGCACAGGTGAAAATAGCCCTTTCAAAAGCCAAAAACACAGCGTCAGTGGGGCCAGATGGTGTCCCAGGCTGCATCTTGCATGAACTACAGAACAAACTAACCCCCCACCTAAACACGCTGTTCAGTCTCAGCCTCTCCACAGGCTACGTGCCCATAGAATGATGCACAGCAATGGTTATTCCACTCCATAAAGGAGGGGCCATGGTAACTATCGCCCCATAAGTCTGACTAGCCTGGTTTGCAAGGCTATGGAGCGCATCATCGTGGAACTCATTAACAAAGACATTAGAAACCTCCAAACACTTGACCCGACCCAGTTTGGCTTTGTTAGGGGCAGATCATGCCTACTAAACCTGGTTGACTTCTTTGAGACAGTCACTAAGGCCATAGATAAAGGAAAGGTTGTTCATACAGCCTACCTTGACCTCTCCAAGGCTTTCGACACCATTCCCCACTCAGGTATTACAGAAAAACTCACCAGCCTGAGCATAAACCCCTATGTCACGAGATGGGTTGCCAACTGGCTTACAGACAGAACTCACATGGTAAGAATAGTGGGCTCCAGGTCCGACTCTAAACCAGTCACAAGTGGTGTCCCACAAGGCTTGGTCCTGAGACCCCTACTGTTTGGCATATACTTCTCAGAAGTACAGACAAACACAGGAGGACTATGGCTAACCAAGTTCGCCGATGACTGCAAACTGGGAGCCATAATTGACTCTCTGGCTGACACGGACATCCTCCAAAAGGGCTTTACTGAGACAGACACCTGGTGTCAAAGTCATGGCCTCAAGCTAAATGCCAAAAATGCATAGTCATCCTGTTTCGGAAAAACAAAACACCCAAGGATTACCACATAGGTGGCAGCCCCCTTAATACAAAAGAGGTAATAAGAGATCTGGGTACCCAGGTAGATAGTAATCTCTCCTTTGACAATCATATTGCCAAAGTAGTTAGGAAATCCTTCTATGTGGCCCATCTAATTACTAAAGGGTTTGCATTTAGAAATAAAGAGGTTATAGTGCCCCTCTACTTGTCACTCATTAGACCCATCATAGAGTACAATGCCCCATTTGGGATGTACCTCACAAGACACTTCCAACAGCTGGAGAGACCACAAAAGTACCTCACCAAGAGGATTACTGGTCTCAAACATATGTCCTATGCAGCCCGACTGAAAAAACTCCGGCTGTACTCATTGGCATATCGCTTACTCAGAGGTGATCTCTGCCTGACTTGCAAAGCCATGTCCAACTCAGAATTGATGGACATGCTCCACCTAAAGAAATCCAAGTCACTGCAAGCCACATGCTTTAGTGAGCTAAACCTCGCCACAACAATAAATAGAACATGCTGGAGGGATAGATTCCTGTCACAGAGACTCCCCATGCTTTGGAACAAAATTCCAAACCACATTGGGCAGAGCCCCTCACTAACACTTTTCAAGAGAAACCTTAACAAGTGGATGGGTAACAGAAAATACACCCCTGGGATCACTTCATTGGCTCTGCTTGACAGAGGATCAGTTAATTAATCAATGGGGTAGCGATCACTGACACACTCTGGCTAGGCTTACTAATGCCCTCGGTCAGATAGCCTAGTACCTACCTATGAACCTATCAGTAGATTTGTGAAGAAGAAATATGGACATTAGAAAGGAAAAGAGATTTAATATGGTATAATATTTATGCAAAGGAGAAAGCAAAACTAACCAATAGAAAAAAAGCTGCACCAAAGATATTTGAAGAGAAATGCAGGCAAAGGAATCCAGATATGGAAAACTTTACAATACAAAAATAAGAAGACTAAGAGGAAAAGTAGAAAAAGAGATTAGTAAAGGAGAAGTCAAAGAAATAGAAAACGAGGTTATGGAGCAGCTGCAAAGAGAAGGATTCAGTGTAGAAAATTGAATGCAGAAAGCACCACAACAGGATAGAGCAATGGATATCCAAATTAAGGGGAAACCGGTGTAACAGGAAACAATTGGTCAGGTGCCATATCAAAATATTTTGGAGCCTTCCACAGGAAACCAGTTAAAACATTCACTTCAAGCTAGACAGAAAGGAAAGGAACAGGAAACTGTGGAAACTCTGATGCAGTCAGTGCTGAGGAGTGATAGGCCAGTGAGTTCCCATATGACAGAGCAACAGATGACACAGGATGAAATTGAAGAGAATGTGCCACAGGAAGATGTGATAGAACTTTCTATAGAATGCCTGCAGGAAATGGAAAACAAGGGATGTGCTCTCAGTTTGGAAGAAAATGAGCTATGAGAAGAATTGCTTGATTTAATAGACATGGATAGATATATTAAGATCAATGAGAGAAATAGACTGCAGAAGGTCAATAAAACCCAAAAAGTGAGAAGTCTGATAAAACAAATGAAAACAGTAATTAGGACTGTCCCTAGAGATCCATGTGATATAACAGAAGCAAACAGGATATACTACTGTGCTGCTAAATTAATAATTGATAAAGTTCTACCACAAGATCACAGGGTAGTGAAGGAAAGGAAGGAGAGAAATTGAATACCAACATGGAAATATGGAATAGAGAAAACTATAAAGTAATTAAGACAAGAAGTGTTATTGTTAGAAGATTATAGAAGAGGAAATATATCAACAAAAATACTAAGAAAGATAGACGTGATAAAAAGCAATGCACAGTATTAGAGCAGACCAGGATCTATCGTGCACTATCACAAATAAATTGAAAATTTCAGCACAGGTGGAAGAACTTAGAAGGTACACAGATAAATATAAGGGAAAAGTACAAAACAGCAATTTATTAATGACCCAAAAATGTTTTATAGAGAATTTGGAAACAAGGTAAAAGGAATTGAAAGACCACCAAAAAAGAGGAAGTCAATACATTTTGGAGAAATATCTATGAAGATCCTGTGGAACGTGACAAGGATGCTAAATGGATAAAAGAAGTAAAAGAAAGAATAAGAAGTTTAAAGGTACAAGATATGAAATGGGATGAAATAACAGCCAGAGAGATTGAAACAAAGTTAAGAAAAGCCTCTAACTGGAAAACCCCAGGACCAGATGCAGTACCTAACTTTTGGTTAAAAGTATTAACATCTTTGCACGAGGATTTAGCCATGAGTAAGAACTATGTATATGCACATCCCAAACAGACAACACACTGGCTAACAACAGGCAAAACAATGCTCTTACTTAAGAGTGAATCTGCAAGTGACCCTAAAAATTATAGACCAATAACTTGCCTTCCGATGATGTATAAACTATACATGGGAACTGATGCCGACAGAGTTTACAGTCATTTAGAAGAAAACTCAATTATGGCAGTAGAACAAAAGGGTAATAAAATAAAGTCATATGGAACAAAGGATCATTTGTTGTTAAATAAAATTATAGTGGAGAACTGTAAAAAGGGGAAGAATCTAAGTGTGGCATGGACTGACTACAAAAAGCATTTGATAGTATCCTACATTCATGGATAAAAGAGTGCTTAAAATGTATAAGTTATACCATACACTGACTGACTACATTACAGTAACCATGAAACAATGGCAGACCACTTTGCAATTAAGCCATGATAAATGACAGACTATTATCCCAGGGATAAAAATTCAAAGGGGGATATTCCAGGGTGATTTTCTGTCACCATTGCTATTCTGCCTTTCCATTAATCCATTAATCTGTTTACTTAACAGCTTAAGCCATGGCTACAATTTGGCTCATAGAAAACAACAAAGTCTAATGACTTCTCATCTTTTGTTTGTCAATGATTTAAAACTGTATCGCTCATCAGATGAGGAACTGAAAGCACAGCTACAGATTGCCAAAACTTTTTCAGATTATGTGAGAATGTCATTTGGTCTTGATAAATGTACAAAAGCAACCTTTAAAAAAGGAAAACTGCAACACCAGGAAAACATCAGTTTGGGACAAGAATGTGATATAAAAGAACTTGAGCAAGAGGGAGTCTATAAATACTTGGGAATTGATAAAAGATCAGCATAAAACATGAACACATCTGAATAAAACTCAGTAAGGAATACTTTAAAAGACTTAAATTAATCCTGAGAACAGCATTGACATCTAGGAACAAGATCCAAGCTATAGATCAATTTGCTCTTTCTGTCCTAACGTACAGTTTTGGAGTGATTGACTGGCCCAAAAAAGTGTTGGATAGATTAGATTTTAAAACAAGAAGGATGATTCATGCTCACCAAATGATTTATAAAAATTAATGTATACCAAGATTATATATTCCCCATTCCAAAGGAGGGATGAGCCTCCTTGAAATTGATTACATGTACGGAGATCTGCAATCGTGGGACTCCACACATCTACTGACCTCACAAGATCCAAATGTAGTGAAAGTTTTGAAACACGAGGAGAATAAATCTAAGATGACTTCTCTGCTGAATTTAGCAGAGGCATATCGACGTCAAGCAGGAATGGAAATCAAACCAGAAGTAGATAAAAACCAGGCAGCAACTGAATGTGCCAAAAAACAAAATAAAGAATATAAGGTGACCAGAAGAGAAGAGAAGACAATAAATGTGGAAAAAACATAAATATAGTTGTAGGTATAGAAAACTTCTAGAAGAGCCTCATGTTGATCAAGAACGAATCCAGGAATGGTTAAGGAGAGGTGAATTCAAACCAAGAAATGAAAGGTTAATATTGGCAATCCAAGAAAGTGGCCTACATATATGCTTGTTTACAAAGTCTGTTGAACTTGTGGGAAAAACAGACAAATGTAGGTTTTGTAAAACTGAATTGGAAACAGTCACACGCCTTGTTGCTGGTTTCAACAATGGCAGAAGGACTGTATACTGAAAGGCATAATAATGTGATGAGACTGTTGCACTGGGGATTGTGGCTGAAAAACACTGGAAACATGAGCCACAAAGCATCACAGAAAATTATGAAGTTTATATCACATGGGATCACCCATTACCAACAGTTCAAAAGACAGATGCTAGAAAACTAGATATAGTGCTCCAAGAAAAGAAGACAAAAGCAGCAGTGATCACTGAAATTGCTACACCCAGTGACTACAGTGTCTGGTGTACAGAAAGACACAAAGTCATAAAATACCAGTATCTGCAGGGAGAAATGAGTGCAATGTGGAAGAAAGATACCCAGACAGTTCCAATAGTAGTAGGAGCAACGGGTCTTATAAAAAAGAATTTACAATCATATTTAGATATATTACCAAGCCATGTAACCCCATACAATTTGCATAAGGAGTTATTACTGGGCACATTGTGGGTGCTGTGAAGAGCACTTTTGGCTGACAACAAAGATCAAAACAATACTAATTTCATGAACTTTAATCATACTTTGATTTGGTACTGGGGTCCATTCCTGTCATGGTATTAGAAACCCAAACGATTTGGAGAAATTAGAAAAGACAGAAATATTTTCCTGTTATTCTCAGAATATTAATGGCCAAGCCAAATATGACAATTACTAGAGATAAAAACCTACTTCAGTCACATAAAGAAGGTAAGGATGCAGTGGAAACAAACAGTTTCCCAGCCAGGATGCAAAGGGTCGATTCATACTCCTTTGTAATGCAACTACAAAGCTGACAGACAGAACAAATTATACTACCTCAACTCCAGATAATCCGTCCTATACAAGCAAAGAAAAACAAAAACAACCCCCCCCCCCCAAAAAAAAAAAAACAGACAACAAATTTAGTAAATCCCATCATGGGGTAAATTCCAAGCAAGGTCCTTTTACATAATGGTGTTATTAATAGCAGCACAGACTTTATCAGCAAGACATTCTCTTAGCAAATTCATAACTTCCTACCTCTAGCCAAACTTACTCCATCACTTAGAACTAGCACGGTAGTCCCACTTCATTCTCCCTTCTACTAAACCCTGTTAGTACATATTCCCGACAATGTCACTGTTGCTGTAGAACCTTTCAACTTTGCTTTACCAATGTGCAGAGAATGCATTTTATCTACCTTTCACCACATATTCAACATGGCCTCATTCTACAATATCAAGCCTCCAATTAAAGTTCCCAGAACCATCCTTTGCAAATGATTTTAGGTCAATATCTACTTTGCCAATAATAGGAAAAATCTTAGAACAGCCTTTTTATTCCCAAATAACCTCCTACATAAAGAAATATATTTTCAAACCACAGTCATGGGATCTTGTTACACAGGGACTCAGAACAACACTTTGGATACTAACAGACAACGGTGTATTTTAAATCTGGACAAAAGAAACAATGACTAATTCTGTATCTTTATACCTTACTGAAGCTTTTGACATTGGTGATCACAACCTCCTCTTGAATACCCTACTGATGTCCAGAATAAGTATAAAATCCATACTTTGATTTAATAATTATGTCACTGGCTTACATTTCAGGGACAGAAATATGAACTACACTTCACATTCCTTATTCTAATTGAAGCTATTCTAAAATGCTTTTTTCATCACTTCATTTGTCTCCTTTTTTTATCAACAGATTTACCATACAGGCCTTCCTAATCTACCCATTCATATCCTATGCAGTTGATGTGGTTAACTACATATATGGATCCCCCCTCTCCACCATAAAAATAGAACTTGAAAATTATCTTTCGGTTGTTGATGGTCAGCTATAAAACAAGAAGCTCTTTTTAAATCCTTCAAAAGCTAGGGCTATGCCTTTTTGAGTAAAACTAACCTGTTCTAAGTACCTTCAAGCTGGCACAAAATTAAAAATAAACAACTCAAAGTTACTAATTTCTTCAAATATTTAGGGCTTTGGCTGTATCAGACCATTAACTTGCAGCATTACATTGAGCAAACTAAACAAAATAAACAAGCTTTTACTCTGGGCCAGAAAAATCTGCCCAATTACAGTGGTGACTTACCTATTATAGGTGAACATTGAAAATGTAGACTGGTTCCTGGGCACTTAGGACTCCAGGGCAAATCTGTTGAGTCTTTCATTTTCTTCTGGAAACACTTTTATAAAGAGGTGGGGGATTCCAGCTATAGTGCCTCTGGATTGTTGACTCTGCCCCTTGATGTCAGATTCTCACTTGATATTGGATGCAGTAGAAGGCTATAATGTTAAATCATTTAGCCAAGATATAACAGTGGTCCCTCAACTGACATTCTTTATTCTTGCTTAGCTATGAGAACCAATCCTTGAAGTATAGAGTCTACAGGCAGAATTGAATTCGCTTAAAGTAAAGCTAGAAGAACAAAAATAAATCCAGAAGTTGCAGGACAAACAGGCAACTGTGGATGAGTCTGTGGAGATCCTGCAAGTTGAAAATGTTCAGAAGGTACAGCTGATAACAGAATTAAATCAACAGACTCATCTTTCACAGGACAAAACTACTGCACTTGAATATTAATCCTGGAGAGTGAGTTTTAGGATTAATGGTGTTTACAGCATTGTGATAGCACTCGGTCTATATCCCTGTCAGTTCAAGAGGTAATTTAAGCTCTTTTTCAGGAGAAGCCAGCTGGTTACATTGTGCAAACAGTCATTTAGCACAGATTGTGCCCTTTTTGTGCTGGCTGTAATAGAACCATTATTGTTCATTTTGATAATATGCTCAGCAGAATGCAGTCTTTCAGGCTGCACTGGAGAAATGACCTTTCACAGTTTAGTACTTCATGATTGTTATATTTCAAGACTTTTCTGTAGCTATGGTGGAAACTGAAAACCCATGGCAGCAATTTGAAGTCCGCTGGCAGAAGAATATTCCCTCTAGATTTGTTTTTCCATCCACCTTACAAATTAGCTGTAAAGAGTTATCGCTTTAGCTTAACTCATCTAATGCAGGTCAAGCCAAATCATGAGTAGTAAAGTTCATAATTAAAAGCAGGTCTACCTTGCTTGGAAATTTCAAAAATTATGAACTATTTTGTCTTGAGGATGTCATGTATTTATTTATATTTAATTCTGTCTTGATTAAAGTTGTACAATGGAGAAACTATGGAGGTATTTAACACTTGTTATAGCTGATGTTAGAGGTCTGCAGGAAGTTCATTTGGTTGAAGAAGAGTATCTGAACAATTTTTTTGTTAATTCTAAAAACAATAAAGCCTGAGGGTGGTTATAATATTACTGCATCCAAAATTTAAAGTGGTTAGAAATGCTGTATCTCAAACACTGAAAGAATTATTAATTTGAAAGTTTTGATCAAATTATTGTTTTAATTATTTGCATGAGGGTTTTTGAGACTATTCTAAGCTTCTTTTTCACCTCTGCAGTTGTATACATGAGTTTATACCAGCTACCTTACTTCTTAGTGATAACAGCAGTGCTCATTTAGACAAAGTTTCACATAATCACAACTGCAGAAATAATAATATGCTCTACTGGGACTTTTTAACATGGATTTTAACTCATAGGCCATAGGAAGTACTAATAACCTAGTTCTCCAGGATATACACACACCATAAATATCCTGTTACAGTGGCTTACTTTTTAATAACTTCAGTTTTGTGAAATAATTCCAAGCAAACTATGACTTTTGCACAAGTTGAATGCTGTTTCCACTTTAAACAACATAAGAACTAACCGTATTGTATCTCACCATTATTTTCTTTGGCAGATATCAAGATTAACCAAAATAATGAACAGTTCCCCAAATGTTGACAGATGTACTGTACAGCAATGTGCAAGAAAGCCACAGGTGGCTGGCTGCCAGCAGCTGCTGCTTCTCAGAAGCTTTATCTCGGCAAGCAGCATTTACACATACTTGGAAGCTTGGTGCTCACAGACTTTGCCATACTGTGTAGTGATAAATTTATTCATCTTTCCCATCTCTGTTTATTTATTATTTTATTTATTTTACATTTGGTGACTGGGAGTAGTCCAACTGAGCTGCTATTAGCCCTTTTTCAGTGGAGGACTGGGGAGAAGAGCTCCAAAATAACCCAATTATAAATCTACAGTAATGCAAGCAATAGACAGTACAGTTAAACAGTTACAGAGGCAAACATCAATTACTCCAACTATAACTCCAGGATATGGAATACCATACCTAGCTGACTTACGAAAATGCAGTAAGCTTATCTATAACAGTATGACATTTGAATGCTGATGCTTAACTTTATATTTTTCCTCTCTGATTCCTTTGGCTATGTTGCAGTCTTACAATCTGGTATTCAAAGCTATCTGTACATAGGCACATAGATGAGAACTAGGCTAACTGCTCTTGTGGCACATTTTAAGTCTAGCTAATTACCTCATATGAGAATCAAATCTTGCACCTTCAGTCTGCAAGGTAAACACCTTAACCATTATGCCAACCTCCCACCACAGAGTCTTTCAGTGCTGAAGTTATTCTGGTTTCTGGGCTTTTTCTGCCATTGAACTGTTGTGTGCCTTGTGGTAAAGATGAGGAATTGTTTGGCTGAGTATGAATGAGAAATAGGTTGCTTTTGGATGCAATGGTGGCTCTGTGGGTGACTTTGGAGACTGTCAGTTCCATGGACAGGAGTCCCATGTGTTTGTACTAGATTGTCCAGCAAGCCTACAAGTATTATCAGTGTTTCCAGTGTGATAGTGGAGAATGTCAAAGGCTGAATATAACACTCAAAAAGCAACATCAAAGTTTCTGTTTTTTTTTTTTTTTTTTTTTGGTTATTTTTCAATTTCTACATGTTATAGCAATGTGACCTACTATCACAGTCACAGATGATCCTTCCCATGTTTTTTTCCCTTTGCTTTCAGTATCCTACCACAATTACAGCCTCATGATCTGTTAATGGAATCCAACCATTGCATTACATAGCCTTTGTATTTCCACAGTTGTTTTAGTCAAGCAAATTTCCACTGCACAATACACCTCATCTGTCCCTCCTCTCCTCAGTGTTTCATCTTCATCTTGATCATAGAGATATGACCAGCTACTGACATGGATGCTGCTGGATCCAATGAGGCAGGCTGGAAGTAGATAGCTAATGCCAGCTTGCCCATTCTAATAGGACAGAGATGGTCTGGCCTGTTGCAATACCAGAACTTACCGGAAGGAGAGATGCACAGTATGACCATATGGTGATATGTACTTGGTTCTGCCAAGCAGCACTCTCTTGGCAGCCTGCCTTCTGATGCAAGTCTGAACCTGCACGCTAATGGGAAGGCATTGCGGGTCATCATATTTGCAAGAGTGGACATCAGCTGATGGAGATGAGTAAGAGCACAAAATCTCTTCGTAAATGCCTGGATAATGGGTGCAGCATGACTGGATCTTGGTGAGAATTAATTCAGTGATCACAACATTGGCTAGATAGCTGTCAAGCACAGGCACAGAAAAATCATTAAGACTAAAAACAAAAAGAAAAAAGTAGAGGTTTGGAACCAGGCACTGCTACCTCAAACAATTTGATAATTCTCACAATTAAGCATATTGTGGCTAGATGAAAACGTCTCACAATACAACTCGTTATATACGTCTTTTTTCTGCCAGGCTCTTGAATGATCTTTCCATTTCCCAGTGCATTATCTCTGAACAAGTTTTCACAAACTATAATATTTCATCTTTTCAACTTGGGGAATAACCAAAGTTTCAAGAACTGAAAGTCATCTTCTAGAATGTGTTCCCCTTCCCTCCAAGTAGTGGCGTAACTATGAGAGGCGAAATGAGGCAATTGCCTCAGGGCGCCAAGCAGCAGGGGGCACTTTGGGCCGATGGATGTTGTCACGGATTGTTTGCTTATTTAGTAAATGTCCATCGTCCGATGGTAAGAATCCCAGTCTGCAGCCCTCCCACCTAGAAAAAAAAACAAGAAAAAAAATCCGTGAAACAAAAATTTCATTCAGACTGCCTTTATCGGCAGTCCGAATGCAGAGAAACGGGTACCCAGCAACCTGTGCTGTGTAGGATACCCAGACATCTGTGCGGGCCGGTCAACTACCGCACAGAACAGAGGAGTTCCGGACTGCTTCCCTTGCAGTCAGGGCCAATGAGGAGTGAGCTGAGAGCTCTCTCTCAGCTCTCGTGGGAATTTTGTTGCGCGGGCGTCATGTAGAGCGATCGGGGTTTCAGACATGGTCGGACGGTCACTGGCTTCATTTCTTTTGGCTGGATTATGTGGATGTTCATTCTGTTGGTCGGACTCGGACGGTCGCTGGCTTCAGAAGGTAGGTGCAGTGTATGTGAATTATGGGAAGGTGGAATACTCCCAGATAGAGCAGTTTCAGGGTTAGTGTGTATTTCCCTATACTCGCACTTCAGTTATCACAGAACTGAGGACCGAAGTTGCTGCCCTAAATCATACAATGTAATTCCAGTATATAAGTGATGATCCTGCCCCAAACACCTTGACACTTTACAGTTAGAGCAAGGTAGTTACAATAGTAAGAAAAGTGCCCAATTCTCTCAAGAAACTGTCCCTTGATGGTGAAATGTGAAATGGTATTTGCAAGGCCTAGCAGGCAGGTTGAGCACTTTGATTTTCCTAGGACTTTAGCAAAGTGCCAGACTTTGATCAACTTCTGAGAGTGCATGTCATGCAACTTTTAGGTAACTCTTATTTGGTGCAGAAATGACCCGGTCACTGAAGTAAATGAGATTAGCAAGAGGTGACTTAGCGAAGATATTCTTTGAATGCAGCCCTTCATGACTGAACAGCCATCCTCCATTCTATGTTCTCTTGATTTCCACTGGTAATAAGGTAGCATGGATGAGAATTAAGGTACATACCAAGAAAACCAAATGCATGAATGGAGCAATGACATATATTTGCCTGACTTTAGCTTGGATATGGAATGACTATCTATGAAAAAAAAATAGAGAATCCTGTTATTGATATGGCTGAGACTCAAGTGCTTGAAAATTTTGAAGGACCAGTCAGATCTCTCCAGCACCTTCTGCTATGTCTGTCTTATTGAATAAATTAAAAGGTTTCATCAGTTTTTATACTTTGGAGGTCATCTCTACCTTGCCGACTTACCAATGTTATGCAAAGAGCCTGTACAGTTAGTACCATCAGCTCTGAAAAAGATCCATATAAAATGGGAAGATCGACATGTTAATCAGTGTTCAGTTAAAGCCAAGTTTACTAGTGCCAAAGCATTAATCCTCCAGCATCAGTTCTGCTGGACTAGATATTCCCAGGAATAATGTTTGTACCCATAGCTTGGTCAAAGTCAAAACTTCTGTGATGGTTAGATAAAATGTTACAAATATACACTTAAAACATACCTGTAGAAACCATATGTTGTTATCTTAAGGTGGACGATATTATCCATATATATATATATATATATAGAGAGAGAGAGAGAGAGAGAGAGAGAGAGAAAGTAGGAAGGAAAAGACTGTAAATCTACTGGTGAGCAGATCTTCCACACTGAAGCATCTGTACTTTTTTTTCAGAAATCTGTAGACCTGCATTTGAATTACTGTATCACCTCAAGACCCATTGGACAACTACATTACACATAATCTTTGAATTGAGGGAGGGCCATCTATGACTTACATAGCACAGCAGATTTTGAAATGGGAACTGTGTACAGGGAAGCATGCTTTAAGCTGGGGAGACCCTTTTGTTATTGAAGTACATCATTATCAAAGCTCTCCTGTGTACAAATGCAGAAATTTCGTTATACTGAAATGAATTGTCTGTGTGCAAATCACCAGTTTGTGTTGTTGCACACTTACTCACAGTTCTACTGCTCTGGAGTTTTATTTATATATATATATATATATATATATATATATATATATATATATATATATAGTTAGGGGAAGCAGGGGCATAGCACAGCACAGTCACAACACCTTACAAAAAGTGCTTGTTATGCTGTTAGCATGCATCTTCCTATATTTATTTGTGCTGTAAATTGTTCCAGACATTTGTTTCTTGTTATAAACATGCTCACTAATTTTCTGCATTTAAAATGTAGACTGTCAATTACTAAGGATTTTTGTTTATTACTAATATTGTGACATTCCTGGCTTGCGATCTTCTGGTCTCATTAATTTGAGATTTAACATTGTCATGGTTGAACATTCGAACTTCCGATTGTAAAATATATATATATATATATATATATATATATATATATATATATATATATATGTATATATATATAGGGTTGGGGCGCCTAGGAAAAGTTTGCCTCAGGGCGCTTCTAACGTAGTTACGCCACTGCCTCCAAGAGTAAGCCTCCACCATCCTACGATGTACATAGTCAGTGTTTCTGGACAGCAAGTCTTTTCAATGTGAAAAAAATACTGAAATTGCAAACTTAAGCAAAAACCCTTTTAGCAAGTCTGACATTCTGAAAAAAATGTTTAATCCAGTCTGTCGCTTTACAAAAAAAAATTTAAATAAGAATATTGTAAATATATTTCAGTACCTAAAACAAATGACTTAAAACAAGTATGTGTCGAGTTGCTGTAGCATGGACGGCATGTGATTGTATACATTCTTATACATTAGTTAAGATATGTCCTTTGGGTGTTTTGTCACTGGTCAAAATTAAACTTATTTATTATAAGATGCTATGCCTCTGCTTGCTGATATCATTGGGGATGAGCCTATCTCAGTTCTTTCTTGTTGCTCTGGTCAGTAAGCATGTTACTTAAATGCTACAGATATTCACTTAGAGTGAATAAAATAGTCCTCATGTGGATGTACTCTACAGATCTGCAGTTGCCATCATCTGTTAAACTCAGTTTCATAATAGTAGACAATATCCAAATTTTGTACTAAGGTACAGTGGAAGCAGTTTATGACAATTTCAGATCTTTTTGTCCAAAAAGTTATAACAGGAGCATATAAAGGAGTTACCGTGAGAAGAAAGGAATGGAAGGAGGGTGGAGGGAAGCGGGTTCTGACTAAAGGGGTTCAACTTCTCAGGAGTGGTGAACAGTAGAAATAATAAATGACCTAACCTATGGTCAGTGAAACACAAGAATAATGATTTACATTATTACTTCACAGGAAGGACAGCAAATAAAAAGAAGAAGCTGCCAGAAGGGTAGTACATTGCAAACGGAAAGAACATTTAACACGGCAAACATAGATAAGATAAAGACAACAGGAAGATAGGAGAAGCAGGTGCAGAGTGCAGGATGTAACAACCACAAAAATAGACAGTCTTATTTTCAGAGCCATATTTAATACTGTGCTATGCAAGTCATTATTCTTGTGGTTAACCCTAGGTTAGGTAATTTATTATTAAAATTACATTCTAGCAGAAATCAGTATGATGAAGCAAAACCAAACTCTCTTCATATAATAAACAAGTTTTATTAGGTTTTGCTTCATCATACTGATTTCTGCTGGACTGTATTTTTTGTGGTGTTTATCTAGCACATACAGTTCTTTTTGTTGTTTGGTACATATTATTAAAATTAAATAGTAATATAATGTAAAAAGGCATAGGTTTGCTAGACAGTTACATAAAAAAAGAAAGAAAATTGGACACCTTGATTATAAATAGAAAAATAAACAAGGATTGGGGGCTTTCAGACTTACTGCTGAGGGATTCTACTATGTATTACCGACTTCCATAATGCCAACAGTCCAAAACACAGAAGAGTGAAAAAATTAACTTTAAAACCCACCTCTGAACTTGCATATTCTATCTTCAGACATATTACGTTCATTTCATGGAGTTACCCAGGTTCTGTTTTACTGCATCTGACTGACTGACTGTGTTATTTTGCATAGTCTGATTGCATTTAGGTTTATTAAAGAGACTACATTTATTTTCTTCATGACTAGAAAATCAAAAATATTAAAGTGAAAATTAAAAGGTAATGAATGTTTATCTTTGGTCACATATTACATTTTTTTAATTTAACCACACTGTAGCTTCAGTATTTCATAGGAATCTTTAAAAAAACTATTCATTTTTCAAATCAATTTTCTTTTATATGTTTAATGTTAGAGTTCCTGCTTGCAAACTTAGTTTCATTTATTCCAAACATTGTCTATATCTTGTGAATGCAACCTACAAGAATACTTTTAGGAATGACCTTATATAACAAGTTAAATGCAACATGCAAGAATACTTTTAGGAATTACCGTATATAACAAGTTAAACTAAGCTGTAACAACACATCTTTTTAAAAGAACATACTGTGTCATCTGATTCTCTAAAAACAGAATATCATCTTAGGCCAGATACCAAAATAGTTCCTCTCATTGGGAGTCTGCCTGATTCTGGAAGACTTGCTCCCAGTGTAAGTGACTTACTTTGGTGTAAGGCCTATCTATAAACATGCTTACACCAGAGACCAGATTCAAGAACTCCTGCTGTCAGTGTGAGCAGGGTCAGATCCAGCACTAGGTGACTTAGACAGTTACCTAATGCCTGGTGCTGGCTGGATAGGGCCCTGACCACAACATTAATTAAAATAAAAAATTTCTCCAACTCTCAGTGGCAGTCCATCTGTGTACATGCTGTTGTATGCTTTAAAATCTTCCAGCCAACTAAACAGAGTAAACGCCTGCAAAGAAATTTGATTTTAAAAGTCAGGAATGCAAAGTAAATGAGCAGCACTATCATGGATAGATAGAGCCTGGAACCATTAGCTGAGGAACTTGATTCTTTTCACAGCCAGGAACTGGGTGTTGAACACAGCATTACAGGGAACATGTACACAGGAACCAGCAGCGAATGCATGCAGAGCATCTGATTTTAAGCCAGGAACTGGGTGTTGAACACAGCATTACAGGGAACATGTACACAGGAACCAGCAGCGAATGCATGCAGAGCATCTGATTTTAAGCCAGGAACTGGGTGTTGAACACAGCATTACAGGAACATGTACACAGGAACCAGCAGTGAATGCATGCAGAGCATCTGATTTTAAGCCAGGAACTGGGTGTTGAACACAGCATTACAGGGAACATGTACATAGGAACCAGCAGCGAATGCATGCAGAGCATCTGATTTTAAGCCAGGAACTGGGTGTTGAACACAGCATTACAGGGAACATGTACACAGGAACCAGCAGCGAATGCATGCAAAGCATCTGATTTTAAGCCAGGAACTGGGTGTTGAACACAGCATTACAGGGAACATGTACACAGGAACCAGCAGCGAATGCATGCAGAGCATCTGATTTTAAGCCAGGAACTGGGTGTTGAACACAGCATTACAGAAAACATGTACATAGGAACCAGCAGCGAATGCATGCAGAGCATCTGATTTTAAGCCAGGAACTGGGTGTTGAACACAGCATTACAGGGAACATGTACACAGGAACCAGCAGCGAATGCATGCAGAGCATCTGATTTTAAGCCAGGAACTGGGTGTTGAACACAGCATTACAGGGAACATGTACACAGGAACCAGCAGCGAATGCATGCAGAGCATCTGATTTTAAGCCAGGAACTGGGTGTTGAACACAGCACTACAGGGAACATGTACACAGGAACCAGCAGCGAATGCATGCAGAGCATCTGATTTTAAGCCAGGAACTGGGTGTTGAACAAAGCATTACAGGGAACATGTACACAGGAACCAGCAGTGAATGCATGCAGAGCATCTGATTTTAAGGCAGGAACTGGGTGTTGAACACAGCATTACAGGGAACATGTACACAGGAACCAGCAGTGAATGCATGCAGAGCATCTGATTTTAAGCCAGGAACTGGGTGTTGAACACAGCATTACAGGGAACATGTACACAGGAACCAGCAGCGAATGCATGCAGAGCATCTGATTTTAAGCCAGGAACTGGGTGTTGAACACAGCATTACAGGGAACATGTACACAGGAACCAGCAGTGAATGCATGCAGAGCATCTGATTTTAAGCCAGGAACTGGGTGTTGAACACAGCACTACAGGGAACATATACACAGGAACCAGCAGCGAATGCATGCAGAGCATCTGATTTTAAGCCAGGAACTGGGTGTTGAACACAGCATTGCAGGGAACATGTACACAGGAACCAGCAGTGAATGCATGCAGAGCATCTGATTTTAAGGCAGGAACTGGGTGTTGAACACAGCATTACAGGGAACATGTACACAGGAACCAGCAGCGAATGCATGCAGAGCATCTGATTTTAAGCCAGGAACTGGGTGTTGAACACAGCATTACAGGGAACATGTACATAGGAACCAGCAGCGAATGCATGCAGAGCATCTGATTTTAAGCCAGGAACTGGGTGTTGAACACAGCATTACCGGGAACATGTACACAGGAACCAGCAGTGAATGCATGCAGAGCATCTGATTTTAAGGCAGGATCTGGGTGTTGAACACAGCATTACAGGGAACATGTACATAGAAACCAGCAGCGAATGCATGCAGAGCATCTGATTTTAAGCCAGGAACTGGGTGTTGAACACAGCATTACAGGGAACATGTACACAGGAACCAGCAGCGAATGCATGCAGAGCATCTGATTTTAAGCCAGGAACTGGGTGTTGAACACAAGCATTACAGGGAACATGTACACAGGAACCAGCAGTGAATGCATGCAGAGCATCTGATTTTAAGCCAGGAACTGGGTGTTGCACAAAGCATTACAGGGAACATGTACACAGGAACCAGCAGTGAATGCATGCAGAACATCTGATTTTAAGCCAGGAACTGGGTGTTGAACAAAGCATTACAGGGAACATGTACACAGGAACCAGCAGCAAATGCATGCAGAGCATCTGATTTTAAGCCAGGAACTGGGTGTTGAAAACAGCATTACATGGAACATGTACACAGGAACCAGCAGCGAATGCATGCAGAGCATCTGATTTTAAGCCAGGAACTGGGTGTTGAACACAGCATTACAGGGAACATGTACACAGGAACCAGCAGTGAATGCATGCAGAACATCTGATTTTAAGCCAGGAACTGGGTGTTGAACACAACATTACAGGGAACATGTACACAGGAACCAGCAGTGAATGCATGCAGAGCATCTGATTTTAAGCCAGGAACTGGGTGTTGAACACAGCATTACAGGGAACATGTACACAGGAACCAGCAGTGAATGCATGCAGAGCATCTGATTTTAAGCCAGGAACTGAGTGCTGAACAAAGCATTACAGGGAATGTGTGTACAGGAACCAGCACCAAATGAACACTGAACATTTGATTTTAAGCGAGCATCAGACACATGCAGATCATTTGATTTTTAAGCCAGGAGCATGCAGCATTTCAAGGAAAGAGAATGCTGTGTACAGGAACCAGCAGCAGGTACGAACAGCCAGAAAGAGAGGTATGCGTGTGGTATATATGTATGTGTGCGAGTGTGTGTGTGTGTGTGTGTGTGTGTGTGTGTGTGTGTGTGTGTCTATAATCCCCAGTTAGACAGGGCACTTTAGTTGATGCATGACTTACTCAGGCTCAAACCCTGTGCCTTGACTACAAGAGGCAAGAGCCTTCCCCCTCCACACCAACTGTCAGACACATTTGTAAATCACTGGACATTACAGTCAGTCATTTGAGTTTATTGAAATGTTTTGCAATGGGTAATTTTGTCATTATTGGTTCAGACATTTAGCTTCATAATAGAAAAAAATGTTCAAATCTATAAATTTAATATGCACTCTAATAAAAATTACTGTAGTAATCAAGAAATGTGTTTAAAACAATCAAGAAGGTGAATCAAAAAATGCATGCATTTATACCTGGTCCTAAACATTTATGCAGGGGTCCATAGCGTGAAAACAGCCCAAGGACAAAGGTACATTTAATCTGCCATTAGCCAGGTGCCATTTTAACTGAATTTGAGTTTCAATGAATGTGAGCTTCAAGGGCAGAGCAGTTTATTGCTACTCATGCTTAGTCTGGTTTGAATGTGCTGTTGGTTTGTTTAGCAAATGGCCATCAAATTTTGAGCTGTAAAATTTAAAAGCAGCATTAGTGGTGCAGCAGAAAGTACACTTCTCTTTCGTGCAGAAGACTGTTGATTCTACTCTCACACCAAGTAGCTGGATTGCTGACACTGCAGTGCTATACGGGGGGGAGGGAGTACCGCACCCCTATGTGTGCCGTCCTTTGGATGAGTTGTGAAACTGAGGCCCCATCTGCCTGGATTGATGGCAACTCAAGTGTATGTAAAGGTCTCATGGCACCTATCAAAAAAAGTATTGTAAATCCTGAATGTCCTGGCCAAATTTCCTCTAGTAGTGTAAATACCACCTCAGGTCTCCCCTGAAAAGAGGCTATTAGATTAGTGGGCTAATCTGACCATCTGAGGATAAATAAATTAAAAGTTTTAAATTGAATCTGCATCTCTGTAATCATTCCAAAAGTAAAGCAGAAAATGGTATACACACTGACAGTTGTGAACAGTATTTATGGTAATGGGGGGCAGAGAGACAAGTGATAGGACACTGGAATAGCCATGAGGTGAGGGGCCCTGATTCACTACCCATCATAGGGCCCCCTTTGATCATGATCCAGCTCAAAGTGCAATTGGTCACTTACACTGAGAACAAGCCTTTTGGAATTGGGCCCATCGTGTTTCTGCTTGACTGAATCAAATATAAAAATATTCTTGCATAAAAATCGTAAAATGTTGAAATAAAATATTATTTGAATAATAGTTGTACAAGAGCGGTTTTATTCACATGGTCTGCAGAATTTTAGTTTTATTTACATGGTCTAAGTTTATTATTAAAGAGATTGTGATATCCATCCCTATGTCCATTTTCAGTATATGCTTTATCCAATTTTCAGTTGCAGGGAGCAGGAGCCTTTTATAGTAGTAAGTGTAATGTAGGAACCAAGCCTGTGTGAACTGACAAGACTTCACAGGAAATGTGCAGAGTAAGATATAGGGATTATACACACACACACACACACACACACACACACACACACACATATATATATATATATATATATATATATATATACACACACACACACACACACACACACACACACACACACACACACACACACACACACCATACACAGATACATATACACAGCCTCAAGCACGCACGTGTGCAGAAACACATACACACCACATACCCCTATAGGCAATTTACATATCTCCAGTTATTATCTACCTAAGTAGCTTTTTACAGTAATGTAATGTTCTTATTATTAGTTTCTGTATTTAATTACATTTAATCTAGATTAGTAGAATTTACAATTATTTTGCTCATTTTTATATCATATGGTTCATAAACCTGACTTTTGCTTCTTAGTTAATATTAAATCATTAATTAATGATTAATCACTAATTTTTTTTTTGACTGAGAAATGACTCCCTTGCAATTGCTACAGTATTTAAATTTTATCTTTTGTGTAGAGATATTTGTAAGGATATGCAAACACAAAGAACAATGGAAAACTAAAGACGACTTCTTAAAATGATTTAAAACTATTGGGCATGGGTCATAACATTCTAAAAAAGCACAGTGTAGACCAAATTACAGTATGACTATTTGTTGTTGCCCAGTTTGTTGGCCCTGAATTTGGCAATAATAACTGGAAAAATAAACATTTTTGCCAATGAAAATGTAAGAAGGTACTTTTTAGACAATGTTGCTGTGGTCAGGCATTTCAGTTTTCTCAAAAGGCAGTGTCTCTGCAGTTAAAAAAATACACTGATGGCATAGGTGTGGAGCCATACTGTAAGTCTGGGTGTGAAGCATAGGTGTGGAGCCATACTGTAAGTCTGGGTGTGAAGCATAGGGGTGGAGTCCTACTGTAAGTCTGAGTCTGGATGTGAAGCGTAGGGGTGGAGCCATACTGTAAGTCTGGGTGTGAAGCATAGGGGTGGAGCCATACCGTAAGTCTGGATGTATAGCATAGGTGTGGAGCCATCTTGTAAGTTTGGGTGTGAAGCATAGGGGTGGATTCATACTGTGTCGGTGTGAAGCATAGGGGTGGAGCCATACCGTAAGTCTGGGTGTGAAGCATAAGGGTGGAGCCATACTGTAAGTCTGGGTGTGAAGCATAGGGGTGGAGTCATACTGTAAGTCTGGGTATGAAACATAAGTGTGGAACCATACTGTAAGTCCGGGTGTGAAGCATAGGTGTGGAGCCATACTGTAATTCTGGGTTTGAAAATCTTGCCCTCCACAGAAAGAAAATATGTTTTATGGGATAACTGTCCTTGTCAAAAAAAATGTTCAAACTGATGCTGAAGGTGTCAGCAAACTGGGAGTTGACAAAGTATTTATCACTCAGTAGCTATATCTTCAGACTGGACAATATCCAGTAAAGTTTTTAATGTAGCTTAACATGCAAATAATTAGAGTAAACTGTAGCACGCTTGCAAACATAAATAAATAAATAATATTAGTTTACTATTTAAATTAACATGCTTAATGAGGGAGTGGTAACAGTGCAGGGGACTGCATAGTGTGTTACACTTTCGGAATGGAAGATGAGAGTAAATGAATGGACAAAGACATACCTGAAGAGATAAGGAGAGACAGAGGGAGAAAACAACAAACTAGCATGCAATGGCAGAGAAAACAAACAAATGTAGCTGTATCAGCAGAATATTAAGTGACCTAAACACCTGAGAAATAAAACATAGAGGATTATGGTCAGGTCACTGTTCCCAACTAACTTATTATGTATTTACTCTTAAGGTGAATTTCTTGGCATCCATTTCGAGAACACATAATACCAAGTTAGGATCAGAGACCCAGTCATAATTCTTTGTAGTGCATGGAGCTTTTATCTGTTTCATGTAGTACTAGTTAAAGTAAAAGATAAAAAATACTAGGTGCTTTGCCAGTCTGCAAATCCATAAAGCACTTAGCAAGTGCTGTCAGGAAGGCAGTGTAACACAATTCCAGTACCTCCAAAAACCAGGCAAATAATCTTGAACAGCTCCAAAAAAAGACTCTCACTCTCCGAAATTACTTTTAAGCACTTTCATCCACTTTTATTTACGTGAACTTCCTCAGAAACAATAAATGTAAAAAAACTGTTGTTTAAATACAGTTCCCACAGGAAATGATGTCATTTGATAAAAAAATGAATAAATCTCATTCACAAATCTTTTTGTAAAAAAACACATGTAATATAACTTATTTTCTATTAAATGAATGTCCCTATACCAACAATAAAATGTTAGAATGTTTTGTATATGAATTAATCTTTTTTTACAAAACTCTATATATCCTTTTTTGTGTTTTGTATATGTCTTCTTGTAAAAAAATGTGTATAAAGTTATATAAATTGATTAATATTGTATACATAACACAATTCCAGTACCTTAACAACTCAACAAAGCTACCCTCGCCTCCACTTTTTTCCTTCTGTCTCTCTTATATGGTGCACTTCTTCTTACCAATATTCAAACCTGTCTGAAATTCAAGCTTGAGACCTGTTATAACAAAGTTGCCAAGTTTGCAACTAATGCTAAATATTCCTCCTATCATCGTGCCTCCATACAGTTTCTAAACTGGCTCGAACTCCCAAATTACTTCACATACCTACAACTAACTACAGCACACAAAATTATTTTGAAGCCAACTGACTGTCCAGCCCTTAACTCTATACTCATTCACTATCACCCAAATAAGCTTCTCAGATCAGAGAATTAATCTCTCTTGAAAGCTGAAAGATCAAATCTGTCAGTAGGCCAAATGCTCTACTCTTTTTCCATCGCCAAACAATGGAACTCTCTCCTTCTTCCAATAAGAACTATTAGTAATGCATCTTCCTTTAAAAAGTCTCTGTGACAACACCTTTCCACTTTTTGGCACTACACATGTTTTAACAACACATCTCACAAAACCTGATTCTGTAGTGCACTACTACTATAAATTATTTGAGAGCCTCCTAACTGTAAACCATATTGAATCCTTTCTGCATTACAGACATCCTATTTATTTTTCACTTTGTGGTAAAATAATTACAGGGTCTCCTTTTAATCCTATCTTCACAAGTTTAATATCCTTACTTTGCTACTAGAAGCTGTGTTTCTTACATTTCATTATTATTATTAAATGTGATATCTCCCCTTTGCATTTTCTTACATTTCTTTTAATATACTGTACTTCATTTAATTACTTTAGTTGTCCATGTCTAGCATTTTACCAATGTTCATATATTAATTGCATTCAACTTATGTTTACTTCTGACCTATGTATTCAACTTTATCTCACCACATGATATAGTAAATAATGCAATTTATCACTGTCAAACATCTTAGCTTTGCTTAGCTCTCAACGTATGTATACGATTTTCTACAATTTTGTATCTTCTATTATATGTACTCATTATATATCTCCTCGGGCCTCCATTGAAAATGGGCTCACTTAGGCCCAGTGGACCTTCCTGGTAAACAAATGCAAATAAATAAATAAATACATAAATAAAGTTCCTTCTGTTTGTACTGACCTTCTCATGCTTCTCAAATGTCCAGATTTTTACAGAATTTCCAGATTTTTGCCTCATATGTTGGGTCTGTTTCTCATGAAGTCCATGTTTTTTTGGACAATTACTGAAGATTGAAGACACTAAATAATGCCATACATTTAGGTTTCAGACCGTGTCCATCAGAAAATGCAGGCAGACACACACCCTGTTATTCTGGTAATTTTTTTGTGTTAATAGAGGAAGTCAGGACATGTTACCTATGGACAGCAGGCAGAACAAAATCTTTTACTCTGCTGCTGTCTTTGCTGGTCACTACTGGCAGAATTTACTACCCAGCATGGGACCCGACCTTAACATCTTAAGCAGGGGCTGCTTAACATTTATTAAGGTTGGGTTTCGTGTGACTCACTTGCTTGCCTGATTTGGCTTTTTCCAAATATCAGAGTGTAATCATCACACTTCATGCTTTAAAAATGACTTTGGTACACTGATTGGCTAAAACATAATTTTTAACTTAATGCATACAGAACAAACTGGACTCACATGGACTGGTAAGTATTTAAAAACTTATTTTCATTATTGATTGTGTGGTGATCAAGGATATGGCTAGACAACGGAATCTTTTCAGTCAAGACTTGGTCCAGATGCAATACAAGCATATTTAAAAAAATGTAACAAAAGATTAAATATAGTTATGCTGCAAGAACCCAAAACGAAACACAGATCATAAAGCCAATGCTTGATGTAATATTAATACGCAACTCAAACAAACCACAAGAACTCAGAACAAACTCCTTTATTGACTTCAATATTTACCAATCACTCAGGGCAAAAGTGTGGTCTGCTTTTTCCTGTTGTCAAAGTCTATAAAGGATATTTTTCAGAGTGCTGGTATTTTTTTTTTGGAGGGGTGCATTACACTTAATGCCACATATAAAATTAGGAAAGTTGTTATAACAAAATGTTACAGTACAGCGAACCTTAGAGGTGGAGATTTGAATAATTATGTAGAGTTTAGAACTGAAATGGATACTTAGATTACAGGCAAATAAGTTCCCAGGGTTAAATGCTAATGTGTGTCTCAAACCAGCTTTAAGAAGAAGAAAATTTATTTTATGATTTTATTGGCTGTGATGTCTTAGTTGCCACGGTGGTACAGCGGTAGCATTGTTACCTCACAGCAAGAGGTTCTCCCGTTCGATGCTTGGCTTGGGAGTGCCTTCTGTGTGGAGTCTGCATGTCCTCCCTGCAGTTGGGTAGCATCCGAAAGACATGCGTGCGTAAATGGGCCTGCCTTTGTTGAAGGTTGGGCGTTGAGCTGGCACCTCTGCATTTAATAAAAATCTACTGCCAATCATTAACAACAACATTGGCTGTGATGTCGTGATTGGTTACTGGTTTATTTTAAATCTGTGAGTTCTGCTTTGTGTTATATGTATCTGAAGAAGCATTCTGTAAAGTGAAAGCACTTATCATGTTTATAATAAATATCATATTTTATGGTTGTGGTAGTCTTGCTGGTTATTTGTTTTCTTTCATATTGGCTTGTTTCCAGCATTGGCTTTTATGTGTTACTGGGCCTTATTCATTGTTTTTGAATCCAGACTCCTTGGGTGGTCTGTGAGCCAGCTGGCAATCCAGTGAGTTATGGAGGGGGTTTATACCCAGTTCTGTGAGTTTGCCAACTATATCTAAATGGGGTATTCATTGAATTCCTTAGTTAGGTCCAGGTAGGCAGTATGCACCATTTTCCCCTCATCCATTCCCTTGCTGAACTTCTCAAAAGGTCCATCTGATTTAGTAGGTATGATCTTCACTGGATAAAGGCAAACTGGATTGGATCCAGTGTCTGAAGGCTGCCTATGCCTTTGCTGATTATTTCCATGATAGTTTGTTCCATGGCTTTACATGTTAGACTAGTCAAACTAATGGGTCTATAGTTTCTGGAATCAGTTGAGAGTCTACCCTTGTGAAGTAGGATAACCATTGCACTCCTCCATTCCAGTAGTACAAAGGCTATTTTGTGGATAAAATTGAAAACTGACCGAAGTTGTCCTGATAGGACATGTTTCAAGCTATTTAGGAGGCATTCTGTGATATTGTGAAGGCCCATTGAGGCTTTGTTTTTTGGCCTTAGCGAGCACCACCAGGACTTGCTAATAGTTGGGGATGGGGTGAGATTATACTAGTAGGTACTTCATGGGGGGAGCTGGGAGGGGTGAAGTTTAAGCTGAATTTGGCAGCCAGATTTGCTCTGTCACTTTGCTCAGTGACGGTGGCACCAATGACCACCAGTTAAGCTCATAACTGTCTTCTGCCTTTGAGGTTAAGGACATAGTTGTGCAAGGCCTTGTTGTTGTCTTTAGCCTGTGAGGCTATCTACACCTTGTATTTGGCCTTGTTGGACTTAATTATCCTTACTTTATAATGATATGCTGTTATCCCTGAAGCATAAGCCATCTCAGTCATTATGGCTACATCTTATCCATAAAGCCCTGCTAAACATAATTCCATTTTTACATTTATGCTTTGTCATTGTTAATTCCCTTATTACAAAGGATACTTCCACCTCATAAACTTGATTGTGTATCTAATAAACTCAAACACCTCCACAAATTATGTGATGAAGCATGGCACAATTGGAAATGCAATCCCTGCCCAAATTCCCAAGCTAAATATACCTCACTGTGCAACCTAACCAAGCAATTCATCCACAGACACAAACACAACCACTACTAAAACAAACACATCTCATTTTAGCTGAACTTAAAAAATTCTGGATGGAAATCAAGTGGGTGAAAAATGCAGCATAAAATCTTCTCACCAACCCCCTGTAAGACCACCACATACAAACTGTCATGCACTTCCTTCCTCAATAAGTTCAGCAACTTGACATGCATCAACAGCACAAACCTACCACCCCAAAGAAACTAAAACATAACTTGACCAAATACGAATAGATACTTCTCCAGGCTCAGATAACTTAGCACCCTGGTTCATTCACCTTTGTAAGGACTTCAGTTCCCATCCTCACACTAACATATACAATCCCTGCTTGACTAATAAGATTATTCCTCAAAAATGGAAAGTCCATATATAAGCTCCAAAGTATTACAAAAACGTTTTAAGAACAATAACCTTACAATCTTCAAAACCAATACAATAAAAAAGTGCAGTTTAAGCAATTATACCAAATTAAACATAATGTGAAAACATTGGTCAAATATTGGTTAAGAATAGATACTACTTCTATGGCGATGTTTTAATATTTAAAGAAATTTTAGCCAGATTACAGAAATTAAAGTTAAGTTAGTTTAAAAAAAATTAAAATATGAAATGGTAGGAAAAACCAGGCCATATCATGTAGAAAGTCAGGGAAGAAAATTTGATTGAAGTAATGAAGTGAGTGAAGATGGGGGAGTAAGGAAGGTATGAGTCGGTACTTGTTCATATTTTGGGATAGAGTTTATCCTGGGGTTGAGCAAGAACAGAGCCAGATTTTGGCTAGGAAGTCTTTCAGACTGTTTTTAAAGCACTGGAGAGAGGGTATTGACCTGATGGGTACAGGTAAGAAGTTCCAGGTCTCAGTAGTATGGTACGAGTACATACCATGGCCAGCAGATCTGATAGGTTTGTAGACGGACAGAAGTTTTTGATCATTGGATTGCAATGCCTGAGTGGGATCATAATTGAGTAGAATGGTACTTAGTGATAGACAAGTAGATGGATTCTGGATAGTTTTATAGGTGGTGAGAAGCTGTGTGTATGTTAGTTGATGGGGTATTTCTGACCAATTTAGGCTTTTTAGTGCAGGAAGTGTTGCATTCACAGGTAAACACTAAACAATCAGTCTTAAGACCATTATTAGTCTAGGCAGAATACCCTGGATTAGTGTTACCTCCTGTCTTAAGGAGAGACATACACAACAGGTCTAGGGAGATGTTGTGCATGCCTCTCTAATTGTCTGTAACAATACTACTACTCTGTTTAATATGTGGAGCTGGGGTTGTTTCAGATAAAGGATGTACTGGGATAAGAAATGGTCATGCCAACAGATAATATAAATTTTCTAATAAAGGACAAGTCCATTTGTATGGGTGTTTGAAGAGCCATTTGTTTAGTGAGAGCAAAAGATCAAGAATCATTGAGTCTTTTAGAGCATGAAATGCAAAACATAGATCACCACTGAAGAGTCTATAGGAGACAGAATGCAAAGAGAGGCAGTTAGATAGCCTGGATAGTTAAAGCCACTGATTTTCTTTGTTAGGAATCTATGGGATCTCTGAAGTTGAGAAGTATGTTTTGGTAGGTGCATACCAAAGGGAGCATTATATTCAATGATGGGACAGATAAGAGTTGAATAAAGTGGGAGTAAGATGTTCTTTTATCTGGTTATAATGTCTAACTGGACCAGGTAAAAGTATTTTCTAATTACTGTGGTAAAATGATGCTCATAGGAAAGGAGACATCTACAAAGTTGTCTAGATCTCTAATGGCAGTGCTAGTCTTGGGTATCTACCATCTTGTGATACTGTGATAGACTGCTTCTTTGACAAAAACAAACAATACTATATTTTCACATTTACTTTGAGGCTGTTGTCCCAACATCATTTGACTGCTATCCTAACTCTTCATGGAGATTGTATTTGTCAATGGGAGCACAAATAACAACCCCTAATGTATAGTTGAAAAACTTAGTTAACAAAAAGTCTGACAAATAAATATTACATTGTAGAGAGTTTAGTACCAAGGCTTTCAAAGCACAAGTGGTGATATTTTTACTTTATGAGGTAGTGTCTGGCATTGTAACAACTTGGGTTGTGTCCATCAGCCAGTTTGGTATTTATGTTACTAGATATGGGTTAATATTCAGTTTTTTGAGTCTGTCAATAATACAGACTTGGGGAATAGCAACAAATGTCTTAACCAGGTCAAGATATGTGTCGTAGGTTGCTTACCAACTCTCTGCCAATTCAGTTACTTTTTGGAAGTGTATGCCAAACTTAAGGAGACAGTACCTACCTTTGACAAAGCTGAATGGATTTGGGACCAAGGCTAAGAGCTTATTAATGTCAAAATGAATGAGTTCTAATATGTAATATTCCATGGCTTTACAAATAAAAGTGATAAGACTGACAGATCTATAATTCCTTGTGTCAGTGCTTGGAGCCCTTTGTTTAGGTGCATTACAATGGCTGTTCTCAAGATTTCTGTGTCATAAACTTTCTACAAACTCATGCTGAAGACATTTCAAATAGGATCAGAGACGCATAGTTAGCACAAATAAATAAGCTATATCTTATATTATCAGGGTCCTTAGATGTGGTGTTCTTAGTTTTTGACTGGGCTGAGATGACTTGTATCATGGAAATCTTTGGTGGAGTCATGACCTGGGGAGTAGAGGGCAGTGGTGATAGTTACTGGGGAAAAGTTAGCACTAAACTATCAGGTAGGACATGTGCTGTTTTTTTGGGGTGTGGATGGGGTGGTTAAAACATGTTATGTCCTTATGGATGAGGTCAGAGCATTGATGGTTATCTATGTAACTGAACGTCCTGATATAGTTAAAGAAGGATTTGTAATTGTTTTTGAATTGCATGTTTTAGAAGTACACAATGGTTAATCCCTTATCAAGTAAATGTGTTTCCTGTTTATGTGAATCTGAATGTAAAGCTGTTAATTGAAGGCATATTTTACATTTGCAGTGCTTTATAGACTACAGTGCTTTACAGCTGGTTTCAGTGCTTTGCTGTGCCTAGGTGTTTAAAACAGTTCTGAATAAGCTGTCATGTTATTACATTTTTACTCTCTCTTTCTTCTGAATTTGTTCCCCACCCACATACCCTTTTCCTGTTGTGCTTTAAACTTGGAGGCTCACCCCTACTGAATCTCTGACCTTGGAAGCTCCTCCCAGTCTTGTCTTCTGTATACCTGGTAGTAGAAGCTTCTACCAGTTTTATCTCCTCTGCTCATCCTACATGGTACTAACAGATAAAACAGGGAAGGCCTTCCCCTTAGACAGTTAGTGTACTTTTAAATTGCCATCCATCCATCCATCCACGACCCCTTTTTCCCATTTGGGTCAGGGTGTCACTTCACCAGTGATATACCTTAAAGTGTGTGTTCCTCAAAACTGGGCCTATGATTCTAGTGGCAGTACAAAGGTAGCCTTGTCTGCCTGAATTAGGAAACACACAGAGGGACTTAAAATGAGAATTGCTTGTTGTAGCTAGTTGTTTGACTTGTTTCTGATACTTTTTCACTTTTTGCTAACTGAAGTGTGTTTTTACATTAAGAACACTGGGACTGTGATTGAAGTGGGAAAACACAGATGGAGGCTTAAAGTGAGTGTGTTTTGTCAGCCAGAGGACTTTTTGGTTGGTTTAGTCACTTTTCTTTGAGTCTATGAATTTGGTATCAACTTAGAAATCTGTAAGATTACCTCAGTAACTTTACCCAGTACTCAGTTGTGCAAAGAGCAACTTGTTTTATGTGGAGGAGCAGTGCAACATGACTTTAGTCATGCATATTCTAGTTATAGTTTCTGCCCTCATAGCACCAGTGCTAGCCTTATTTATCACCCCTTTGTAGTACACCTAAAAAAATACCTGACACCATGGATGGGCGGTTTCCCAATTTCTCTGCTGGTGGCTTAGTTGATGTGGACATCCTGCCACAATGTAGGTATTGTCTCATGTTCACTGGCAATCAACTAATCCTCAAAGAAATTGATACACTACATAAGAGATGTAATTACACAAGGTCATTGAAGACAAGACTCTGACACAAAACCAATCAAAATAATAATTAGGTTGTCAGTAACATAAGCATTACACCCAGCACACATAGTACTGACACAACACATAGTCCAGCATATACTGAGGCACTTAAAAATAACCTTTCTAAATCAAAAATGCCTCCTAAACATTTGTCCTACAAAAGGGAATCCTCAGCAACTCCAAAATCACTCCACCAGAGCAATACCCAGCACAACATACACAGCTGCACCCTTTGGAGGCACAGCTATAAAACCCATTAGGCAAGCCAGTATACTACAGAAAATTTTAATCATAGGACTCACCATTGTGGGACATGCATATGCCCTGCTCGCTAGGCTGAACAAGGAGAAAATCACAGTCAGTTGTCTATCAGGGGTCAGGATGTGGCAAATCATCCACACACACACACACACACACACACACACACACACACACACACACACACACACACACACACACACACACATACACACACACACACACACACACACACACACACACACACACACACACACACAAGTACCAGTATGCCCTGAGATGTATCTACCTGGACTATATGAAGTAAGACATCATGGAGATCTCAGATTATGTGTCCTTGGCTGGTAAGTGCCTAACAAAGAGCAGCATTCTACTCTCGCCAAGGATGATGACACAATAGGAACAAAGATGATTGACTTAAATAATTGGCTTAGTTTCTGGTGTCATTCCAAGGAGGTGCAACATTTGTCAGCATGGCACAATATGGTCAACAGACCACATTGCTTTGGCAAGGATTGTCTGTACCTGTCCTCGCTAGACTTTCAAATATTGGCTAAAACATTGTCCCCCCTCATAGTGCCTTTTTTAGTCAGTGCCAAACTGACAAACCTTATGATGAAACAAAATCAACCCAGGAAATCTAAAGGTGTCACTGCTCAGTGACATGAACCTAAAGAAGAAACTGTTTTCCCACCAGGCTGTCCTCACCCTGGAGAATGTGGACATCTGTGCAGTTGCTGAGACATTGTTTAAAATGCACGGAGATCACCCCAGCAGTGCAGGCAACAACTGGAACAACATTGTAAGGACAAGTATTTGTCTTAGAGGGTTCCCCTTCTCTGTAACAGGTTTCCTATCTATGTGAAGCAGAGCTCTTCCCTAAACCTATTCAAGAGAAACCTGGACCAGTGGTTGGGAAATCAGAAATACACCCTGGATCTAGCACCTATGTCTCCAATGGACAGATACAGCCTGTAATTATTGCCTTTGCTTACATATACATCTTAAAAGAACCTCTAAGGCACATAAAGTTGCAGGATACAATAGGGATTCTTGGCTAGACTTATAAAGACCCCAGAGGCTGTTAGCTTAGTTTACACCTATGAACCTATGAATGGATGGACATCTTTCAAAAAAGCAGGCAGCAAGGGACTGCAAATTTACACTTTTATGAATGTGGACTAAGGTATTGGGGTGGAAGGTGGTAGACAAAATCCAGAAGTTCTAAATGAGGGTAGGTGGTTGAGGAGTCTCATTTTGAAAAAATGGAAAGGGGAAATAATGTGGCAGAATGACATTTTAAATAATTCGAGAACATACAGTACAGCAGTGATCACTCGGATATATAGGAACCTACAGGGAAAAGTTGTCAAAAATGGAAAAAGATAATGATGAAGTGTCTGAAAGATGAATTAAAGGGGCCAACAGGTAGATGAGAAATTGGAAAAGGGAAGAAGGTTAGTCCAACATTATATTTATGTGTGGATGGCTTTATAGTGATGTTCCTATTGAGGCTGCTTTGTTGGCATTCATTTCTCATGCATGTAAACTGGTTAAGAGCAGAGATCTGATCATTGCCCTCCATACTGCATGCACCTCTCCTTGTTCATGTGTATGCCTTTTAACACTTCCTATATCCATACTTTCACTAATTTGTAGAATCCACAGGAAATCAAAGCAACTCATTCACCATCCCATATCTTTGTTTGCCATCTCTTCTACCAGTACAACCTGCGCCTTCCCCTAAATTGAGTGCTTCTTCATCTACAGTGCACATTACCACCTCTAAAATCACTTCAGTTTATATCATTTCTGCCACACTTTGCCTGATACACTCTCTTCTTTCCTGAACACATATTCACCTCTTCCATTCCTGGTCCTGCTTATGATGTGTCAGTTTCCGAGTTATATACACAACTCTCACATCTCTGTGAACCTACAACAATTCTCTCTTTCTGCCTAACTTAGATTCTAACTTTCTTGCAATCTCACTGTCTAACTATGCTTTTAATCCTTGTTTCTATACCTTCATTCCCTTTGGCTCTTCCTCTAATATCTCTTCCTTAATGCCTTAATGTAGTTGAATGAGTTGCTTCTGTCATTCTTGAAAATGTCCATCCACCCTTGACAGATAATTTTCTGTACCTTAGAACTCACTTAAAAGTTCTTCCCACTTTACTCACTCACTCACTTTTTTGTCATTCTCACTAATGGCCCTGTTTAGTATTCACATAATTACTCCCCCAACATACACATCACCATATCAAGTCTTTACATACCTCATAGCTCGTACTTTGGCTCCACTTACGACTATCCTCCTGTGCAACTATAATGTACATGATCTTAAATCATCACTGTTTAATTTCCACAGTTTCCTTTACAATCTTAAGTCTCCACTTCCCAGTATCATGTATAGGAAACTTTGCATTCATCTCTAGAAAAAAAAAATCTCTGCCAGATATCTTTGAGGTTGCACCTCTGCAGTCCCTCTTATACCACTACCTGACTTTTTACATTATATTGCTATTTACCAAGCACCCTCTCCACACTTCACCTTATTACTTTTCAAAAAATGACCTCCATAGCCACAATCACTCTACCTCTACAACCTATCCGGCATCTGAACTCACCCAAAAGTTTAGTGAAGCATCCTTTTGAATGTACCTCCAGAATCAGAGTCACTCTACCCCTCACACTGTATCCAGTACCTGAACCCACTCAAAAGACCAATGGAGTGACCTCCAAGATGGCTGCACACTGATCAACAGTTAAATTTTCTCTCTCAGTATGTAAAAATAAACTGAGAGATAAGGGCCAGTAACTCAACCAATTTCAGTAAATATAGTTACTAGCTAGTAAGTACACTGCTTTGATGCCAGAAGTAAAACAAAGAAAAAAAAAGAGAGCTTGAAAGAAAATCAACTTGAAAACATGAAGAGAAAACACTGACCTGAAAGAATCCTGCAGCTGTTTTACAAAAAGCAGTTCAAGCTCCAGTTTTTGGTGCAATATATGGCTTCCAGCAATCTAGAGGAAAAGGTAAATCAAATGTGCTCTGAGCTGATTAAAATAAATGAAACATTGAAAGAGTACGGGCAGGATTCACGAAGCCTCCGTGTAAGAGTTACAAGGCTTACACGGAGGCTGCAGTTAAACGGTGTGATGTCAGCATGTCATGCATATGCATGAGGGCATGCTGAATCACACCTAAGGCTAACACTGTCCGTGGAAGACAGTAGGGGGCATGTCCGTAGGCCAAGCCCTGCAAACGGACACGCCCCCAGAAGAGTAAAAGTCCCGAAAGTAAACCCCCATGACAGAGTCCGTGTAAATGTGAATAAACACAACACAACACATGCCCCCACAGACTACGAACATAAAATGTAGAAATGAACATCTTATAATTTTTTTTAAATTGTAAAGATGTTTGTCCGCGAGTGCACTCGTTTGCTTAGCCACAGTTAGCAGTCAGTGAAAAAGCATATAAGAACTAAATATGCAAATTAAGCCAAAAAGCAATAGCGTAGCAGTAGAGATGTCGGCTGAAGAGCCGGCAGTCATGGTTCGAGCCCCCACAACATCAATTTTTATTTTTAGTGAAATAAGCATGAAACAAGTCCCTGACATATATGTACACATATAAAATTATATTTTATGTAAAATGTAATGAAATGGGCCATGTATTTTGAAGAAATGTGAGATAATAAAAAAAAAAAAATGTCAGATGTGCCTATAGCTGAGCTACAGTCTAACAAGTTGAGTACATCTGCCTGTAGGTGAGCAGTGTTTTAACAGGTGTAAAATGAGTGCCCGTATGTGAGCAGTGGTTTAACAGGTGTAAAATGAGTGCCTGGGGTTAAGCAGCGGTTTAACATGCTGAAACTGTGTGCCCACAGCTGAGATAAGCGTAATATGCGTGCTGACAGCCAAATGACGTGTAAACCAGCGTAACTCGTTTGTGCAGGGCTGCGCGCCACGCCAACAAGCTAACCGACGGGCAATGTTGTGCAAGCTGTAACAAAACTGCCTTTACACAGACACACCTCCTAGCCTGTGCAGACAGTCATAAAATATAAAAAGCAGTGGCCAGGTTCGAACCCAGGATACCATGCATCATAGTCAAGGTACTGAACCACTAAGCCATGACAGTGGCACTTAGAAGTGCAGTAATAGCATATATATAGGAATGAATAGAAAGAGGAGCATGACAAAGCAGGTTTTGTAAAGCTGATACAATTCCAAAATGGCCAATCACAGATAAGTATGGGAAAAATGGCATATATAAGCCCCATAGGCGGGAATACACAGCATAACCGACTGTAGAACCGACTTGCAGCCAGAATGTCAGGTGTAGGTGAGGGTAGTTGCTTCCGAGCACAGAGGTGAGGCATTGAGGAGTCCAAATATATGGTTTGGCTCCTTGCCCACAATCATGAGGCCCAACTCATGCAGGGCCAGGTCCTGTGGGGAGCATATAGGGCTGAGGCATGGGACCGGTTGGCTCATGATCTCACCAGTGCCACAGGATACCAAGGACTGGTGAGCAGGTCCATCACCACCATGCAGACCTGAAGAGATGGAAGCAGGACCAACTGAACCGTTGGATCCAGGAGGCCCGGCAAATGCCCAACACCCCACTACTGAGTAAGTTACATGTAATTATTTATGTAAGAAATTAACCTAGCTGATATTATGGAGATGTGTATTCCAATATTACTTTATTTATATTACAGCTGCAGGTGTCCGTTCTGCGAACCGTACAGCCTATGGTGATAGGCTGGCATGGTTGCGCCACCAGGCAGGTCAGTAATTCTCTCCCTGTAACTGTAAATAAATATATAAGTATAACAGTTAGCAAAAGAGTGCAGTGTAGTCACTAATTAATAAAATGTGCAAGTAACGGTGTAAGAGGGTTTGAAAGTATTGCTTGATTACAAAAGTGTGATGCAGCCTGTAATCCAAACATAAAAATTAAACAAGTCTGAAATAAAGATGTCCCACCTGTAATATAATAGTACATAACCTGCAGCAGGCTGAAAAGTACAGCTGCAGAAGCTGAGTAAAACACATGTGTGAAATATATCCCTGTTGAAATACAGAAACATGACAGAAGTGAGACTGTTGGAAAGGATTGTTATAACTACAGGTAAAACATGTCAATAAAGCCTAGAATTAAGTGCCATCCTGAATTGTAAAAATAAAACAAGTGAGAGAGTGTGAGAAAGAGTTATGAATCCACCAATAAAGTAGTAATAACTCCTGAATAAAGTATACTGCAGTCAGTACAGAATGAAATGAATGTGACAGGCAGAACCAAACAGTAACGTGTTGAAAACGGTACCACAGCTGGAATGTGTGTCCCAAAATCTGGATATGTTGCTCTCAGTCTGCAATATGCAGATAGTATGGTTGTCTGAAATACCAAACATCCACAATTGTCTATAGCTATATAAAGCAAATGTAGCAGGATGATGTAGCTGAACAGAGCCAGATATGAATGTGTATGAATAAAAATGAAAATGTATATTGATGTAGCAGTAACATTCCTATCACCAACTTGAAGTAGTTATCACATAGGAAACTGTAGGCAGAACTGTAGTGTGTATATATCTGCAGCTATTAGAAATGTACAGCATATGTATTGGTATTTGAAGTTGTTAATTAAATTTTCTTCACCCTACCCTATAACCACATATAATCCATTCCACATGAAATTGGTATGTGCAATCACAATTAACATCCCTGGACATTTGTCCTGTTGGTTCATACATATTTGCATGTACATTGATGCATCTGCCCTGTTCATACATCCAAACCTGATGGCCTGTTGCCATCAATCAACCCTGCATGTTGTTGGACTGTGTATTGCTGTTCAAAATATGCATGTGTTATGCTTGCTGTTCAATGGTTTGAATATCTGGGTGTTTGGTTAATGGGAATACTAATGCATGCTGTTACAACTAATTGTGAATGGTATTGTATGTTACTAACCCAAACTGTCATGACATAATGCAAAACATAGGATGACAGGGAAGGCGGGTTCCAGCGGACCCACCTCTCCCTCCTCAGCTGGCGAGTGCACCTGGCAGTAGTGCCCAGGCTGGACCCTCCTCCGGTGGCCCTGTGCCACCTGTGGGTGGAAGCGCTGCAGGGGATGGGGCTCATCCCCCCTCTGCAAGTGTGGCCAGAGGAGAACATCCACTCACCCTCCGTAATGTCCAGACTGTGGTGCGTAGGGAGATCTGGGATGCTGTTCTTGGGCCCCTACACCAGCTTGAGGCATGGGTGGCACAACTAATGGGCGTGCCTGCTGCCCGGCCTACACAGCCCCCAGCACAGCCCCGTCCTGGGCAGTGAAGGCACAGTGGCAACTGTCCATGGGTGGGGATATCAGTTCCACTGTTGCCATCTGTGGGCTCATGGGCTCTAGATATCCAAACATCTGTCCCCATCAATTGTGTAACCCCCCACATGTGTCCTACACCACCCCTGTATGCGTCTTGTTTGTCTTGTCTGTTAACCTACCCAACCTACCTCCACAGCTATACTGACTTCCTGTACCTGACATACCACTCTCACCTGAAAAAAAAAAAAAAAAAAAAGGGCACGCTGTACCCACAAAAAAATTACGCCCCATACATAGCTGCCCATTTCGCACACATGTCTGCTGGATATGGAAACTGTCAATTACAATTGGCTGTACAACAAGTATTATTATTGTCCTTACACCTCTCTCAGGGGTGGAAGGTTTCAAATGTCACACCAAATTACAAACATATGCACAGCTGTTGCTGATGAAGAAATGGGCAGCTATGGGCCTTACCTACATCCCTCCTGCAAAACCCGAGCTTGTTTCCCTACTGTCTTACCCTCTTTGCAACCCCTTTTTCACCACTTTCCTGTCTCCCCATTTTCATTTCTTTCAAAGAAAATAGCACGGTGTGCGCAAGAGTAAGCACTTTTAAGCAGTTGTATGTGGGTGTGCGCGGAGCTGAACGCCAGTGCGCATGCGTGAGCTCCACGCAAACCAGCGCTAACCCAGTTACAACTGCTTAAAAGTTCCTTAGTCACTCCGAATGACAAGGCCTGTAGTCTGCTCAAAAGCAAAATAAAATCCCACTGTCCGTCCTTGGAAACAGTAGTCTGCATGACTTACCACTAAGCCATGACTGTTATATAAGAATAGTGTGCTACAATAAATATATCATGTAATAGTAGGAATGAATGTAAAGGGAATATAGGATGTGTAGTACACAAAGCATGTCATGTATATTTACTGTCAAATGTAGTGGATTTCTATAATAGTAGTGTGTGAACAGAAACATCCATGCTAGTTGGTAGCTATTAGGTAATAATGTCACTGTAGCACCTTGCAAGCCACACACATACTCACAGCAGGATAATCACTGCCCATACCCCACAACCTCTTATAGCAACACATCCGGACTAAGTAATAAAAAATGTGGAGCAAAGGCCCAAAAACAGGGACACATTCCAAATATTGCTCCAACAAACTTAGACAGTTGAGAGAGTAACAGGTTTTGCATTATGTTGGATGTTTGGAAGGGTATGAAGTCTGAAACTGAAATGTTTGTCACTATAGTCTGACTTGAGCCCAGAGTGATTTGCCAGAAAAAGCTGTTTATGAGATATGGACCAAAATATGAGGCAAAAATGTGGACATCCTGCAAATATCTGTACACTTGAGAGGTCTGACACTGCCATATTTGAATAGTTAAGAGCCTAGACATAGCAACAGTGACTGAGTTACAGGAATGCCCCACAGACTCCCTGTGAAATGTACAAACAGTAGGCAGAAAGGTGTTACAACACATGCAATGGTAACTATGAAATACTGAAAGTATGCACCACTTGCATGTCGGAAATAGTGTAGTAATACATATGCTCATGCTAACCCACAGTCACAACTGCAGAATACCAGGCAATTTAATGGGTGTACCCCACTGATATGTACCATTCCATGAGGCAGATAAAAGATGCACCTGAGAGTCTCTGGGGCCTGCTCAGCAGCATACTCAAATACCCTAATGGATGTCAAGGCCCACACCATGGCCAGACCACACTGCATGCAGTAACACCCTAGCAGATATAGCAAGCATTCCAAGGTGTGAATGTACATGGAAAATAGGAAAGCCACAGCAACACACTACAGTCAAGACACCTAGCAGGCATACAAGTAGTGAATGTAAAGGGCAAATATTGAAGCCATAGCAACAAAGTGCAAGAGTCACTGCTATATACCAGTTACACCACATGTCCCACAAGAAAGCACACACACCCACATTAACAGTAGTAGTCTTAGGTGTCAGTGTACATACACACTTAGTACAGGAAACTGGAGAAATGAATGGAGAAATGTTAATCTACAACACAGCCAGAAATATGAGAGAGATACTAACCTTTACACTCACAGAACAGTGCCCACAGCATACCAGCATGGTCCCTGCCCTTAAACTCTGAAAGGGCTACGCCTATCTCACATACCTTTTTATAGCACTGTCCTGGAATCACAGTGAGAACTGCAATCAGTACACAACTGGCTGCATGCAATTAGCAAATGCTGGCTAACAATTGATGCAGAGGCCATCACATGGACATATGCAGATACCTACAAAAGCATGCTGTACTCCCAGTCCACACATGCAATACTTTCATTGCACCCTCTGGAGGTAGGGAGAGAGAGAGAGAGAGAGAGAGAGAGAAAAAATACATACACAAACAAAAACACTCATCAAAACCTACTAGAAAGCTGACATCTGCCAACTGGAGCAGCAGCAGGACACCAAACGGCAATGCAAGCAGCTGTGACAAACACAGGTAATGTAAAGTAATACTTTAAAAGTCTACATACTGTGAACCCTCCATATGTGTCATTGGTCTGTATCCATATGTATATGAAGATGTGCATAGGGCAGGGGACATACAGCAACTATCTGTGAAGGCTGTACATATATATGTATGTGAGGGGCATCTATGTGCACATATCAATGTAGGCTGAATGTAGGTTGTAGTGCAATGTACAAAGTAGGTTTCACAGTTATGTATGTTTAGCAGTATGTTAGTGTGTGTATACAGTTTTGTAAACAAACATGTTGATATACCTATCTATCATATGGATACGTATGTATGTCAATATATGTATGTATGTATATATATATATATATATATATATATATATATATATATATATATATATAAAATATGCATATATGTATACATACATAGAGAGGGATGTAGGAATACATAGACAGATGTAGATAGATCGAATATGTAGAAACATATATATGTAATACACACATACAAATATAGATATATGTAGATACATATACATAGACAGACAGATCTGATTATCTACAGATATGACTGTATATAATGATCTCACACTCCCCCTGTCCCACCCCCTATGTCACTCTCACCCCCTCTCTGTCACACTCCCCCCCTCTCTCCATATCTATAGCAATATATGTACATCAATATATATATATATGTGTATATGTATACAGACATATATATATATATATATATATATATATATATATATATATATATACACATATATATATATATATATATATATATATATATATATATATATATATATATATATATATATATATATATAGAGAGAGAGAAAGATGTATATATATTCTGAGTGAGGCACATGTGTACAGATGTATTGCAACAGGTGCCTGGTGACAAAGGCATGGAGTGAACACCAGTGTCGAAACTGGAGTACCATACCCCATTTCAAATCACCTACACCAGTAATCACCAGATATGTGATTGGCTGCCCACCACTGCATGTGTCAGGGGTGAACAGGGTCATAAATGTGTACAGTTGTCCCCCCAATGATAGTCACTGTGGCACACTATTCCTGGAATACCTGCACATGGTATGTGTCAGCAGACATGGTGTGTCAGCTATGGACATGTAGGTCAGTGTACCCCTCCACACCACACAATGGCTGCCACGGTATGTACCTCACATGACAGCTACAGATATGGAGAAGGACACAGTGACATGTACATCACTGTGACAATGCACTCAAACACATTACCAATGCACAGCGACTGACAACACCATAGCGTACACACATATTACCCACATAGAGGTTACCACTCCTGGATTTACATACTTAAGTTACACCCATGACAGATGTCCAACAACCATAGTAACACCTCACACCATCCACAACCTAAATGACTGCTGTGTGTCATCCTTGACACCGCAGTAGAGAGCACATGGCGGAGGTACAGGTTCCTACCCACAGATAAGACATACCCTGCAATAAACCACACAGGGTTAAGAAGCAAGACTCCCCATGAGTACATGTCACACATACCCCTGCTGAATGTTAGTCAGATAGGTAATATGCCATATGAGTCACCCTGTGTAACTGTTTGACAGGAGCAGGTACCATCACATCACATGTGTCACAATGGTCAGGGTAGCAGAACAGTATGCTGCTGTAGTCCCAGGGGCAATAGCATATTGTATTGTATTGTATTGTAATGTATTGTATTGTGTTGTATTGTATTGTTATGTAGAGGTGCCTCCTTTGTGGAGTGGAACCACTGCTGCTGTACGCCAGTGTACAGGTACATATCCTGTAGTCAGGCTAGTGTTACATAGCACTTCTATATGTGTGTTTAGCTCCTCTTGGAGTTCATGTAGCATGCAACCGGGGATACCATCAGGTCCCATTGATGCTGTGTTTTCTGCTTTCTGAGGGCGTCTCTCATCTGGAAATCTGTGATGACAGGAAGGTTACATTCAGCTGGGATAAGTATGTCTTAGTTTGGGGGAGAGGGAGGGGGGAAACTTGCACTGAACCTGTCTGCCACAATGTTGCCAATATCTGTGGGTTCAGTGAATTATTTGTTGTTGTGTACTAACTATGAGCATATTGGAGGGTTTCTGACCAGGTTTCTAACATAACTGAAGAAGGCCTTCTTGTTATCTGTAGTGTTCCCGGTGATTTCCCTCTCAAAGTTGCCCATGGATGTTTGTATGAGAGAAAATAGCTCTTTACTAGTGCTGATCAGACATGCCTTCCCTTTATGGAATTATGCTCTGTCTTGCAGTAGCTTCCATCTTTTGTTATACAATCTATCTATGGCTGGGGTCCACCAGACAGGATGCTTTCCCTTTGTGGAAATGCATTCTCGGAGATGTCCGTAGAAATCATTTGTGATGGAGTCAGCATTGTGGGTTGTGTCTTCCACTGGCCCAGTGGGTTTAAAGGATACCATCTCAGTGTTACGAAGTGTAAAGTTTGCATTTGAAATGTTATTCACTGTAGTCGTTTGTGCTGGTGGTGGAGGTGGGATATGTATATCCAGGGCAACTAGTTTGTGGTCAGATCACAGTAGTTGATGATGTACCCCATACCGTACCTCGATACAAACCCCCAGAGTGAGGAGGTGCTTTGGACCGGAATCAGTGTTCTGACTGCTGGGGTTTGGTAGTATGTCGTATGGAGTGTGCCAGGTACTGTTGCACAGTTGATGGCTGAGCACTGATACCTGACCATTTACATGTGTATCCACCAATAGACAGACAGATGCTATATATGTGAGATATGTTGTATCACAACTGTCGAGTAGCATGTGTAGTATGTGTGCCAAATTCTGCTGACATATTTTGCTGATATCATTTTATTTCCTTTTTCAGGACCATGGCTCACCAGCGCAATCCAGCATACTCTGCAGCTGAGGATGAGGAAATACACCAGAGCCTGGAGTGGGATTATGCAATACTCTTTTCCCACACCAGCCAGAATCAGCAGGAGAGGGCTGCACTGTGGCAAGACCTGGTCCGTCGGGTAAATGATATAGGCACACATAATAGGACATATGAGCAGGTACATCACTGCAGTGATTTAATCAGAAATGTCCATCAGCGTGTGTCGGATATCCACAGGCAACAGGTTGCCACAGGTGGTGGGGTGGCTACACATCCCCCACTCACCAGACTGGAGGGACTACTCATAAGTGTTGTGGCTCCAGCCCACCAACAACAACAACAGCAGCAGACCTGCATTATGATGGAGGCTGGAGCCACACAGCACCAAGACTACGAGCGTGCAGGTAATATGCCATATGTATAGTTGACTGTTGTGTACACTGGTAGTTAATGCATGTGTGAGGTGTGTCCTTGGTTTGTAGCTGTCATCATAGTATTTAATGTGCAAGTGTGATATTCTCAATATCAGCAGCTGACCTGTGAAAGGCAACTGTTGTACTACTGACCTGTATCATACTCAGTAACAATGGCACAGTTGTGCCCACTGACATTAATTTCCTCACATCTGCAGGTCCCTCCAGTGTAACAGCAATGCAACCTATCCATGCTGGTGAGTGTGTATTAACAATACCTTTAATAGTCTTGATAGTAATAGTAATATTAGGCTCACTTACTAGTGCTCTGTGTATGCATGCAGGTATGTCTGTGTGTTGATATCTCACATACTGAGTAGTGTACAACTGTGTGCAAGTGTGCAACTGTGTGTATGTGTGAACATGTGCATGTGTGCATGTGTGCATGTGTGCACCTGTGCATGTGTGCATGTGTGCATGTGTACATGTGTGCATGTGTGCATGTGTGCACGTGTGCACCTGTGCATGTGTGCATGTGTGCATGTGTGCACCTGTGCATGTCTGCATGTGTGCATGTGTGCATCACTGGTAACATTGTGTAGACATTGTAAACTGTGTTTCCTGTTTCCCTCCCACAGGTTCTGGTGCTGCTCTGGTGTCATGCAGCAGGGAACCTGAATCACGTGTCACGGGTACTGATAATGATGACATCTGTGTAATGGCACAGGAAGGTGTGCCAGGGTCCATCATTGGTCAGCAAATTGACAGTACACAGCTGTCAACCCCATCAATGCGCACAGTCTTCCTGCCAATACATCCTTTGTCACCAATGTCCCTAGGTGATGGACAGGATACAGTGGGCATTGGCCAGGGTAATGTGGTATCTGTGGCACATGCTTCCCCACACAGCAGCCATGGGCATGGCCCTGAGATGGTACCACACAGACAGATGTCCAGGGGTTCTCGTGGGATCATCCGTGGGCGTACTGCCCCTGTCAGAAGTGCCCACAGAGGTCTTACAACCTCAGCTATGTTTCGGGCTGTCATGCAGGCACAGTCACATATGGAACAGTACACAAGACAGGGTCTGAGGGAGCTGACAGCATGTCGCACAGCCATGACTGACAGTATGCGTGACATTGCGGCTGCCATCCGTTATTTCACCGATGTCATAGACAGACATTGTGGGGACATATTAGATCAGTTCCACAACTACATGTCCATGAGCCAGGGCAATGATGGACGGTTGAGGCGTCGACGTGGGCATGCATATGCCGGCAACAGCAGCAGCTGGCAGTCGTCGCGGATGACAACAGGGCCACAGCCGCCCCCATAGTGCCAGCAGCAGCCCCAGCAATGCTGGGTCTGTGCTGTCATCAGACCGCCCCAGGAGACCACGTGCACGTGGCTCTGGACAGGCCTAACAGGGATCTGTGTCCAGTCAATGAACACCTGCTTCTGATGACAGTACCCAGTCTGGATTGGTACCAGATATGGTCCGTAGCACCCCTGCAAGCACAGGTACCGTGTCCGTGGCCAGAGACACTGATCTGTATGACCTGGCAGGTACAGTCTGTGGCTGTCCACAAACACTGGTATATGGCAGCCATGAGGTGGAACTGTGTGCATCCATACACACATGCGAATTGACAACACCTAGGGCTACCGCATACACCCACACACTGCATCAGCATTGCCCCACCTTGTACTGCTGTCCCTCACCAACACACATACACATACATGTCAATTAGTGGTATCAGTGGCAGACTCAGGCATACCAAGTTCACACCCTATGCATATGATGAAACTGTGCCACCTCCTGCAATCTGTAATATCAGTGCAGGTACAGGTTAACATGTTGCTGATGCACAGGGTGACTACATAGATGTGTAGTAATAGTATCATGTTGTTAACAGTACTGTGTGCTGATATAATTGTGGGTATATCCCAGCCTGCCGGATGCAGTAAGGGTATGATTGTCTTGTCCTGTTTTCTGCACCCATGGTAAGTACCATAGTGTATCATCTGCACATGTTTGCATACTGGTGGTAAGGATGTCAACAGAAGGCCACATACATAGGTAGCACAGGGGATAAGGTAATGAAAGTGTTGATACGCAATGATGGACATGTAAACTGCAAGTGTTTGAGGATGTTGATATGTGTGCAGTACTACACAACTGGTACAGGACACACAGGAGCACCCTAGCACTGCAAGCTCACATCTCATACCATGCTAGACAGCCCCAACACACAAAACTAACTTTCACAGGAGGGAGAGTCCCCATAAATGTCAGGGATACTATGGTGGCAGGACAGGTAGCATACATCCTACTAAGTATGGAACCACTGAGTGAAGGCTCAGTGTCTGTTATTTGACATGTGTATTACTGCAGGTATGAGCACCTGGGTTTCCATCCAGTTATTGTACATCCTGATGGTACATGGTCTGTACACTTGTGTGTGCTGAGACTGGACCCTGGCCATCTGACCTGTGTATTTCCATGTACATGTGTATAGTGCCTGCATATTTGCACTGTTACCTACTGGAAGTGGTACAACTTGTTTGTTGTACAATGGACTACATGCAGCCCTGCTTACTGTAGCTTTGTTTGCATGCATGTTTGCTTGCAGTTACCCTGGAACACTGATCCCACCTGCAATGCAGATTTACAGAGCTTCTGTGGACTCCTAGTGACATCTGCATAGCTTACTATATGCATATCCATGTCTCACTTGACAGAACGTCACTGTTTGTCCTGTTCGCATGTACGTTGCCTGTGACACATTGTATATGACTTACCTGGCATTTGACCATGTGAGCAGTCATATATGCCAGTGCTAACTAATCACAGGCACTACACCCTCACATATTCACCTTCTGTACCTTGTTCCCCATTGGCCCTATGTGCTGTTAATCACCATGGCAATCACAATACTATGGTAGCATGTGCAAAGATCACTTGTCAGTCACCTCTATGGTACAGTTGTGGAATATGTGAGTCATGTGGCAATGTCACAGCTGCCACATGTACACAGTCAACCCTCTCCCCTACACATGGATGTACAACACATGTATGAGATGCAACCACATAGCCAAACTGGGGACTAAGCACTCTGAACCCAGTACTGGCATAACCTGTCAGGTGGCATGAAATAATACAGTGACTACAATACCAGTCTGATGTAGACCTAGACTGACAGCAATCCAAACACATGAACACACTGGGGCATTCGTGGAGCCTCAGAATAGCATCCTGCCTGAGCAGCAGACACCTCTGCAGCTGGCACACAGGCATACGTTAAGCCAGAACACAGCACGTGCAACACATAGCACACAAATCCTGTGTGCCAAACAGTCACAGCCTGTATGGCTAGACAACACACCTGCTACAGTTGTGTTAGGTACCTTTATTGTCTGGTACAGTGAGGTCCCACTCACCAGGCTGGAAAAGGTGAAGGTCACAGTGATATGCCCGTGGGGCACTATGGCCCACCACATAACACAAGCATACAGGTCAATCAGAGGCATGGACACATATGACTCAGTCATTGTCCATGCCACTATGGCTGACCTGTGATGTACCTCCCTGGACTACATGATAGGAACATAGAAGGGCTCTCTGAGCATGTGGCATAGGCTAGTATGACCCTGACCTTGGTTGGCATCATACCCTCACCAAGAATGCTGAAGTATTACTGAATGCTGATGAATTACTGTAGCTACAACACCCTAGCTGAAAGGTTCCTAGCATGTAGTCACTGCATTGCTATGGAACAACTTGTTACCACTCCCACAACAGGTGAAAACATGCAGCACCTATTCATCAACAACATGTAGACTATATGCCACAGACCAGATGTGTATCCCTCGCTATTAGGATGATACCATATACAACTCACACTGTATATACACATACCACATGCAGCACCCGCACAGAAAACCACAGTCATAATGTTATCCAGTGCAAATACCATGTATTCACATGTGGCAGGCGTCAGACATGGGAACTATTAAAGGTCACAGGTATATATATGTATTTGGCACACACATACATCATCTGTGTGCATTGCCATTACTGGTTTAATCAATGTCATGCATTATTGTGAACAACAACCCACACACATGGGCATTCTGTGTGACAAAAACACATGTGGCATGTGTGGAATTCAAAGCCATAACTAACTGTGCTATGACAGTAGTGAGAGATGCAGTAGCAGAGCATGCTATTTGCATTACTGGGAGATTTGCCCTCTTCTGCTGTACTTGTAGGGTGCTGACATCATCTCTTTGTAGAGATTGGAATATGCAGCAGCTGGTGTGTTGTACTGGTTGCCAAAAGGGTCAGTTTTTTCACACATGTGATTGCACACACCCCACCCCACACACACACTTGCAGGATTCAAACCCCTACCTAACTATGTTATGACACTCAAGACAGATGCATTTGCAGAGCATGTTATTCACATCACTGGGAAGTTTCCCTTCTCCTGCTGTACTTATAGGGTGCTGACATCATCAGTGTTTAGAAAGGGGAATGTGCATCCTGTAGTGTGTTTTCCTAGTTGCCAAAAGGGACATTTCTCTCACACAGAATTGCACACACACCAACCCCGCTCATCCACACACACACACACACTGAGCATTTGCAGGATTCAAACCCCTACCTAACTATATTATGACACTTGAGGGAGACCCATTAGCAGAGCGCACTATCCGAATTACTGGGCATCTGTTCTGCACCTGCAGTATTTATAGGGTGCTGACATCATTATTTATACAGAGGTATGTACATCTATTACTACCTGTCAGGTGGGGGATAGCATATATATGCATTTGCAGCCACCTACTTCAGGGTCAGATATGCGCATCAGCACTGGCAGGTTATGTTTTATACCATGCTTCGTGACCACAGGACCTGTAACACAAAACACAACCAGTTCAGACCACCACTCCCACATCCGGGACACATACTTTCCTTCCCTGGGAACAGTGCCAAGATATGAAGGTGTTCACGTACACCATTCCAGTTGTTAACGTTAGGTACAGGTATATTGTGTGTGGGAACTACTCAGGCCTCTACAACATTACCCTACAGCCACTACAATTTGTGAGTCCATGTGCTATGGCAGGACCACTCACCACAGCCACAAGGTGGAATACATATTGCACCTGACCATCTGCAACATGGGTACTGACTGTTCCACACCAGAGGTAGACCACCATTGCTGATATCTGACCATACCCACCTTTCCCTGGACATCCATATCCCATCCTCACCCCCAGGCAAGGTTGTCACTGCAAACAAAGTGTATTTATCAAAAGCAGACTTTGCACTTGTGAAGACTGGGGTGGAAGACTTCAAAGGACCCATGCTGGGGGAGTATACAGGCCACTCTGCATAATCCTTGACAATTGCATTCTATGAGCATGTGGAAGGTTTGCATTGATCATGCTATCCCAAATATACCCATGACTCCTCCACAACAGGACACCCTGTCAGGTGTACACCAGCCATATATGAGCTGTCCAACAGATGGAGTGAGCTAATACATTGCAGAGCAGTAGCCCACAGAGGAGGACATCTCTGAACAGTACTGGCATGACACTTCAATCCATCATAATCATCATGACAATGTGTTGACAGTGAAATTGTCCAGACACTGCAGATAAGGCTCCCCTCAGTCTGTTATTGCGTGCTACTTACTGTTAGAGGTCCTCACCAACCCTCTTCCAGCACACACCAACAACATGGATGTGGCATAGCAAATTCAACCCCTGGGATCTCCACTGTGTCCCTGCTTGATGGAGGCACAGCACACTAGCCTCAAGCGGTGCCTTATGTGACCTACTTTACAGTGGCACAGTAGCCTACTGTACTGGGGATGCAGGCGCCAAGCACACTCTGGCTAAGCTTTCATTCCCTAGGGCAAACAGCCTAGTATTGACCTCTACACCCATATGTTTAATTGTCAGATGCACAATATTTGTTGCTGATAGACTGTTTGCAGGTCTTTATTGCCATAGCATTCCCTGTTTCTATGAACAACTTGTGTATCTGTGGAAGATGTTTGAATATGAGAGGGATCCACTATATCACTTATGTCTCTGTAGTCATTTAACTGTGTGCACTGGGCAGATTGCTGTAATGTGGTTGGTTCCTGGAATAACACGTACAAATACCAGATATGTGTGGCCAACTGCTAAACTGAGATATGGCCTAAGTGTGTGAGCATGCCCAGTTCAGCCTTTCCATGGCATGTTGTCTGACATATGTCTCATTTTCAAAGTGTGCGAGCATGCCCAGTGTAAGCTTTCCATATGTTGAACTCTGTAGTCCACCACATTTGTGGATGAGTGTGAACTTCAACAATATCTCACGTTTATGGTTGTGTGTTGGGTGTCATGTTGTGTACTTTCTGGCCAACTGCTTTGTGTCTGAACACAACAGGGATTATACTGTGCCTGCAGGGTTTGCATGGGATACTTTGCATACAGTTGTCAACATCCTTTCATACTGACCTAACACTGTAGTACCATATAGTGTACTGGTTCAGTACTTTCACTGTGGTGGACAGTATCCTGGGCTTTAGTCCTATCACTGCTTTAAATTTTCATAGTGAGCATAACAGACTGTTTAGGGGCCAGTTGTGCACATATGACCATGTTGCATTATGTTCAGATATGGACTACTTAAACCAGGCTTGTCCAACATTGGTAGTGTATTCCACAACATAGGTGGACATTGGCAAACACTAGCGATGTGCCCTAGGCCATTTCTAATGCTAGTCAGAGAGTGTGTTTGTCCTTCGACACACATTGTAACTGGAGTTTGCCATGACATATGTCATGGTTAGTATACTGTGCCTCCGTCTACCCGTGACATAACAGTGATACCCAGGGTAAACCTACCATCTCCCATCCACTCATCAAGATTCCTCTTGAGGAGAGTCGCTGGGAGACTCTCTGGCTAACCTGTACTGGGAGTTTACTCAAGAGTGGGGGTGGCTTCTGTGTTATGGATCATTCAGTACAGCTTGTCCTATGTATGTCAGTTCTGGGGTTCAGGTCTCTCATGTGCATAGCTCATTGCCATTCAGATTGTACAAGGTGCAGCATGTTCATTGATTCCAGCTTGAACATGGCTTTATACATCAGGCACAGCTTGCCTCTGGGTGGGCAGTATGGCAGTGTGTGGAGCTGCAGTTTGTTTAATCAGGCAACACATGGCATCTGTTCAAGCTCTTTGATACTCCTGGTGAGGTAATTTTGGGGTCTTTCCAGTTGATGGAGGTGTCTGCTGAGGTACATCCCACAGGGGCCATTGTAGTCAATTGTGACGCTGATGAAGGATGACTGCAGAGCCACAATGACCTCCACTGATCTAGATCTGACTACCTTCATGATTAGGTGGGTATATGGTATGTTTCTGTAACCACTACAGCCACATTCTTGTACAATGCAAGATATCTATCCACTTGTGTTCCCAGGTCTCTTATTACATGTTAAGTACTTAATGGGTTAACACCTATGTGGTAGTTGGTGGGCACTTACTGTATATCCACAGGGGTTGACTATACACTTTTCTGCAATTAGCTTGCTGACATGGCTATAGCACCAGTTGTCTGTTTCTATGTGGCCCTTTTGTGGGATGCTTGTGTCAGCTGGAGGGTCAGATATGGTGGCCAGTTTGTAGTCCTCTGCAAACTTGTTCAGACAAAGTCCTTCCATGTTGGCCTGTACCTATGGGACATATATACCAAACAAGAGAGGTCCCAGGACCAAGCCTTGTGGGATGCCAGTTGTATCTGGTTTGTGGTCTGACATGACTGCAGCATTTCTGACCATGTCAGTTCTGTCCTTGGTCTGGTTTGCAACCCCTCTACTGACATAGGGGTTTATATTTAAGCTGGTGAGCTTATCTATAATGAACACGTGGGGTATTGTATGGAAGCCTTTTTGAAAGGTCCAACTAGGCTGTGTGGACCACATTCCCCTCATCAATGACCTTAATGACTGTTTCAAATGAGTCAAACATGTTTAAGGGGCAGGATCTGCACTTAAGAAAGCCACACTGGGTAGGGTCCAGTGTCAGTAGGTCCCCAATATCTTTATGTCTGAGGTACATGCTGATCCTTTCCATAGTTTTGCAGACCAAGCTTGTCAGCATTCTGGGGTGGTAGTTTGCAGTATCCATTCAGGAAACACCTTTGTGGAGAAGGACCACTGTTGTTGTACACTGCTCTTTGGGTACATATCCTGTGGTAAGGCTGACATTGAGCAGTAGTGTTATTTGGCATTCCATTCTTCTTGGAGTCCATGTTGGACTCAGCCCAGGACACCATCTCATACCATTGATGCTGTGTGTTTTGTTTTGTAGATGCTGGCTGTTACCTCAGCATCTGCAATGCAGGGGGCCAGCACTCTGCTGGGATAGATATTTTGCATTGGGGGGGGGGTGCACTGCACCTGTCAGGTTGGATGTTGGCAATATGTGTGTGTGTTTGGTATGTTGTTTGTAATATTTGAGTGATTCAGAGCATATCTGTGACTTCCCAACAAGGTTCCTACCATCAGTTAAGAAAGCCTTGTAATTATGCTTAGTGTCCTGTACAATTTGTATCTTCATAGGTTCATAGGTTCATACTAGGCTATCCGCCCTAGGGCATTTATAAGCCTAGCCAGAGTGTGTGTGGCTTTCGCCACCCCTTGCTATGTGAATATTATGGCCATTTATGATTTATTTTACTGTGCCTCTGTCTGGACATGACACAGTGAAGACCCCCAGTGTACATCTACGATCATCCATCCACTTGGCAAGATTCCTGTTGAAGAGAGTCAGTGAGGGGCTCTGCCTAACATGGAGTGGGATTCTGTTCCAGGGTGTAGGGAGCCTCTGGGTTATGTATCTCTCCCTCCAGCACATCCTATTCCATTATGTGTTGAGGTTGACATCTCTCACTCTCACAGCTCCGATGGATTTGGGTTTTCTGGGGTGGAGCATGTCCATTACTCCTGTGTTGGACATGGCCTTGTACAACAGGCACGCAACGCCTCTGCGTAGGCAATATGTGACTGCATACAGCTGGGGTGTCTACAGCCAGGCAGCATATGACAAATATTTGAGACATTTTATCCTCTTGGTGAGGTATCTTTGAGGTCTTTCTAACTGCTGCAGGTGTCGGGTAAGGTTCATCCCAAATGAGGCATTGTACTAGATTATGGGTCTGATAAGAGAACAGTATAGGGGCACAATGACCTCTGTTGATGTAGATGTGAATCCTTTCATGATACGGTGTCCAATATAGACAGTCTTCCTAGCCACGTTGGCAATGTGAGTGTCACATGACAGGTTACTGTCCACTTGTGTCCCTAGGTCCCTGATTACTCCTTCCATACATAATGGATTACCACCTATGTGGTAATTTGTGAGTACCTTGTTTGGTATTTGGTGAGACATTCATACTGTCCAGTGTCTTCAGGATGGCTGAGTGTGTGAGAGTGTGGTCTGTAGCATGCTACAGACTGTACAGCAGTTTTGCCTATGGTTAGTTGCACATGGGTGGTCTCCGATGCTTTGTGCATTGTCAGTTACCTGGACGTGTGGGTGTCTGTGCTGAATATGGATACTCCCCCTCCTTTTATGTTTTGGTCCAGGTTTTGGGGCCATAACGCATGATATGAGGTATAACCTGGTAGTGCTGGTGTGCTGTCAGGAGCCTTGCTGCAGGTTTCTGTCACTGCACGGATGTTCTCCATACTGTGGAGGGCCTCGGGAGCATGCATGTTGAGGTTTACACATCTGGCATTGGGCAGCATTACCCTTATGTTTCTTTCCACTTATGTTTTCTAGGGAGGTGGGTTAGTCTTTTCAGCCTTGCCTATGAAAGGCTCTATGGAGGTGGCAAGAGCCTTATTCAATATCCAGACGCCCAGGGGTAACAGGTGCAAGCCATCCCTGGCACAGCAGCATGGCTTGTCAAGCATGACATCCCAAGCAGACAGACATTGGATCCCCTTGGAATGACACCAGTAATTGTGCCACTTGTTAAAGCTGATCATTCTGTGTTTGTACTGTGGCATCATTCTTGGTGAGGGTAGGATGTTGCACACGGTCAGTGTCATACCGGCCTGGACTACATAATCGGAGAGCTCATCTATGTCTCTTTTCATGTAGTCTGGGGAGGTACATCTCAGGTCATTTATGCCAGCATGGACAATGACTGTATCATATTTCTACTTGCTTTGGGGTGACCTGCGTACTTGTGTTATGTGGCGTATTGTAGCAGCCTACAGGCAGCTTACTGTACCCTTTCCCTTGTTCAGTCTGGTGAGCAGGACAGCAGTGTGTCTGACTATGGAGTCACCTATTACAACTGTATCAGGCATGTTGTTTCTCCTTCTGGCCTGTGACTGTTTGGCACACCAGCTTTGTGTACTATGTGTTGCATGTGCTATGTTTGGAGGTAGTGGTTGCTTGGGTGTCTGCTTTGGAGGCCTCTGTTGATGTGGTGTGTTTGTAATTAGGGCCTCCGGGAATGTTTTTCTGTGTTTATGTCTTTGGTTTGCAGTTGTGATAGGTCTATGTGAGACTGGGTTTGTGGTGTGTGTGGTTACCTTCTCCTCCTGACTAGTTTTGACAGTACTGAGTTGAGAGAGCTCAGCCTCCGGTTTGGATAAATGGTTGCATCTCTCACATATATTTGTATTTCTTGGGGGGAGGTGAGGGTTGTCTGTGTACATGGGGCAGGTGTAACATTGCCTCAAGATTCACAGATTCAACTTGTTGTAGCTGGCCTTAGTGGATTGTATGAGTGGACATATTTTATTGCCATACTGCTGATCAGTGATTACTTCCCTTTTTATGTAGCTTCCTCATTCTCTTGCATGGTTTGGTAATGGCTGGAGTCCACCTTGCCAGATGCCTGTGTGTATGACATTGTGTCTTGGTTTTATTTGGGATTGCATAATCCATGCATTCCTGGCAGTGTTCATGGAATGCCTGTATAACAGGTTCTGAGGTGTGGCCCATATTTTGCACCTGCACAGGGCCTTTAATGGATTCCACATCAGTTTGGAGGAGTGCAACTTTTGCTTTACACATGTTTTTCACTGTGGTTTTCTGGCCAGGGACTGTGGTCAGGATGTGTATATCCAGTGTGATTACTCTATGGTCTGGTCTGACCAGTGAGGGATACACTTCTCATCTTGCCATCCAGTACCCATGTTGCTGATTATCACATCCAGTATGCTTACCCCTCTTGTGAGAGAGGTACATTGTTCCTGGGCATTTTGGTTTATGGATTCTAGGCACTTTTGTCCTACAGTGTTGGAGCTAGAATAATGCTCCCAGTCTATGTTTGGGTATTTTCAGTCACCCAATATAATGTGGTTTGGAGGGCTTGATATATTCATGTATTCCAACATAGGCCAAGTGCAGTTCCTGGTGTTAGGACAGTAGTCTGTAGCAGGCTATAAACTGGGAGGCAGTTTTAGCCACTGTTACTTGACCATGGCTAGTCCATGCTGCTTCTTGTTGTGGTACCAATATGGGGGTGTGGTTATCCTTGACAATTATTGCTAGTCACCCTCCTTTTGTAGCTTGTTCCATGTTTTATGGCTGTACAGCACAGTATGAGGTGTAACCTGGTAGTGTTAGGGAGCTGTTGTGAGCCTTGACCCAGTTTTCTGTTACAGGACAGATATCAACATTCTCCATACTGGGGGAGTTTAGACTGCATGCATCTTGCTGTTTAGACTTCTGGCATTGGGTAGCATTACATCTAGGTTCTTATCCCTTGTGATACCTATGGAGGTGGGTTTGTGTTTTGAGCCTTACCTATTCAAGGCACGCTGTGGGTAACAACAGTGTTTGCCAGTATCCATAAGGCCAGGACTGATAGGTTCACGCCACCCCTAGCAGGTGGAGCATCATGTCATGCTCAGCATGTCATCCCAGGCTGGCACACATTGGATCCCCTTTGACTAACAGCAATACTTCAGCCAATTATTGCAATTGATCATCTCATCGTCATATTGTGGCATCATGCTTGGTGAGGGTAGGATGTTAGTCAGGGTCATCAAGTTTGCATATACTACATGGTGTTACATTGCTTAACACATGGCATTCATGCCTCAGGTGGTGCTGCAGGGCTGCCTCTGTCGGATGCACATACTACACTCCCTGTACATGTTTGAGAGCAGGTTATGTCATTTTAGGCATCCCTGTTATTATATGAGTGAATCAGAGAGGGGTATCATTCCCAGGGTTCCTACTGAGCCAGTGTATGTGCTATGCGTTGCCTCTTTGCCAAGGCCAGGCCATACTGGGCTCGCCTCCTTCTGCCTACTGGGGCAGGCTCGGGTTGTTCCTCCTCCGAGTCATGCTCTGCCTGTGATGGCCTTGGCAATGGTGGGGGGCTGTTTGGCCCGGCCTTATGCTGGTCCTGCTGCAGCTGTTTTTGCAAGATCATATTATGTAGCATAGCACATACCATGACAATTTGGGTACATGTAGTTGGAGAGTACTGCAAGGCTCCACCAGATGTGTCCAGACACCGGAACCGTGACTTGAGCAGCCCAAACACATGCTCTATTGCATTACGTATTTGTGCATGTGCCTCATTATGGTGTTCCTGTTCAGGTGTGTGTGCGTTTCTGATGGGTGTCATCAGCCACGGCTCCAGTGCATAACCTGCATCCCCCACTAGGTGTCCATGTGGGATGTCAGCATTGGCAAATGTCTGGTACAGCTGCATCAAATGCCAGATATGGGAATCATGGTAGCTCCCAGGGCAGCCAGCACACACATTCATTATTATGCCCTGGGCATCACACATGACCTGGCAGTTGATGGAGGGGAAGCCCTTGCAGTTTATGTAGGCCCTACCCCACTCACCAGCTGGTGCTTTGATGCGTATGTGTGTGCAGTCTATCGCACCCACTACCTCAGGGTATTCCGCTATTTGCTGGAAGAGATGCATATTGCTGGCCAATACCTCACGGGCATTGGGGAAATATACATGACCACCGACATGTGCTGACATGGCATCCAGGAACTGGTGCCTGTGATATCCCCATCATATCACCAGTTGGTCTCTGGAAGGTACCTGTTGCTAGTATTCTTAGGCCAACACATACCTTGGTTTCCACTGGGATGGGTTCCCCTCTGTTGGTTCTGTGTGTGAGGTGTGGCCTGCACAGCTCGACAATTTGCTGCAGGAGGTCTCTGTCCACTCTATAGTGCTCCACTATCTCCAGCTCATGTAACCCGTGGTAGGTGACCTTGGGTCTGTACACTCTTCTCCATCTCCTCACTGTGGGTTGTCTGGCACCATTTGCATTGTCACCACCCTCAGCAAGTAGCCTATGTCTCCTTATGACAGCTATGGCAGCCCCTAGCATTTCTGCTCTGAGTTCAGCTTTTTCAGCTTTCACTTCTAATAGCTTACTCCTGTCTTGCAGTGTCTCTTGAGAGAAACATCCTGCACTGCTGTTTGCAGAGTTTTAAGTGCTTGGCTGGGCTACTATTCTGCCTGTGTAATTGCCTGCTTCTAATTGTTTTCACCTGCTAGCTCCAGCAGTATTCCCTGCTAGCTTCCTACTAATTCTGTTGCTTCCTTTTTTCTTTCTGTTTCCTCAGGGGGGAGCAAAGCGCATACCAGCAGAAACACGCTCACAGTGGCTTACATGCGTGCACACAGGCTTACACAGTTTAGAATCTTCTTATTCAGGTTAAAACGCATGCACACCAGTGCAAACAGTCTTACAAGTCTGCCAACAGGCTCCCACATGCTCAGTCTGCCTTACACACGTGCACACTGCCCTACTCGAGCCTCATGGCTCGCACACGTGCGCATGCACACCCAGCAAGAAACTTTGGTGTAAGCAACAGTGTACACCTTCCATTTCTTGACTTTCCCATGCTTATCTTGTGGCACTCCTCTTTCCATGATATGTGTCTGACATCTGTCATGTAACACTGACCTCCAATGAACTACATTTCTTTCTGCCATTCCCCGCTATGATGTCACCTATCTCCTACTCTGTTCCTCCCCCTTATGTAACTCTTACACTACTCAGAATGTGCTCATTTGCTATGTGACAGTGGGATTCAGTATCCTAACACTCATTTGCATCAGATTGCCTACTAATGCTTAGTTACATGTCTTAGACTCAGCTTCCCCCCTTAGCAACCACTAAACGGTGGCCATGTTGTTTTTAGTCTTCTGGTCCCTGCATTGTAAATCCATGTATTGCATAAAACCCACATTTGTGGGTTTATAACCTTCATTTTTATGTTTTACATAGTGCAGCCCATTTGAGCGGGGCTGCACTGCGTTTAAACATCGGCGATCACCGAAAAAAAAAAATATTTATTTCTCAAATTTGCATTGGGGTACCTTGCCAATGGCCACATATTTGGCCATTGGCATGCTGCCTGACACATATGCACCCTTTATTTGGAGCTGACATGGCTCCATTGTGTTATTTGCAGAAACGTACTCAGTTGTCAACTGAGTACATTTCTGCAGCTAAAATGGCTCTTACATGGGCTGGTTTGGGCTTCGTGGATCGCTAATCTACCTCATTTGCATGCCTTTTGGCTGCAAGTGAGGTGATTAGCATATCCATGCCCACTCCGTGTAAGAGACGTTTTAGCTGGTCTCTTACACGGAATTTCGGGCTGTTCCTGTTTCGCGAGGGCTGCATGGAGTCTTACACTACTCTTAGACTCCATGCAAGCCTTCGTGAATCCTGCCCTACATCACTTCAAATAACAAAAGGCTGGAAAAAAATGGAAGAAGCTTTAAACAGCTATTCAGACAAACTGACAGAACTGCAAAAAATCAGAGGTTGAAATGAAGAAAAGGCTGGTTAAGTAAGAGACTGCACAAGAAATGAAAGAGTTAACATAAAGACCACACAGGGAAAGCTTGAGATTTTCTACTGTACCAGACAAAATTGAAGGAACAGAAATTATTAATTTTATGAAAGCACAAATAAGCAACTGGACCAATATTCTACAGCAGGATTTGCTAACTGAAAGGGCACATCATGTGAATTCTCCAAACCTGGCCAAAAGAAAGCAGAAAGATCTCTATTAGTAAAGTCACAATCATACCAGCAGAAAGAGTTGATCCTGACAACACTATGGCAGAAAGGCAAAGTATTAAAAATTGAAGACAAGAGAGTGTTTGGGAAAATGATTATTCACTGCACACCAGGCAAAAGAGAAGCACATTCATCCCAGCAATCAGAGAATATCAAGAGGCAGATGTGAGATTTAAGCTGCTATATCCAGCTGTCTTTAAAATATTTTTCCTGGAGAATAAAAGCCATTTTTTATGTAGAACAAGCTAAGGAAGAAATACAAAAGTTTGTCCAACAAAAAGTGATCAACCAAAGAGAAGGAGACTCTGATAATTAAGTTCATGGAGAAACTTTGCCAGTGAAACCTTTTCCAGTGTTCCAAAGGAAAATGTTTGAGAGACAAAAAAGCACAAGTTGACTAAAAGAATTGGGAGTGTCGCTCTCCTACTTTGGACACTATAGTCTTCATGGGTTCTGTTCAAGCAGCTTTATTTTATACAAATACAACACTATAGAAGTTTACTGACCTTAACATATGCAACTTATATACAAACTAACAGCTGTGATTATGCATGCTCTCACACTGGCTGCTCTTATAAAATGGCACTAGGATGTGCATGTCTATTTAGCATGCAGAAATCACAGGTAATTCTTTGTCATGCATTACACAATACTAAGTGGACACACACACACACACACACACACACACACACACACACACACACACACACACACACACACACACACATATATATATATATATATATATATATATATATATATATATATATACAGTCAAGTCCATGTTTCTGCATATTTCACACTAGGCTTTGGTACTTGTCCATATTGTGTGACATAAAACTGGGAATTAGATTTAGCAACTGGAACTGTCTCTATAAAATGTTTGATCTGTGGAATGTCTGGAACATTTTCTGGAATGGAATCAGAATTTTGAACACATTCTGGTATAGAAACAGTGTCTGATTCACTCTTAGATTTGAAGTCTGCATCACAGAAACAATGTCGTGATGGTGATGATGATTCTGGTACAGGAAAAATATGTTTACAGTTCCCCCAATATTCCACACCCTCAGAGTCCACCAGGTAGGATCTCGGTTTGGCACGGATGCCTGTAATCTGTCCCAATTTTTTCAAAACCTTTTGTTGTCTGGATTTGTCCCGTCTCTCCTTCCCTCAATGGACGAAGTGATCTGCTCAATCTGTTGTAACTAGATTTCTAAATATTACACTTCTTAACCAATTGAGCCTTGATGGTTTTATTGTTCTTATGTTTAGGCTTCAATAAACTGGAAGTAATGGGTAGAATAGTTCTAGTTTGCCTGGAAAGTAATCTTTGAACAGGTGAGCCAAGAATATCATCACGGGGTATGTTTCTGACATTAGCAAATTCAAGAACACAACAGTATTGTCATGCTTTGACCATTCAAGTAACTGCTTTGCACTCTGTACTGCATGTTCAGCTGGACCATTGGACTGAAGATATTCAGGACTACCAGTGACATGTACAAAGTCTAATTATTTTCCAAATTTCTGAAACAACTGGTTAGTAAATTGAGTACCATTGTCAGAAAGAACTTTGTGTGGATTGCCATGAACTGAAAATGACATTTCGACTTGGTAATAACAGCAACAGATGTTAGGTTAGGTAGTAGATCAATCTCAATCCAATGAGTCTACCAAAATCATGTAGTGTTGATTGTTCCATTTAAAGATATCAGCTGCAACTGTTGACCAAAGTAGTTCAGGAACTGGACTTAGCTGAAGTGGTTCTCTTTGCAAATGTGGTCTAGAACTATTGCATACTGAACAAGAAGAAAGTACTTTATCGATGACTTTTGTTAATGAAGGCCAAAAATACTAATTCTCTCACTCTTCTCTTAGTGGGTGCTTAGATCTTGGGTGTCCACGATGCAAAATCTGGATATATTCTTGTTGTAAAGAAGCATGAATAACAAATAATAACCTTTGAAAATAATGTCATCTTCCATAAAAAATTCATCGCTGTAAAGAAAATAGGTTTGCACTTTAAGTGGTACACTAGATTGCTTTGACGGCCATCCAACATTAATGTAATGACTGAGCTTCTGCAAAATTGGATTAGTCTGAGTGTGATCTCTCAACTCATCAAGTCTAGTGGTAGAAAAATTATGCACTGACAGCACATCAAAGTCAAAATTCTCTGTGTCAAGCTGTTCTGTTGTATTTCTGGGTGATCTGGCTAAGGTATCAGCCAGATAAAGCAATTTGCCTTTCATGTAGACCATTCTGAAATTATACTTTTGCAATTTGAGCATCATACTTTGCAATCTCGCTGGAGTGGAATGCATAGGCTTCTTTAGAATAGTAACTAGAGGTTGGTGGCTATTTTCAATCTGAATAGCTCAACCATAAATATAATCATGAAACTTAGAACATGCAAATAGTATTGCCAAAAGCTTCTTTTCAATCTGAGCATACTGCATCTCAGTTTGGGTAAGTGTTCTAGATGCATAGGCTACTGTTTTTCCCTCTTGACCTATAACTGTGCCAAGACCAAATTTTGAAGTATCACAGGAACGAGTAACTGGTTTGTTCTCATCATAGAATCTTAAGGTAGGTGAGGTGGCAATTTTTTGCTTAAGGTCTTTAAATGCCTTCTGGTGCTGTTCCAACCATGACAATGCAACATTTTTGTGCATTAGCTCTCTTAAAGGTGCTGTCAACTCATTGAAGTCTGGTATAAACTTGCCTAAATAGTTGACCATGCCCAGAAAATATTGTAGAGCTTGTATATTACCTGCTGCTGACATCTCAAGAATAACTGCTTGCTTGGTCATGTCTGGTCTTAAGGCTGTACTCGTGAACAAATGACCTATGCATATAACTTCTGGAAGTCTGAATTAGCATTTCAGAGGATGAGTAAAAGAAACTCTCAGGCACTGTAATATTCTTGTAATATCATTTTGCAATAAATCACCTCTTATCAGTGTAAGACACATATTAAATAACTGCATGATGCAAATAACTGGACTTCTCTTGCCCAAAACTCAATAACATTTTGAAGTAGTTGCACTTTGCGAATAACTGCATACAGCACACTGAAATGTCCCCAAAATGGAGGTACCTTGCTAGGCAACTCTTTACAGTGCAAAAAACACTCTGTAATGGTGGCATTTTACAAACAGACACACCTGACACAAGAAACCTTTTGAAATAGCTATACTTTGACTGTATTTCACAAAATAGTTGCACTTCACACACGATAAACTGTTTAAAGTACATGCACTGTAATAAGCACACTCTGTAAGCACTTTTGCACACTTTGAGATACTTCGAATAACTTTAGTTATGCCCTTGATACAATGCGAAGTCATAGGTATGCCAAAACAGTTTATTATTGTTTCTTTGAATGGAAAAACATTTTCCATTTGGAAAAACGAATAGTAATACCGAAAAGAAAAAAAACAAACGGTGACAATGTCGACCCAAATGCTTGACACATTTGACTCGACATTGTTGCCAAAACCACCACATGATAGCCATATAGGAGCTGATGTAAATCAGACTCCTATATGGCAAATCATGTTTTTGCAGGGGGCAAGTCCCCCTGCACCCCCCCATGTGGGGGGCTGCACCCCCACACACCCCTACTTATATATTCTTACTCCAAGATCACACTGCAGTGGGGATGTGGATGAATTACCAATCCCCACTGTACTGCAATCTCTGTGCAGATAATCGAATTACACTTATGGAAATGCACTACTGCATTCGCATAAGTGTAATTTGACTATCTGGTTAACAAATGCTTGCCAAAACATAGCACTTTGCCAAAAAACATGCAGTCACCTTGCTTTATTTTTGCTTAATGTGCCCTTTTTCCCTTATTATATTCGTTTTACTCGTTTAAACTCTTTTCATGCCCAACTTTTCTTGTGCCTGTTTTACTCTAAACATGCCTAGTTTTGCTTTAAACACACTCATTTTACTTTAAACATGTTCATTTTATCTAAACTATTAATAGTTTCATCAAATACCTTCATTTTAAACATTCCTTTTTAGTCAACAAACATTTCATGCCTTCCGCTTGCTCAATAATGCAGTTTGTGCACTTGTAATGCTCAGTTTTATCTCTTCTATCAAATAAACAGTCCGTTCTACTTCTCATTACCTTTGATTCTTTTCTGGCTCTTTTTGTTCTCGTTTCTCTTGGTTTTACCTTCACTGTCGTCTATGCACCTCATGGCTCTTGATTTTATTCTCTTTGTTTCCGGTTCTGACACCATGTCACTCTCTTACTTTGAACACAATAGTAGATTCTTCATGGGTCCTGTTAAAGCAGCTTTATTTTATACAAACACATCACTATAGAAGTTTACTGACTTTATTTTAAGTAACTTATATACAAACTAACAACTGTGATCATGCATGCTCACATTGGCTGCTCTTACAAAATGGCACTAGGAAGTGCATGTGTCTGGAACTTATACGTGTACATACAGCCTTGACATGCTTCTTAAAGATACAACATACTTCACTTGCATTCTGATCTACAGGGAGTAACTTGGATTTAAACCAGAGTCTAAGGATGGCAGATTGAGATGAACAGGAAGAAGACCAGCAAAACTGAAATCATTCAATAAATGTGAGATTATAAAGCATTAATCACATTTGTAAAATATGGCTTTGCAAGAAAAAGCGGAAAGGCTAGACTTTTTGTTGTCTCTGTTAAACGTTTGAAGGACAGAAATGTGTATACCCCACATCATGTCATTAATGTTTAGAAGGATACTAAGAAAAGGGAAAGAGTACTTTAAGTAAAACAATTTTGGTTCTTAACAGTATTCATATGAAACACTTCATTATATAAATCACATTTTATATAGTAAATCATTTTCAGTTAATAGGTTTATAGGTTCATAGGTGTGGACTAGGCCAACGGCCCTGGAGCCTTTACAACCCTAGCCCATATAAGTGCCCTGGCATCATGCCGCCATTAGTTCTGGATGCCTCTATCAAGTACAGCCACTGGAGTGATCCCCGGAGTGAAATTTCTATTTCCCATCCACTCATCAAGATTTTTCTTTAAAAGGGCCAGTGAAGTGCTCTGCTTGACATGTATGGAACATCTGTTCCAGAGCATGGGAGTCTCTGGGTTATGAACCTGTCCCTCCAACATGTTCTGTTGATTGTGGTAATGAGGTTGAGGTCCCTGGAGCGTGTGATGTGGAGGGATTGAGATTTCGTTAGGTGTAACATTTCTAACAGGGCTGGGTCAGACATGGCATTGTAAGTCAAGCAGAGATGGTCTCTTAATAGACTATATGAGACAGAGAAAAGCTGGAGCTTTTTGAGTCTGTCCATGTAGGTATTTAAGGCCTAGGATCCACTTTGTGAGGTACTTTTGTGGCCTTTCCAGCTGTTGCAGGTGTTTAGTGAGGTACATGCCAAATGGGGCATTATACTCAATGATTGGTCTAATGAGGGAAGAGTAGATAGAGATGATGACCTCTTTCTTCATGGATGCAAAATCCTTGGTAATGAGATGTGCCACATAGAAGGACTTTCTGACCACAGTGGCATTGTGGTGGTCGAAGGGGAGGTTGCTGTCAACCTGTGCCCCCAGATCTCTTATAATGCCTTCAGTGTTCAGTGGGCTACCATCAATGTGGTAATTAGTGGGAACTGAGTTTTTTCCAATGGGAATGATGACACATTTTTTGGCATTAAGCTTAAGGCCATGGTTTTGACACCAGTCATTGGTTTCAGTGGGTCCTTTCTGTAGGATGTCTACATCACTTGGGGAGTTAATAATGGCTCCCAGCTTGCAATCATCTGTGAACTTGGTCAGCCAGAGTCCCTCTGTGTTGGCCTGGACTTTGGAGAAGTAGATGCCAAACAGAAGATAACCCAGGACTGATCCCTGTGGGACTCCACTTGTGACTGGTCAGAAGTCTGAATTGGAGTTTGCAACCCAACTAGTGATACAGGGTTTGATGCCAAGTTTAGTGAGTCTATCAATAATTCCTGACTAGGGAATGGTATCAAAGGCCTTGGCCAGATCAAAGTAGGCTGTATGGACTGCCTTGTCCACATCCACAGCTCTGGTGACTGACTCAAAGAAGTCAACCAGGTTGAGCAGGCATGATCTACCCTTCACAAAACCAAATTGCATGGGATCCAGAGTTTAGAGATTCCCTATATCTTTGTCGATTAGGTCCATGATGATGCGCTCCATAGCCTTACATATCAGACTCATCAGGCTAATGAGGCAATAATCCCCAGGGTCTATAGTCACTCCCCCTTTATGGAGAGAGATGACTGTATCATTCTGTTGGGACAAAGCCTGAGGTGAGGCTGTGATTGAATAGGGCACACAGGTGTGGTGCCAGTTCACTTTGTAGTTCATGTAGAACACAGCCAGGGATGTTTTATGTGATAATGATACTAAAGTAAACATGTGCCTTTTTTCTTCTTTTTTAGTTTTAAAATGTAGGTTTTACAAAGTAAATATAATAGAAAGGCTGGACAAAAGCATTTTTAAGTTAAATATACTGTAATCTGTGGTTGTTGAGGTGGGGAATGGGGTGTGAATGTGTACAGATCATAATATATGTAGAGGCGGTATGTCTTCTCTTAATTTTGCATGGGTGAATGCAGTAGCATAGCTGGAGGGGGGAGGGAGAGGGGAAACTACCTAGGGCACAATGTTTTGGGGGCAATCGGCTGATCCTGATCTTTTGTTAATGTAATACCAGCTTTTAAAAGTGATCAAACCTGAGTGTTGTAGCAAAGCTTATGTGGTCTAAACTGTCGCAACTGCTTGCTACATTGTAACAAGCAGTTTGCTACAGTTTAAAAATGAGATTCTTTTTTAACTAAAGAAGAAGTGCTGTAGCACTCCATGTGCATATAGAAGGACCTTCAATAGAAGAGCTGGGGTGGGTAATTGTAATAAGCTGATTGCTTTTTTTAAATGATTTTTTTTTTGTTTTTCACTTGAAGAAGAGATGGGGATGGAGCACTGATTCATGGTACTGGCCCAGGGCATTGGCTGAACCAGCTGCGCGTCTGGGTAAATACCTGGATTAAGGCCGTTGGCTTAGTTTAATAAAATTTTTTGTGTAAACTAGTAAATAAGAGGGCACTGAATGTAATGAAAAGTTTTTCTTTAGCAAGTAAATGTTCAGTGTTGGTTGAGAAATCTACAGTTAAAGGCAGCTGTACATTTTGTTCTTAAATTTCTATGGCGACAAGATGACAGCAGGGTAGGTAATAAAGGCTAGAACACTTTTAAGGCTAAAAGTTAATGTTTTCTGAAAGTATGCAGACTGTTTTTCACATCTGGCAGGGGAAGAAAGATAAGGCAAGAACAGACAGCAATTAGTGTGAGTATGAGCACAGGCTGCAACATGCATTTTAGCATCAATAACCTTACATTTAGTTTATATAATGCCTGTGTGTACAGATGCCAATTTGGGAAAGCTGTTCCAATCAGAAGAGTTAAAGTTCATTATTTGAAGATGTACTTAGTTTTTTTGTGTGTTTGTTTTAAGTTACTAGGTTATGGGGTGTCCTGGAGGTGTGTTTAGTTGTTTTTTTGAGGGTTTTCACTGAAACAAAAAGTCTTGTAAAATGTGACACAAGTTCAAATGCAAATGAGAAGTAAAACCTGTAAAAAAGATCAATCTGAAAACATTAGTGGGTGTATGTAACACAAAAGCTGGAAACAGACATTTAAAAAAGCTGTCATATATAATAGGTGGGAATAATAACTTATTGTAATGGCTACACTATCCATATTATTTTAGAACATTGATGGGCTGACAGGTATAGACAAAATGGAAAAAATATTGAATTATATTAATAAATACACGCTGCAAATAATAGTGCTACAGGAGACACATTTGTAAAGAAGTGAGCAGTGAATCTGATAAAGAAAGGATTTCTGAAGGGATATTCAGTAGGGTATCAGGGACAAATGAAAAGTAGACTACTTATTTTTATTTATTTAATTTTATTTAACATTTGTTTAGCAAGAGAGTCTGACTGGGCAGAACCTATTTTCACTGGAGGCCTGGGGAGAAACGCTCCCGACACATCTTTGGAATGTGGGAGGAGTATTTTAAAAGGAGAGGCAACACCAACATCTTGGAAAAAAACTGTGGTGGTTGTAATACCTAAATATGGTAAAGACCCATCAGATCCAGTTTCATATAGGCCCATTTCAATTTTGAACCACAATTATTAAGTGTTTAAGTCTATAATAGCTAAAAGAATAGCAAAGGTGTTGCCAAAACTGATAGATATGGCTCAATGTAGTTTTGTGGATGGGACATAAACATTTGACAGCATTAATAGAACAATGATGATCTAGAGGGGAAGCAGAGTATAAGAAAATATTGCTGTTTTGATGAGTCTTAATGCACAGAAAGCATTCAGTAGAGTAAGCTGCAATTTTATGAGTATAGCAATATTTACATTCTCTGATAGAATAATATGGTTACTTAGGAGGCTCCATGAGGGATTGGAGGCAAATTTTAAAGTGGGAGGGTTCCTTTTTGACAAGCCATGCCTGAATAGAGGAACCTGGCAAGGGTGTCCTCTTCCTCTTTTGTTATTTGCTTTATATTTAGAGCTATTGGAAAAGAAAATAAGGGAGTCAAAATTTCAAGAATATAACTGGTATGGTAATCAAGAAAAGTTGACTTTATTTGCAGACAATAATATTTCATTACTGATAAAACCAGAAAAGGACATCTCCATGTTGTAGAACATCTTGAGGTAGTTTTAGGTCTTTTCAGGATATAGAATTAATGAAGATAAAAGAAAGGCTATAACTGTAAATGTTGCATTCACACATGAATTGGTCCATCAATACCCATGTTTATGAGGCACAATAAAATTAAATATTTAGCAGTATGAATTAAAAAGGATTCTGTTATGGCAGCTAAGGATATGTCAGAAGAGACTAAACACAAGATAATACAAAAAAAATAGAAACTGAAAGGTCTGTTTATGGATTGGGACACCAATATACAATCAGTGAAAATGCTTTTAGTCCCTTTAGTTTTATATATTTAGGTCAGGATTATTTTATCAAGCAGAGGAGAAGATATTTGAAGAGAAACACGGGCAAAGGAATCCAGACATGGAAAACTTTACAATACAAAAAAATAAGAAGATAAAGAGAAAAAGTACAAAAGGAGATCAGTAATGGAGAAGTTAAATAAATAAAAACTGAGGTTATGGAGCACCTGCAAAATGAAGGATTCAGTGTAGGAAATCTAATTTATAAAGCACCACAACAGGACAGAGCAATGGATATCCAAAGTAAGGGAAAACCAGCGGAATGGTAAGCAATTTGTCAGGTGCCATATAAAGATATTTTGAAGCCTTCCACAGGAAACCAGAATAAGCATTTACTTGAAGCTGGGCAGCAAGGGAAGGAACAGGAATCTGTGGAAACTCTGATGCAGTCAATGTTGAGGAGTGACAGGCCAGTGAGCTCTCAAATGACAGAGCAACAGATGGCACAGGATGAATTTGAAGAGAGTGTGCCACAGGGAGATGCTATAGAACTTTCTATAGAATGCCTGCAGGAAATGGAAAATAAAAAAATGTGCCCTCAGTTTAGAAGAAAATGACTTAAGAGAAGAGCTGTTTGATTTAATACACATAGATAGACATATTAAAATCAATGAAAGAAATAGACTGTAGAAGGTCAATAAAACTCAAAAAGTCAGACGTTTGATAAAACAAATGAATACAGTAATTAGGACTGTCCATGGAGATCCATGTGATATAACAGAAGTAAACAGGATATATTACTGTGCAGCTAAATTAATAACTGATACAATTCTATCACAAGAACACCGGGTAGTGAGGAAAAGGAAGGGGAGAAATTGAATACCATCATGGAAGTATCGAACAGAGAAAACTATAAAGCAATTAAGACAAGAAGTGTCACTGTTAGAGGAATATAGAAGAGGTAACAGATCAACAAAAATACTAAGAAAGCTAGATGTGATAAAAGCTATGTGCAGTATTAGAACAGACCAGGATCTATCATGCACTACTGCAAATAACAAACTAAAAATTTCAGCACAGGTGGAAAAACTTAGAAGATGCACAGAAAAATACAGAGGAAAAGTACAAAATAATTAATTTATTGATGACCCAAAGAAAGTTTTATAGATAATTTGGAAACAAGGTAAAAAGAATTGAAAGACAGCCAAAAAAAGAAGAAATAGATACATTTTGGAGAAGTATCTATGAAAATCCTGTGGAACATAACAAAGATGGTAAATGGATAGAAGAAGTAAAAGAAAGAATACATTTAAAGGTGCAAGATATGAACTGGGATAAAGTAACAACAAGAGAGATTGAAACAAAGTTAAGAAAAGTCTCTAACTGGAAAACCCCAGGCCCAGATGCAGTACCTAACTTTTGGCTAAAATTATTAACATCTTTGCACAAGGATTTAGCCATGAACTATTTGTATCTGCACCCCGAACAGACACCAACCTGGCTAAGAGGAAAAACAATGCTCCTACTGAAGAGTGAGCCAGCAAGGTACCCTAAAAATTATAGACCAATAACTTGCCTTCCGACAACATATAGACTATACACAGGAATTGGTCCTGACAGAGGTTATAATCATTTAGAAGAAAACTCAATTATGGCAGTAGAACAAAAGGGCAATAAAGGAAAGTCATATGGAACAAAGGATCACGTGTTGTTAAAGTTATAATGCAGAACTGTAAGAAGGGGAAGAATCTAAGTATGACATAGATTGATTACAAAAAAGCATTTGATAGTATACCACATTCATGGATAAAAGAGTGCTTAAAAATGTATAAGATACACCCTACACTGATCGACTACATTACATTGACCATGAAACAGTGGCAGACCACTTTGCAATTAAGCCATGATAAAGGACAAATTATTATCCAGGGACAAAAATTAAAAGGGGGATATTCCAGGGTAACTGTCTGTCACCACTGCTATTCTGCCTTGATCTTAACTCATTAAGCTGTCTACTTAACAGCTTAGGCCATGGCTATAATTTGGCTCCTAGAAAACAACAAAGTGGAAAGACTTCTCATCTTCTCTTTGTCGATGATTTAAAACTGTATAGCTCATCAGATGAGGAACTGAAAGAACAACTGCAAGTTGTCAAAACTTTTTAAGATGATATTAGAATGTCATGGGGATGCACAAGTCAGTGCATTTCTTCGTGCTGGTCAAAAGCCGAGATAAATGGGGGGGGGGGTTATGTCAGGAAGGGCATCTGGTGTAAAACTTCTGCCAAATAACATATGTGGACAAAAATACAGATTTCCATACCAGATTGGTCGAGGTCTGGGTAAACAACGACCGCCACCACTACTGTCAGTCAACAGGGTGCTGGCGGAAATTCGGCTACTGTTGGCCAAAGGAGAAGAAGAGGGGGAAGGCATGCCTGAAAGCAGAAAGAGAGGAGGAAGGTTAGGATTGTAGTAGTGAGGGTAGGAACTTTGAATGTTGGCAGTATGACTGGTATAGGGAGAGAGTTAGCTGATATGATGGAGAGAAGGAAGGTTGTTATATTGTGTGTGCAAGAGACCACATGGAAGGGGAGTAAGGCCAAGTGTATAGGAGGTGGGTTCAAATTGTTCTATCATGGTGTGAATGGGAGGATAAATTGGGTAGGGGTTATCCTGAAGGAACAGTATGCCAAGAGTGTTTTGGAGGTGAAAAGAGTGTCGAATAGAGTAATGTTTATGAAGCTGGAAATTGATGGTGTAATGATGAATGTTGTTAGTGCATATGCTCCACAGTTGGGTGTGTGATGGATGAGAAAGAAAAATTTTGGAGTGAGTTGAATGAAGTGGTGGTGAGTGTACCCAAGGGTGAGAGACTGGTGATTGGAGCCAACTTCAATGGGCATGTTGGTGAAAGGAACAGAGGGGATGAGGAAGTGATGGGCAGGTATGGTGTTAAGGAGAGGAATGCAGAAGGTCAGATGGTAGTGAATTTTGTGAAAAGGATGGACATGGCTGTGGTGAATATATATTTTAAGTAGAGGGAGGAGCATAGAGTGATGTACAAGAGTGGAGGTAGATGCACACAGGTGGATTATACCCTATGCAGGAGGGCCAGTCTGAAGGAGATTGGAGACTGTAAAGTGGTGACAGGAGAAAGTTTAGTTAGGCAGCATAGAATGGTGGTCTGTAGAATGACGTTGGTGATCAAGAAGAGGAGGACAAGTGTGAGACCAGTGCCAAGGATCAAATGGTGGAAGTTGAAAAAGGGTGATTGTGAGGTGGAGTTCATGGAAGAGTTAAAACAGGCACTGGGTGGCAGTGAAGAGTTACTGAATGGCTGGGTAACCACAGCAGAGCTAGTAAGGGAGATGGCTAGAAAGGTGCTTGGTGTGACATCTGGACAGAGGAAGGAGGACAAGGAGACCTGGTGGTGGAATGAGGAAGTACAGGAGAGTATACAGAGGAAGAGGCTGGTGAAGAAGTGAGATTGTCAGAGAGATGAAGAAAGTAGGCAGGAGTATAAGGAGATGAGGTGCATGGCAAAGAGAGAGGTGGCAAAGGCTAAGGATAAGGCATATGGAGAGTTGTATGGAAGGTTAGACACTAAAGAGGGAGAAAAGGACCTGTACCAATTGGCTAGATAGAGGGACTGAGCTGGGAAAGATGTGCAGCAGGTAAGGGTGATAAAGGATAGTGAGGGAAATGTGCTCACAAGTGAGGAGAGTGTGTTGAGCAGATGGAAAGAATACTTTGAGGGGCTGATGAATGAAGATAATGAGAGAGAGAGATGGTTGGATGATGTGTGGATAGTGAATCAGGAAGTGAAACAGATTAGCAATGAGGAAGTAAGGACAGCTATGAAGAGGATGAAGAGTGGAAAGGCTGTTGATCCAGATGACATACCAGTTGAAGCATGGAGGTGCTTAGGAGAAATGGCAGTGGAGTTTTTAACCAGATTGTTTAATGAAATCTTGAAAAGTCAGAGGATGCCTGAGGAGTGGAGAAAAAGTGATTTGGTACCTATTTTTAAGAATAAGATTGATGTGCAGAGCTGTAGTAACCACAGAGGGATTAAACTGATCAGTCACAGCATGAAGTTATGGGAAAGAGTAGTGGAAGCTAGGTTAATAAGGGCGGTGATGATTAGTGATCAGCAGTATGGTTTCATGCCGGGAAAGAGCACTACAGATGTGATATCTGCTCTGAGAGTGTTGATGGAGAAATGTAGAGAAGGTCAGAAGGAGTTGCATTGTGTCTTTGTGGACTTGGAGAAAGCATATGATAGGGTGCCTAGAGTGGAGTTGTGGTATTGTATGAGGAAGTCAGGAGTGGCAGAGAAGTATGTAAGTATGGTACAGGATATGTACGAGGGTAGTGTGACAGTGGTGAAGTCTGCAGTGGGAGTGACAGATGCATTTAAGATGGAGGTGGGATTACATCAAGGATCAGCTCTAAGCCCTTTCTTATTTGGAATGGTGATGGACAGGTTGACAGACGAGATCAGACAGGAGGCCCTATGGACTATGATGTTTTCAGATGACATTGTGATCTGTAGTGAGAGTAGGGACCAGGTTGAGGAGACCCTGGAGAGGTGGAGATATGGTCTAGAGAGGAGAGGAATGAAGGTCAGCAGGACCGAGACAGAATATATGTGTGTGAATGAGAGGGAGGACAGAGGAATAGTGAGGATGCAGGGAGAAGAGTTGATGAAGGTGGATGAGTTTATGTACTTGGGATCAACAGTACAAAGTAATGGTGAGTGTGGAAGAGAGGTGAAGAAGAGAGTCCAGGCAGGGTGGAATGGGTAGAGAAGAGTGTCATGAGTGATTTGTGAAAGATGGATACCAGTAAGAGTGAAAAGGAAGGTCTACAAGAGGGTAATGAGACCAGCTATGTTGTATGAGTTGGAGAATGTGGCATCGACAAAAAGGCAGGAGTCAGAGCTGGAGGTGTCAGAGTTAAAGATGTTAAGAGTTGCACTGGGTGTGACAAGGATGGACAGGATTAGGAATCCGTATATTAGAGGGTCAACTCTGGTTGGATGGTTTAGAGACAAAGCCAGAGAGGTGAGATTGCATTGGTTTGGACATGTGCTGAGGAGGGATGCTGGGTATATTGGGAAAAGGAGGCTAAGGATGGAGCTCCCAGGTAAGAGGAAAAGAGGAAGGCCTAAGATAAGATTTATGGATGTGGTGAGAGAGGACATGCAGGTGGTTGGTGTGACAGAGCAAGATGCAGGGGACAGGAAGAAATGGAAACAGATGATCCACTGTGGCAACCCCTAATGGGAACAGCTGAAAGAGGTGAGGAAGATTAGAATGTCACTTGATCTTGATAAATGTGCAAAAGCAACCTTTAAAGCAGGAAAACTGCAGCACCAGGAAAAAATCGGTTTGGGACAAGAATGTGATATAAAAGAACTTGAGCAAGAGGGAGTGTATAAATATTTGGAAGATTGTGAAGGATCAACAATAAAACATGAAAATGTGAATAAAACTTAGTAAGGAATACTTTAGGAGACTTAAATTAATCCTCAAAACAGCATTAACATCTAGGAACAAAATCCAGACTATAAACCAATTTGCTCTTCCTATCCTAACTTACAGTTTTGGAGTGATTGACTGGCCCCAAAATATGTTGGATAGCTTAGATATTAAAACAAGAAGGATGCTTCATGCTCACCAAATGATTTATAAAAATCAGTGCATACCAAGAGTATATATTCCCTTTTCCGAAGGAGGGATGGGCTTTCTTGAAATTGATTACATGTATAGATCTGCAATCATGGGACTCCACACACCTCGCAAGACTCAACATAGTGAATTTTTGAAAAATGAGGAGAATAAATCTAAGATGACTTCTCTGGTTAATCTAGCAGAAACATATCAGCATCAAGTAGGCATGGAAATCATACCGGAAGTGGATAAAAGTCAAGTAGCAACTGAATGTGCCAAAAAACAAAAGAAAGAATATAAGGTGAAGGACCAAATGAGAAGGCAAGAACTGCAGAAAATGCATAAATATAGTTGCAAGTATAGAAAACTTCTGGAAGAATCTCATGTTGGTCAGGAATGGTTAAGGAGAGGCAAATTCAAACCAAGAGATGAAAGGTTAATATTGGTGGCCCAAGATAGTGGGCTGCGTACACATTGGTTTATAAAATCCATTGAACATGTGGGAGAAGCAGACAAATGTAGGTTTTGTAAAACTGAATTGGAAACAGTTGCACACCTTGTTGCTGGTTGTGACATACGAATGGCAGAAGGACTGTATTCTGAAAAGCATAATAATCTGGCAAGACTGCTGCACTGGGGATTGTGCAAACATTATGGTATTGAAGTGGCTGTAAAACACTGGAAACATGAGCCACAAAGCATCATAGAAAATTATGAAGTTTACATCACATGAGATCACCCATTACCTACAGTTCAAAAGATAGATGCTAGAAAACGGGATATAGTGGTCCATGAAAAGAAGACAAAAGTAGATCATTGAAATCACCAGACCCAGTGACTACAGTGTCCTGCATACAGAGAGACACAAAGTCATAACATATTAGGATTTGCAGGCAGAAATGAGATCAATGTGGAAGAAAGATACCCAGACAGTCCCAATAGTAGTAGGAGCAATGGGTCTATAATCGTATTTAGATATGTTACCAATACATGTAACTCCGTACGAATTGCAGGAGGAGTCATTACTGGGCACATTGCTGGTGCTGCAAAGAGCACTTCTGGCTGACATCAAAGACTGAACAATACTAATTTCATGAACTTTAATTGTACTTTGATGTAGGAATGGGGCCCATTCCCATTGTGGTATTAGAAACCCTAAAGACTTGGGGAAATTAAAAGTGAGAATCATATTCATAAAATAGCAAAAAATATTGTAAGAAGTAAGCCAATGAAAGAATGGAGAAAGGAGATTTTGCTGACAGAGATGACTGCAAGTGGGGGTAGAGAAAATATACAAAATGGAATGGTAATTTATTAGAGAAAACTGGCAAAGGAAGCAAGGTATTGGGAGCAAATAACTAAAGAGGGACAGGTAATAGAATGGGAGAGGCCAAGAGGACATTTGGACTGCAGGTGAGAGACTGCCTTTCCTATAAGGGATTGATTGATTTATTTCTTTAACATTTGTTTACTAGGAAAGTTTGACTGGAACAGAGCCCATTTTCAGAGGAGGCCCAGGGAGAAACACTCTAGATACATGTCTATGGAATGTGGGAGAAAACCAGGGCACCCAGAGGAAACCCTCATGAATGCAGGGAGGACATGTAGACTCCATATAGAAGGGACTTCAGCCTAGAACTGACCCAGAGAACCTCTTGCTGTGAGGCGACAACACTAACTGCTGCACCACTGTACCATCCAGTATCTTCTGATATCAGAGATTAGGCAAAGAGAAAGGGATAGGAGAAGCTCAAATGAAAGACACGCACTGGTAGAGTTTTTAGTTGAATCTAGAGCAGACACTGCTTTAAAAAAAAGGATAATTAGTAGGGCATATAAAATATTGCACAGTAACTAGAAGAGAGACTGGATAAGCATTTCACAAGAAAATAATGGGTGGACATATGTATGGCTCCCAAGTATGCAACAAAGTCTAGAGGATTTAGGATTTTTGCTTGGAAGTGTTTGCATAGGTATTTTTATATTTCAAGTAGACTTAAAAGAAGTTTTCCCCTGGAAGACGGTAAATTTTGGAGGTGTAATGGGGAAGAAAGAGGTAAATGGGAACAGATGTTTTAGGAGTTTAATGAGTTGGCAGACTTCAGAAATTCCCTACAGAGTAATATGCCAGAAACATTGTGTGAGCAAATGGGTGTAACTAAGAACATTTTTTTTTTGAGGTGGGACATAAAATCGGAATTGTCTAGATGTGGTAAGGCCTTGTTAAGTTTAATTCAGGTCAGTGTAAAAAAAGGAATAACTAGAAAATGGAAATCAAAGTCTAAATGAACTGTATTTGAAGTATTGAATACAGAGATAAAAAATGGAGGTGAGATCATTAGAAAAAGGTAGAAGCAAATTACACAGAAAAAATGAAACCTGTGGGAACAATATATGGAGCATCATTTTTGGAGGAGGAGGGGATTTAAGGGAAGGATAGAATTGTACAAGTTATGTAATGTTGGATTGATTATAGTTATGCAAAACACAACTGCCCTACAGTTTGTAGCATGCTACAGACCACCCTCTCAAACTCAGGAAACCCACACAGCCTTCCTGAAGACACTGGAGAGTATGAATGTCTCTCCAAACACCATCATATTGGGTGACTTCAACTACCCAAACATAGACTGGGAACATTACTCAAGCCCCAACACCCTAGCCCAAAGGTTCCTGGAGTTCATAAACTCAAATGTTATGGAACAACTAGTCACCATTCCCACAAGAGGAGAAAATATACTAGACCTGATCATCACAAACATGGGGACAAAATGCTCCACACCGGAAGTATATCCCTCATTGGTGAGATCAGACCATAAATTACTCTCACTGGAGATCCACATCCCGCCCCCAACCCCAGCAAAGAAGACCACAGTGAAGAACTTCTCAAAAGCAAACTTCACACTTCTTAAGACTGGAGTGGTATCCTTCAAGGCCCCCGAGCCAGTGGAAACCACAACCCACGCTGCTGAAACAGTTACAAATGCCTTCTACGAGCACCTCCAGGAATGTATGGATCAAGCAATCCCTAATAAAATCAAGACCCTTTCCACCAAAGGCAGGCGCCCGGTCTGGTGGACCCCAGCCATAAACAAACTCTACAACAAGAGGAGAAAGCTACTACATGACAGAGCAAAATCCCTAAAAGGGAAGGCATCTCTGATCAATACTAGCAAAAAACTACGATCACTCATAAAATCATCCAAGGCCAACTTTGAGAGAAAAATTGCTAAAGACACAAAAGACAATCATAAGGCCTTCTTTAGCTATGTTAGAAACCTGGGTGGAAACTCCCAGATATGCTCAGAATTAGTCCAAAATGATACAAAAATCACTGAACCCACAGACATTGCCAACATACTGGCAGACAGGTTCAGTGCAAATGTCTCCCCTCCCTCCCCCCCAAAAGGAGAAATATCTATCCCACCAGAGTCTAGCCTCCCAAACATCTCAGATGCCCAGGTGAGAGCTGCTCTCTCTAAAGCAAAAAACACAGCATCAATGGGACCGGACGGTGTCCCCGGCTGTGTGCTACATGAACTCAATGAGGAACTAAACCCACACATAAGGCTGCTGTTTAATCTTAGCCTTACTACAGGATACGCACCCAAAGAATGGCGTACGGCAACTGTGGTCCCAAGAAAGGCGGTGCTTCTATGGACCCTGGAAATTACTGCCCCATAAGCTTGACGAGCCTTGTCTGCAAAGCTATGGAGAGGATCATAATGGAACTCATAAATAAAGACATTGGGGAACTACAGACACTGGATCCTACCCAATTTGGCTTTGTCAAGGGCAGATCCTGCCTCTTGAACTTGGTCGACTTTTTCGAAACAGTCACTAAGGCCATTGATGAGGGTAAGGCAGTTCACACAGCCTACCTTGACCTAGCAAAAGCGTTCGGCACAATACCCCACTCGGGCATCATAGAAACGCTCACCAGCTTAGATGTAAACCCATATGTCACAAGATGGGTTGCAAACTGGCTCAAGGACAGAACCCACAGGGTTAGAGTTGCTGGTGCCATGTCAGACTCTAAGCCGGTCACGAGCTGTGTCCCACAGGGTTCAGTCCTGGGCCCCCTCTTGTTTGGCATTTATTTTTCTGAAGTGCAGGCAAACATAAGGAGATTGTGGCTGACAAAATTTGCAGATGACTGCAAACTGGGCACCATAATTGACACTCCATCAGACACAGACATCCTCCAGAGAGGTCTCATAGAAATGGATAACTGGTGCCAGAGCCATGACCTTAAGCTAAATGCCAAAAAATGTATAGTCATACCCTTTGGAAAAAACAAGGTAACCCCTAATTACCACATAGGTGGTAATCCATTAAACACGGAAGAAGTTATCAGGGACCTGGGGACCCAAGTTGACAGTAACCTCTTTTGACACTCACATTGCCAAAGTGGTTAGGAAGACCTTCTACATTGCCCACCTGATCATGAAGGGATTCACATCCAGATCAGGAGAGGTCATTGTACCCCTGTACTCTTCACTTATCAGACCAATGATTGAGTACAACGCCCCATTCGGAATGTACCTTAACCGACACCTGCAGCAGTTGGAAAGACCCCAAAAGTTCCTCACCAAAAGGATAAGGGGGCTCAAACATATGTCATACGCTGCCCGACTGAAGAAACTCCAGCTCTATTCAGTCGCATACCGTCTGCTCAGAGGTGATCTGTGCCTGACATACAAGGCCATGTCCAACCCGGAATTAATGGACATGCTCTACCTCAAAAAATCCAAATCCACCAGAGCCACGAGAGCAAGAGACTTAAACCTCAACACGGATATAAATAGGACGTGCTGGAGGGACAGATTCATCACCCAGAGACTCCCTACACTATGGAACAGAATCCCAGTCCATGTGAGGCAGAGCCCCTCACTGACTCTGTTCAAGAAAAATCTTGACGAGTGGATGGGAGATTGTAGGTTTACCCCGGGAATCATCTCTGTGTCACTGCTGGACAGAGGCACAGCAAACTAATGGGTATAGTATTCTCATCCTAAGGGGTGGTGAAAGCCACACACACTCTGGCTAGGCTTATAAATGCCCTAGGGCAGATAGCCTAGTATGGACCTATGAACCTATGAACCTATGAACATATGTGGTATATAATGTTTGTAACTAGGAACACATTTATGTTTTGTTTTCTTTAATATAAATGTATGTTTGCCTATGACTTAAGTGATAATTCAATCCATCTGAACATCCATCCATCCTCAACCCCTTTTCCCATTTCACACATGGGGTAGGGGTGTCACTTTAACAGTGACAATAATCTTGAGCCAAGGTTCATACCAATGGGTGGCTAGCCCTGCTGCTGTGATAAGTAAGTGATAATTCAATAAAGGTGTCAAAAAAACAATAGAGCATTCTTATTCGGTCTTTATGCTGAATGTACAATACTTTCTTCCTGCTGAATACTACATCTCACCAACAACCATTTTCATTCCCCACTTTTCTCTACCTCCATAATTTTATCCCCCATCTCCTAGCTATCGCATATTTCCCAAACCTTTCTGACAATCCCCCTAAAATCATAAACAATGATCCACCAACTTCTATGGCTCACTTTTCCCCACAGCATTATAATGCCTGTCGCTTCTCTCTCTCTCTCTTCATTTTACTCTGAACTTTAATGCTCTTCATCAAATTCCTGTGTTCCACATGACCATGTTAACCATATCTATTTCATCTTCCCCACCTCCACCCCCAGTTTCACTAACAGTTTATGACTCTTTCTCAGAGATGTCAGTATTGCTTGTTTGCATGATGTGCCAATGATCTCACCTCTTAGCCATATATTGTGTGGCACTGATTCCCAGCCAGCCAGTGTAATATCAGTGTATACACTCTTTCTAGTCTGTCCTTATTTATCCCCCCACATCCTCTACCTATCACCTCCTACTTTTTTCACCCAGACCACTCCCTGAACAGCGCCCCCTATAAATCTCTCTACATATCTCTCAAACTAATATCTTTATCAAACACTATCCTCATTTGCCTGCTCCCAGGCCTAAGAAATAACTCATTTCTTAATATTTAATCTTTACCTATCATAATAGCAAGATTACTCCCTACCCTGCCCCCAGATATAACTCAGCTGCACAGCTTTTGCTGTTTATTTCTGCTGTTGCCTAACTACCCCATCAAAACCCCTTCATTTCCTGAAACTCTCCAACAGCTCAACCCCTAATAAACCTAAATATTTACATATCTCCTACCTTTAGCTAGTTCATTCTATCTAAAACTGCATGCTTTTAAAATAAAATAATAGCAAAGAACTAACCCAAAGGTCCCTGAACCAAATGTGATTGGACCTTTATCTATTATTTAAGTATCAGCTACATTATAAGAACTACTTTACTTTCTCTCTCTGCTAAGCAATTACCCTTTGGTGTTGCCATATGTTGTTATATCCTATCACGCTTGTAAATTACCTTGACATAATATCTTTTCTATAACTCCCTCTGTCTATGAACCTTCCCACTCCTGCTAATTATTCACATTTCACTCAAGACCTGCATTCCCCGATCCAGAATGATGAGTAACCTGTCTGTGCCCATAAACCTATCAAAGTGATACTCAGCTGTAGAAATATAGTTGGTTTCATCATATATATTTATATATATATATATATATATATATATATATATATATATATATATATATATATTTATTTATTGACATTTGATTACCGGGAAAGTACAAATGGGTAAGAATCCATTTTCAGGGGAGGCTCGGAAAGTAAAGCTCCATAGTATTAGAAAACATTTTAAGAACAATATTTTCACAATCTTTAAAAAGAGCACATAAAAAATACAGTTTAAATAATTATACCAAATTAGACATGATATGAAAACATTGGTTAAGAACAGATACAAGTTATACGACAATGATTTAATGTTTAGAGATGTTTTATCCATTTTATAGAGAAGTTCTAGGTATCAGATATATTTAGTAGCATAACCACCCAGTCACCATTATTTGATCATCATCGAAACTTGACATGACAACATTCATTTTATTAATTTAGTTAGTTAGTTGGTTGGCTGGCTAGTTAGTTAGTTAGTTAGTTAGTTAGTTAGTTAGTTAACCGGTGTGGAGCACTGATTACATTTGATGATTTGCAGGCTGAGTCTGGCTTACATACCTAGTAACAACAGTAAGATTAAAGGTATAACTAAATTATACAGTGTAGTGACATACTGTAGATTTAAAAAAATATACACATATTTAAAAAATAAGTTTAAAAAGCAGAGTCTGGAGTATACAATGCATAATGCAGATGTTAGAGGTGATGTAAATTTGGTCCAGCCAAAAGAACAGGCATTGTATATACAAATGTGGAGGGAAATGTTAGCAGTGAAGAGAGCAGAAATTGTAAAATACTAAGAGTTACAACAGAAGAATTAATAACAGGAGAGGTGAATATTAGAAATATAGTAGGAAATGGATAGGGCAGATAGAGAAAAAATGTCTATGAGTTTATATGTTGGAGAGAATAGGAGATTAAGGAGATGAGGTTTTCTGGGATGACTGTACTAGTGCAACCAAGGGAGATAAGAGACATAGGGCAGGATTCATGATGGCTTGCACGGAGTCTAAGAGCCGTGTAAAACTCCATGCAGCCATTGCAATCCAGGAACAGCCCGAAATCCCGTGTAAGAGAAAGCTAAAACGACTCTTACACGGGCTATGCTAATCACCCCACTTGCAGCCGTAAGGCATGCAAATGAGGTAGATTAAGCGCTCCATGAAGCTGAAACCAGCCCGTGTAAGAGTCGTGTTAGTTGCAGAAATGTACTCAGTTGACAACTGAGTACGTTACTGCAAATACATGACAGCTCCAAATAAACTGTGCAAATGTTACAGACAGCATGCCAATACCCAAATATGTGGCCATTGGCATGGTAAACTGATACAAACATGAAAAAAATGATTTTTTTTTTCGGAGATCGGCGATGTTTAAACGCAGCGCAGCCCCGCGCAAATGGGCTGCGCTATATAAAACTGAAAAATGAAGGTTTGAAACCCACAAATGTGGGTTTTATGTAATGCATGGATTTGCAATGCAGGGACTAGCAGACCAAAAACAACATGGCCACCGTCCAGTGGTTGCTAAGGGGGGAAGCTGAGTGTAAGACATGTAACTAAGCATTAGTAGGCAATCCTATGTAAATGAATGGCAGGATAGTGAATCACACTGTCACATAGCAAATGAGCACAGTCTGTGTAGTGTAAGAGTTAGATAAGGGGGAGTAACAGAGTAGCAGATAGGTGACATCACAGGGGGGAATGTCAGGAAGAAATCAAGCTCATTGGAGCAAAGTGGTATGTGAAACATATCAATCACATAGCAGAAAAAGAGGAGTGTCAACAGATAAGCATGGGAAAGTCAAGAAATGGAAGGTGTACACTGTGGCCAACACCAAAGTTTCTTGCTGTACGTGCATGCGCGCATGTGCACACTGGGAGCCGCGAGTAAGGCAGAGTGTGCACGTGTAAGACAGAGTAAGCATGTGGGAGCGTGTTTAAAGATCTGTAAACCTGTTTGCACTGGTGTGCACGCGTTTTAATCCGAATAAGCAGATTCTAGTCCATGTAAGCATGTGTGTGCGCGTGGTAGCCACTGTGAGCGTGTTTTGCTGGTATGCGTGCTGCTCCCCCTGTGGAAACAGAGAGGAAAAGGAAGCAGAATAAATAGTAGGAAACTAGCAGGGAATACCTGTAGAGGTAGCAGGTGAAAACAATTAGAAGCAGGCAATTACACAGGCAGAATACAAGCCCAGCCCAGCACTTAAAACACTGCAAACAGCATTGCAATATGTTTCTCTCAAGAGACACTGCAAGAAGGAGTAAGCTAGTAGAAGTGAAAACTGAAAAAGCTGCACTCAGACCACACATGCTAGGGGCTGCCATAGCTGTCATAAGGAGACATAGGAGACTTGCTGAGGGTGGTGACAATGGAAATGCTGCCAGACAACCCATAGTGAGGAGACGGAGAAGAGTGTACAGGCCCTGGGTCACCTACCAGGGTTACATGAGCTGGAGATAGTGGAGCGCAATAGAGTGGACAGAGACCTCCTGCAGCAAATTGTTGAGCTGTGCAGGCCACGCCTCACACACAGAACCAACAGAGGGGAACCCATCCCAGTGGAAACCAAGGTATGTGTTGGCCTAAGAATACTAGCAACAGGTACCTTCCAGAGACCAACTGGTGATATGATGGGGATATCACAGGCATCAGCCTCCAGGGTACTGCACCAGTTCCTGGATGCCATGTCAGCACATGTCGGTGATCATGTATATTTCCCCATTGCCCATGAGGTATTGGCCAGCAATATGCGTCTCTTCCAGCAAATAGCAGAATACCCTGATGTAGTGGGTGCAATAGACTGCACGCACATACACATCAAAGCACCAGCCGGTGAGCGGGGTAGGGCCTACATTAACCGCAAGGGTTTCCCCTCCATCAACTGCCAGGTCATGTGTGATGCCCAGGGCATAATAATGAATGTGTGTGCTGGCTGCCCTGGGAGCTACCATGATTCCCATATCTGGCATTTGACGCAGCTGTACCAGACATTTGCCAATGGGGACATCCCACATGGACACCTAGTGGGGGATGCGGGTTATGCACTGGAGCCGTGGCTGATGACACCCATCAGAAATGCACACACACCTGACCAGGAACGCCATAATGAGGCACACGCACAAACACGTAATGTAATAGAGCGTGTGTTTGGGCTGCTCAAGTCACGGTTCCGGTACCTGGACACATCTGGTGGATGCAGTACTCACCAACTACATGTACCCAAATTGTCATGGTATGTGCTATGCTACATAATATGATCCTGTGAAAACAGCTGCAGCAGGACCAGCATAGGGCCAGGCCAAACAGCCACCCACCATTGCCAAGGCCATCACAGGCAGAGCGTGACTCGGAGGAGGAACAACCTGAGCCTGCCCCAGTAGGCACAAGGAGGCATGCCCAGTATGCCCTGGCCTTGGCAAAGAGGCAACGCACAGCACATACACTGGCTCAGTAGGAACCCTGGGAATGATACCCCTCTCTGACTCACTCATATAGTAACAGGGATGCCTAACATGACATAACCTGCTCTCAAACATGTACAGGGAGTGTAGTATGTGCATCCGACAGAGGCAGCCCTGCAGCACGACCTGAGGCATGATTGCCATGTGTTAAGCAATGTAACACCATCTAGTATATGCAAACATGAAGACCCAACATAACATCTCACCCTCACCAAGCATGATGCCACACTGTGAAGACAGCAAGATCAAGTACAAAAAATGGCTGAGGTATTGCTGTTAGCAAGGGGAAATACATGGCTGACAGCCTGGGCTGACATGCCGAGCAAGACATGATGCCCCACCTGCTAGGGATGGCACGCACCCAGCACACCTGGCTGTGTAGATACTGGCAAAGGCTGCTGTTACCCCCACTGTGCCTGGAATAGGTAAGTCTGGAAACACAAACCCACCAACATAGGTAGCACAAGGGATAGTAACCTGGACGTAATGCTACCCAACGCCAGAAGTCTAACCTGCAAGGTGCATGCAGACCAAACCCACCACAGCATGGAGAATGGTAATATGTGTTATATAACAGAAACCTGGACAAGGCCCAGAAGAGCACCCTAATACTACCAGGTTATGCCTCATACCATGCTCTACAGCTCCAAAACATGGAACACACGACAATAGGAGTGTGGCTACCAGTAATTATCAAGAATAACCACACCCCCAGGTTGGTACCACAGCAAGAAACAGCATGGACTATCCACGGGCAAGTAACACTGTCTCAAATTGTGTACCTATTTGAAGCCTGCTACAGACCCCACACACAAACCCAGGTACCCCAGCCAGCCTTCCTGAAGACACTTCAGAGTATGAATGTCCCAACAAATACCAAACAAGGCACACACAAAGTATGACATAGGTGGCAATCCATTATGTATGGAAGAAGTAATCATGGACCTAGGGACACAAGTGGACGGTAACCTGTCATGTGACACACACATTGCCAAGATGGCCAGGAAGACTTGCTATATTGCCAACCTTAATATGAAAGGATGCACATGTAGAGCTACAGAGGTCACTGTGCCCCTATACCCTTCCCTTATCAGGCCCATACGTGACAACTATGCCCCAGTTCGCATGCACCTTACCTTACACATGCAGCAGTCAGAAAGACCCCAAATGTACCCCACCAACAGGATAAAGGGTCCAAACATTGGACATCTGCAGCCTGGCTGAAGAAACCACAGAATGAATGGACATGCTCCACTGCAGAAACCTCAAATCCAGCAGACACACCACAGTGAGATATCTGAACCTCTACACATAGATTGTTAGGATGTGCTGGAGGGACAGATCCATAACCCAGAGGCTCAGGACACTCTGGAACAGAATCCCAGTCCATGATAGGCTGAGCTCCACACACAAACTCAGCAAGAGAAATCCATTGAAGTGCATGGGAGATAGTAGGTGTACACTGGGGGCCATCCCTGTGTCACATCTAGGAAAGTAAACCCTACGTGGGCATAATATGCACTTTGCAAGGGGTGTTGAGACCCACACACAGTCTGTCCGTGCTCAGACAAAGCCGGGGCAGATAGCCTAGTATGAACCTATGAACCTATGATGATACAAATTGTGCAGGACACAAAGGATTATTACACAGCTGTCCTACCTGATGGTAGGAACCATGGTGATAATCCACAGATATGCTCTGCAGCACTCTAATATCACAGACAATACACCAAACCCACACACATTGTCAACATCCTACGTAACAGATTCTTTGCAAACTCCCCACCAGCACCTAACTGCCAAATATCTATCCCAGGAGAGTGCTGGCCCCCCGACATTGCAGATGCTGAGGTAACAGCCAGCATCCACAAAACACAGCACACAGCATCAATGGTACCAGATGGTGTCCTGGGTTGTGTCAAACAAGTACTGTAAGAAGAATGGAACAGCAAATAGCATTACTGTGCAGTATCAGTCCTACCACAGGATATGTACCCAAAGAGCGGTGTACAGCAACAGTGGTCCCACACCACAAAGGGGGTGCCTGAATGGATACTGCAAACTATCACCCCTCAACCCTGAATATCTAGGTTGGCAAAGTAATGGAGAGGATGATCATGAATCCCATGAATAACGAGATTGGGTACCTACAGACATTGGACCCTACCCAGTGTGGCTGTCATAGGGCAGATCCTGCCCCGTACACATGTCTGACTCATGTGAAACATGCACCAAGCCCAGTGATGTGGAGAATGATGATCACACAGCCTATCTGGGCCTTGCTAAACCCTTCCATACAATACCCTAGTTGGCGGTACAGATAAGCTCACCAGCCTAACTATAAACCCCTATGCAAGTAGATGGGTTGCAAACCAGCTCAAGGACAGAACTGACCTGGCAGACATGCTGTAGCCATGACAGACTGCAAACCAGGTATAACTGGCATCCCACAAGGCATGGTCCTGGGACCCCTCTTGTATGCTATATATGTCACATAGGTACAGGCCAACATGGAAGGACTCTGCCTGAACAGGTTTGCAGAGGACTACAAACTGGCCACCATATCGGACCCTCCAGCTGACACAAGCAACCTACAAAAGGCACACATAGAAACACACAAGTGGTGCAACAGCCATGTCAACAAGCTAAATGCAGTATAGTGTATAGTCAACCCCTGTGGAAACACAGTACATGGCCAGAAATTGCCACATAGGTCTTAACCCAGTAAGTACATCAGGAGCAATAAGAGACCTGGGGACACAAGGTGATAGATATCCTGCATGTGACAACCATGTGTCTGTAGTGGTTACAGACTCATACCATATACCCACCTAACCATGAAGGTAAGCACAGCTTGGTTAGAGAAGGTCAATGTGCCTCTCCAGTCATCCATCAGTAGCCTCACAATTGTGTACAATGGCCCTTCAGGGATGTACCATAGCAGACACCTGCAGCAACTGGAAAGACCACACAAATACCCCACCAGGAGGATCAAAGAGCTGTAACAGATGCCATGTGTCGCCTGAGTAAAGAAACTGCAGCTCCACACAGTGCCATACTGCCTGGCTGGAGGTGAACTGTGCCTGATGTATAGAGCCATGACCAACCTGGTATCAATGGACATTTGGCACCATGTAAACACTGAATACTGGTGACCCATGCAGCTGACAGGCCTGAACCCCAGCACAGACATAAACAGGACATGCTGTACTGATTGGTCCATAACCCAGAAGCTCACTCCACTCACGACTAAATTCCCACTACAGGATATCTAGGGAGTCCCTCAGTGACTGTCATCCAGAGGAATCATGATGACTGGATGGGAGATGGTAGGTGTACCCTGGATATCACCTGTATGTCACGGGTAGACAGAGGAACAGCACACTAACCATGATATATGTCATGGCAAACACTAGTAAATGTGTGTTGAAGGACAAACACTCTCTGACTAGCATTACAAATGGACTAGGGCACATGGCCATTGTTTGTCACTGTCCACACAAGTTGTGGAATACATTAACAATGTTGGACAATCATGTACTAAGCTGTCCATATCTGAACAAAATGCAACATGGTCATATCTGCACAACTGGCCTTCAACCAGTCTGGTGTGCTCACTATAAGCATTACAAGCAGTGATAGGACTGAAACCGATTATACTGTCCACCACAGTGAAAGTTTTGCAACAGTACACTATACAACAATACAACTGTTTGGTCAGCAGGAAAGGATGATGACAACTGTATGCAAACTATCCCATGGCGACCCTGCAGACACAGCATAATGCCTGTTAGGTTCAGACACACAGCAGCTGGGCAGTAAGAGCACAACCTGATGTCCAACACTCAACTGTACATGTGATATATAGATGGCGTCCACACACAAACAGAAATGTGGTGGTCCACAGATCCAAGCATAAGGAAAGGTCACACTGGGCATGCTCGCACACTTAGATAAATGAGATGTGGCAGTCAAGAAGCCATACAAACTGTGAACTGGGCATGCTCACACACTTAGGCCATGTCACAGTTCAGCAGTTGCACACACATATCTGGCATTTCTATGTGTTAACACAGGAACCTCCCACAATACAGACATCTGCCCAGTGCACACAGTGAAGTTACAACAGAGACATAAGTAAAGTACTGGATCCCACTCATATGCAAACATCTCCCACAGTACACACGTTGTTTATAGAGATAGGGAAGGCTATGGCAATAAAGAACCACAAACAGTATATGAGCAACAGATACTTGCATCTGACAGGTAAACATATGGCCGTAGAGTGCAATACCTGACTGTTGTCCCTAGGGAATACAGAAGGCTATCCACAGTGTATTTGGCGTCTGCCTCCACAGTACAGTGGGCCACTGTGCCTGTGCAAAGTTAATGCATAGATATGCTGTCCCCCTTACTGATGGATAGTAACAGATGCACATACCTCTTCATCCATAATGATGTCAGCACACTATACATATGTCAGGAGCAGGAATTATACCCAATAATGTGAATAGCACGCTCTGCTACTGCGTGTCATAACATAGTTAGGGGTTTGAATCCTGCAAGTGCTCTGTGTGTGAGGGAGTAGTGTGTGCAATTTCATGTGTATGAGAAATGCCCCTTTTGGCAACTATTACTACACAAAACATGCTGCATATTCCACTGTCTAAACACTGATGATGTCAGCACCCTATAAGTACAGCAGGAGAAAGCAACCCCCCCAGTAATACAAATAGCGTGCTTTGCTAATGCATTTTTCACTATTGTCATAACATAGTTAGGTAGGGGTTTAAATCCTGCAAAGTGCTCTATGTGTGGGGGAGTAGTGTGTGTAATTCCATGTGTATGAGAAATGTCCCTTTTGGCAAATATTACTACACAACACATGCTGCATATTCCACTGCCTAAACACTGATGATGTCAGCACCCTATAAGTACAGCAGAAGAAAGCAATCCCACCAGTAATGCAAATAGCATGCTCTGCTAATGCATCTTTCACTAGTGTCATAACATGGTTAAGTAGGGATTTGAATCCTGCAAGTGTCCAGTGTGTGTGTGACTGTGTGTGGAGGAGTAGTGTGTGTAATTCCATTGTGTATGAGAAATGTCCCTTTTGGAAACTATTACTACACAACACATGCTGCATATTCCACTGTCTAAACACTGATGATGTCAGCACCCTATAAGTACAGCAGGAGAAAGCAATCCTCCCAGTAATGCAAATAGTACACTCTACTACTGCGACTCTCACAAGTGATCTAACATAGTTAAGTAGGGGTTTGTATCCTACAAATGCCATGTGTATTTTTGTCACACAGTTTGTCCATGTGTGTGGGGTGTTGTTCCCAATATTGCACAACATACATTATATCAGTAATGTCAATGCACACATGATGTATGTGTGTGCCACCTACACATATGCACCTGCGAACTGCAAGAGTTCCCATGTCCGAAGCCTGCCTCATGTGAATACATGGAATATGCATCAGACAACTGTATGACTGTGGTGTTCTGTGCAGGGGCTGCATGTGGTATGTGACTATACAGTGTGGGTTGTAGATGGTGTCATCCCACCAGCGAGGGATACATGATTGGTCTGGAGCATATAGTCCACATGTTGGTGATGAACAGGTGCAGCATGTTGTCACCACTTGTGGGAGTGGTAACAAGTTGTTCCATAGCAATGCAGGGAATGAATGATAAGAAACCTTCAGATAGGGTCTTGCAGCTAGAATAATGCTCACACTGTATGTTTGGGTAGCTGCAGTACAACCATATAATGGTGTGTGTAGAGACCGTCATATTCCCAGTATTGTCAGGAAGGCCAAGTGGGTTTCCTGGGTATGGGAGTGTGGTGTGTGCCAGGCTATGAACCTGAAGACAGTCTAACCCACTGTGTGTTGCACATGGAGAGGCTCTGATGTTTTGTGCAGTGCCACCAACCTGGGGGTGTGTATCTGAGGTGCCTTTGGATACATCCCCCCTGTTCTGTTTTGGTGCATGTGTAGGGGATGACATGCATGGTATCAGGGATGACCTGGTACTGATGGTGTGCACCTGGGAGCCTTGTACCAGGAGTCTGTTACTGCACGAATATTGCTGTACCCCATGCTAAGGACAGTTTCCACTGCATGCATCTTGAGGTTTACACTGTTGCTGTTGAGTAGCATTGCTATTAGTGTCCCATCCCGTGTGATACCTATGTAGGTGGCTATGTAATGTCAGCCTTGCATACAAAGGCACTATGTGTGTAGCAACAGCCTCTGCCAAATACAATGGCCCATGGGTGACAGGTGCAAGCTGTCCCAAGCAAAGCAATGTGGCATGTCCAGCATGTAATCCCACACTGACAGGCATTGGGTCCCCTTTGGATGTCACTGAAAGATATGTTAAGTGCAGAAACTGATGATCCTGTCTACATATTGTGGCAGCATTCATGGTGAGGGTGAAATGCTACTCAAGGCCAGGGTCATACCAGCTTGTGCCACAAGCTCAGAGAGCCCCTCTATGTCCCCTAACATGTAGTCCAGGGAGGTGCATCAGAGGTCATACACACTGGCACAGACAATGACTGAGTCATACTTCTACATGCCTTGGAGTGACCGCTTTGCTTATGTTATGTGGTGGATCATAGTGCCCGACGGGCAGCTCAGTGTGACCGTCACCTTGTTCAGCCTGGGAGCAGGACCACCGTGTACGTGACAATAGAGGTACCTCATACAACCGTAGCAGGTGTGTTGTCTAGCCGTATGGCCTAACACTGTTTGGCACACAGGCTTTGTGAGCTATGTGTTGCATGTGCTCTGCTCTGGCATAATGTTTGCTTGTGTGTCTGCTTTGCAGGTGTCAGCTACTCAGGCAGAATGCTATTCTGAGAGCCCAATAATGTACTTGTGTGTTTCTGTGTTTGGATTGTGGCCATGGCAGGTCTATGGGAGACTGGTACTGTATTCACTGTAGTATCCCACTCCACCTGACAGGGAATGCCAGTGCTGTGTAAACAGAGCTTAGCACCCAGTTTGGCTATGTGGTTGCATCTCTCACATGTGTTGTACATGCATGGGAAGGGGAGATGGTTGTCTGTGTACATGAGGTTGCTGTAACATTGCCACATGACTCACAGATTCACCAACTGGACCTGAGAGTAGATCGACAGCTGACCTTTGCACATGCTACCATAGCATTGTGATTCCCATACTAAGTAACGACACATAGGGCCAATGGGGAACAAGGTACTCAAGGTGACTATGTGAGGGTGTAGTGCTCCTTATTTATTAGTGCTGGCATATATGAATGCTGTCTTGAGCAAATGTGAGGTAAGTCATATGCAATGTGTTACAGGCAAGCTACATGCAAACAGGACAAACAGTGACGTTCTGTCAAGTGACATATGGACATCAGTACAGTAAGCAACACAGATGTCACTAGGGATCCACAGAGGCACTCTATATCTGCACTGCAGGTGGAATCAGTGTTTCAGGAACATAACACGCAAACATGCATACAAACAAAGCTACAGTCAGCAGGCTTGTATGTTGAGTATGCTACAACAAACAAGGTGCACAACTTCCAGTATGTAACAGTGCATATACGCAGGCACTCTAAGCCAGTACCCAGACATTCCCAGGTCAGACGGGCTGGGTCCAGCCTCACCCCCCACAAGTGTATAGACCACGTACCTTCGTAATGTTGAATAACTGGCCTGATACCCAAGTGCTCATACCTGTAATAATACACATGTCAAATAACAGACACTGAGCCCTCACTCAGCAGTTCCAGACTTAGTATGATGTATGCTACCTGTCCTGGCACCACAGTATCCTTGACATGTATGGACGCTCTCCCTCCTGTCATAGTTAGTTCTGGGTTTTGATGCTGTTATGCATGGTATGAGGTGTGACCTTGTAGTGCTAGTGTGCTCTTGTGAGCCTTGAACCTGTTGTGTAGTACTGCACAGATATCAACATCCTGAAACATCTACATTGCAGAGTCATGTGTGGACAGCATGCAACTCGCAGTTGACATGGCCATCATTGAGTATCAATATGTACATTGTTGTATCCCCTGTGCTACCTATGTAGGTGGCCATCCCTTCACAGCCTCACCACCAGTATGCAAAGATGTGCAGACAGAACACTGTGGTAATTACTATGGGTGTACAAAACAATACAATGGCTTTCATACTGTAACTGCATCAGGCATGCTGGTATATACCCACAGTGCTATAATTACACTGTGCTGTTGTCAACATCATACTATTACAATATGTCTATGTAGTCACCCTGTGCATCAGCACCATGTTAACCTGTTCCTGCACCGATTTTACAGATTGCAGGAGGTGGCACAGTTTTATCATATGCACAGGGTGTGTATCTGGTATGCCTGAGTCTGCCACTGATACAACCAATTGACATGTCTGTGTGTGTGTGTTGGTGAGGGACAGCAGTACAAGATGGGGCAATGTTGATGCAGTGTGTGTGTGTATGTGGTAGACCTAGGTGTTATCACTTTGCATGTGTGTATGAATGCACACAGTCCCACCTCATGGCTGCCATATACAGGTGTTTGTGGACAGCCACAGACTGTACCTGCCAGGTCATACAGATCACTGTCTGTGGCCATGGACATGGTACCTGTGCCTGGCAGGGGTGCTACGGACCATATCAGGTACCAAGCCAGACTGGGTACTGTCATCAGAAGCAGGTGTTTGTTGACTGGAGACAGGTCCCTGTTGGGACTGTCCAGCACCATGTGCACGTGGTCTCCTGGGGTGGTCTGATGACAGCACAGACTCAGCATTGCTGGGGCTGCTGCTGGCACTATGTGAGCGGCCGTGGCCCTGTTGTCGTCCGAGATGGCTGCCAGCTGCTGCTGTTGCTGGCATACGGCCACGTCGACACCTCAACCGTCCACCATTGCCCTGGCTCATGGACATATAGTTGTGGAACAGATCTAATGTGTCCCCCCAATGTCTGTCAATGACCTCAGTGAAGTTGCGGATGGCAGCCACAACATCACGCATACTGTCACTCATGGCTGTGCGACATGCTCTCAGCTCCCTCAGACCCTGTCTGGTGTACCATTCCATACGTAACTGTGCCTGCATTATGAAACATAGCTGGAGTTGAAAGATCTCTGTGGGCACGTCTGACAGGGGCAGTACGCCCACGGATGCTCCCACGAGAACCTATGGACGTCTGCCTGTGTGGTACTGTGTCGGGGCCCTGGCCATGGCTGCAGTGTGGGGATGCATGTGCCACTGGTACCACATTACCCTGGTCAATGCCCACTGTATCCTGTCCATCACCTAGGGACATTGGTGACAAAGGATGTATTGGCAGGATGACTGTGCACATTGATGGGATTGACAGCGGTGTAGTGTTAATTGGCTGACCAATGACAGACCCTGGCACACCTACCTGTGCTATTACACAGGTATCATCATTATCACTATCCACAGCAGCTGATTCAGGTTCCCTGCTGCACGACACCAGAGCAGCACCAGAACCTGTGGGAGTAAGACAGGAAACACAGTTTACAATGAGTACACAATGCCACCACTGATGCACACATGCACACATGGGCACATGCACACATGCACACATGCACACATGCACACATGGGCACATGCACACATGCACACATGGGCACATGCACATATGCACACATGCACACACCTCAGTATATGAGATATCAACCCACAGACACAAACACACCTTGCAATCAAACACATAGCACTACTGCTTCAGCCTATTATTACTATTAGTATACAGAGTAGTGAAGGTAATGGTATTACACACTCACCAGCATGGATAGGCTGCCTTGCTGTTACACCAGAGGGACCTGCGGAAAAGAGACATTTATCATCAGTGGGCACAACTGTGCCATTGATACTGTGGGCATGATACAATTCAGTAGTGCAACAGTTAGCTTCCACAGGTGTACTACAGATAATGAGGTTATCACTAATGCACAATAATTACCAAGATTACAGCTACAAATCGAGGACACACCCCACACATGCATAACCTAACAGTGTAGAGAATGGTCAACTATACACATGGCATGTTACCTGCACGCTCTGTGTCCTGCTGCTGTGTGGCTCCAGCCTCCATCATTACACATGTATGCTGTTGTTGTTGCTGCTGTGCTGGAGCCACAACACTCAGGAGTAGTCCCTCCAGTCTGGTGAGGGGGGGTGTCTAGCCACCCCACCACCTGTGGCAAGCTGCTGCCTGTGGATATCCAACGCATGCTGACAGACATTTCTAATTAAATCACTGCAGTGATGGTGTACCTGCTCATATGTCCGGTTATGTGTGCCTATGTCATTTACCCGATGGACCAGGTCTTGCCACAGTGCAGCCCTCTCCTGCTGGTTCTGGCTGGTGCAGGAAAAGAGTACAGTGAAATCCCGCACCAGGCTCTGGTGTATCTCCTCCTCCTCCTCTGCAGCAGATTGGACTGGGTTCCACTGGTGAACCATGGCCCTGAAAAGGAGAAGGGAAATATGTCAGCAGTATATCTGTCAGCAGACTATAGCCCACATAATACACATAATACTTGACTGCAGTGATATAACTTAGGCACCATATATAGCATCTGTCTGTCTATTGGGGGATACACATGTACATGACCAGATATCAGTGCCCATCTGACAACTGTGCAACAGTACCTGGCACACACCATACAACAGACTAGTATACTGCAGCAGTCAATGCACTGTTTCAGGTACAATACACAACCTCACACTGGGGGTTTGAATCAAGGTACTGTATGGGGAACATTATCAGCTCATGCACTGCACACAATGCCCGTTACATATTTCACTGGTAATGCACACTACTCTTACTTGCCATAACCCTTCCTACACCACAGTGACATACAGGGTAACACAGCACAACATATGGCAATGTAGTATGCGTTGATTGCAATACCCCACACACCTGTCTCTGGCCTCACACCAAGGACACACACTACCATAAAAAAACAGCAACAGTTGAGCAAAAAAACCTTTATCAAGAAAACAAAGCTTTCAGGTTAAGAAACCCTTTCTCAATGTATAACAAAGGTACATTCAAAACACCTGTATAAATACAAACCAAAAAGATCATGTGACCCGCAGCCAAGATCACATGATTAATTAAAAACAAATATACGTACAAAAAATTAAAATACATATGAAAATACATGTTAAATATTTGTGTAAACCAGACATCATAAAAACATTAATATAAAAAAATCACTTTAGCCTAGTCTGTTGTATCCTAGTTAAAACAGGTTTTAATGATACACTTGCATTTAAGCCAGGAAATACATCTGCTTGGACAACGCATTAGTTTCACTGCGCAGTCTAATGTTAGACTTATGCTTTATAATTCTCTCCTTGATTAATTAAAAACAAATATAAGTACAAAAAATTAAAATACATATGAAAAGAGTACGCTTGGGTACAAGGATTTTACTATTACAAGACCTGGAATAAATGTTGCAAACAGATATGGCACTTATGCTTGCCATAATTGTAGTTGTTGTAAGGATGCATTTAAATGTGAAAGTACCATGTCACTCCAAATCGATAATTTTATTTATCCTGTGTCAAAAAAGGTATTTACTTTTCATTGTTATGCTACTTGCATCACTAGCAATGTGGTTTATTTGGCAACTTGTGAGATCTGCTCATCGTTCTATGTTGGAAAAACTACTAGGAAATTCAAGGAGAGAATTATAGAGCATAAGTCTAACATTAGACTGCGCAGTGAAACTAATGCGTTGTCCAGGCATATTCAAACTTGTGATATTACCCATCAGTTTAAATTTAGGGTGATTGACTGTGTATTAGTGACTAGTAGAGGAGGGGATTTATCTAACCTTTTGGACCTTAGGGAGTATGAATGGATCATGAGGCTTTCGGCTGATGTATTTCCTGGCTTAAATGCAAGTGTATCATTAAAACCTGTTTTGACTAGGATACAACAGACTAGGCTAAAGTGATTTTTTTATATTAATGTTTTTATGATGTTGTCTGGTTGACACAAATATTTAACATGTATTTTCATATGTATTTTAATTTTTTTGTACGTATATTTGTTTTTAATTAATCATGTGATCTTGGCTGCAGGTCACATGATCTTTTTGGTTTGTATTTATACAGGTGTTTTGAATGTACCTTTGTTATACATTGAGAAAGGGTTTCTTAACCTGAAAGCTTTGTTTTCTTGATAAAGGTTTTTTTGCTCAACTGTTGCTGTTTTTTTATCTTGACTTTTCATTGGTGTTTCGTTTGTGGACACACACTACCATGACAGACAGACAGTCATGGTGAGCAATCACACCAGTACACAACATGCACCCAGTCACTAGCACACTCATTCCACTTCACATATTCCATTTGCAATGTGTTCATGGGTGTGCATTGTGTCCTAGGTAGGTAGTGTGCTTTTGGCCCTGGGCCTACAGCAGCATACTGTTATGCTACCCTGCCCCTTATGACACATGTGTTATGATCGTACCTGCTCCTTACAAACAGTTAAACAGGGTGACTCATATGGCATATTACCTATCAGCATAACATTCAGCAGGGGTATGTCTGACATCTACTCATGGGGAGCCTTGCTTCTTAATTTTGTGTGGTCTACTACAGGGTATGTCATATCTGTGGGTAGGGTCCCGTACCTCTACCATGTGCTCTATACTGTAGTGACAAGGATGACAGACATAGGTAATTGGTGTTGTGGATGTTGGAGGTGTTACCATGGTTGGTAGACAACTGTCATGGGTGTGGCCGAACTATGTATATCCAGCAATGGTAACCTCTATGTAGGTAGTCTGTGTGCGCTCTGTGGTGTTTGAGTGCATTGACACAGTTACTTGCATATGTCTGTGTCCTTCACCATATCTGTAGCTGTCATGGGAGGTACATACCGTGTAGGACATTGTGGGGTGTGTAGGGGTACAGTGACCTACATGTCCACAGCTGACACACCATGTGAGCTGACACATTCCATGTACAGGTATTACAGGACTAGTGTGCCACTGTGTATATCGATGTGGAGCCTATTGTACACTTGTTGACCCTGTTCCCCCCGACACATGTAGTGGTGGGCAGGCATGTACATATGTGGTGGTTACTGGTGTCAGTGTTTTTGAATGGGGTATGGTACTCCAGTATCCACACTGGTGTTCACTCCATGCCTGTGACACCAGGCACCTGTAGCAAGACATTTTCACACATGTGCCTCACACAGTCTATATATGTATATATATATATATATATATATATATATATATATATATATATATATATATATATATATATATATATATATATATATATATATATATATGTATTGATATATTTATATCTGTATATGGATATATATCTGTTTGTATATATATATATATATATATATATATATATATATATATATATATATATATATATATATATATAATATGTGGATCACCTTTAAAACCTCGAAACCGTGTTTGCCCGAAACACTAATGACCGAAACGAAAAGACCGAAAACATAAAACGCCGACAACGCAAAACACCGAAAACCATTACACCAACACACTACACGTAAACAACACAGTACACTACATAACATATGCACTATCCCTAACCCAAACCCTAACCCTAAGGTCCGACACTACGCACACTTACCCTACCTGCACCCTAACCCTAACTCACTTAACCCACCCCTAACCCACAGTCCCTCACCATCGCCACACACCCTACCTGCACCCTAACCCTAACTCACTTAACCCACCCCTAACCCACAGTCCCTCACTATCGCACACTTACCTGTCCGGTCCCTAACACTAAATCCCTCACTCGATCGCACACTTACCGAGTCCCTAACCCACAGTCCCTCACCATCGCACACACACCCTACCTGCACCCTAACCCTAACTCACTTAACCCACCCCTAACCCACAGTCCCTCACCATCGCACACACACCCTACCTGCACCCTAACCCTAACTCACTTAACCCACCCCTAACCCACAGTCCCTCACTATCGCCCACTTACCTGTCCGCTCCCTAACACTAAATCCCTCACTCGATCGCACACTTACCGAGTCCGTCCTTTTCGGTCATCTGCGTTTTTGGTATTCTCGTCCCGTCGGATTCCGTTTCGGGCAAACGCGATTTCGAGATTTTAAAGGTGACCCATAATATGTATATATAGATGTAGATATATACATATAGATGTGGGGAGAGAGGGGGAGAGAGTGAGAGAGAGACACAGGGTGAGTGTGAGTGTGAGGGGGTGGGACAGAGAGTGAGAGATAGTCATGTACAGACATATCTGTTGTCAGTCAGATCTATCTGTATGTGTATAAGTCTCTACAGATATCTATATATGTATGTGTGTATTACATATATCTGTACATACATATTCTACCAATCTCAATGTCTGTGCAGTAAGTGAGAACCTGGTTCAAGGCTCCTGAGAGCACACCAGCGGTACCAGGCTATACCCCGTATCATGCATTTTGGCCCCAGGACTCGGGACAAAACAAAAAGGGAGGGGGTGTGTCCATATTCATGGAGGACACACACACCTCCAGGTTAGTGGCAACATATGAAGCATCACAGACCATCCAGGTGCAGATAACCGTAGGCAAACCTGCTATACAACTGGTAGCATGTTACAGACCTCCCTCCCAATCTCAGGGGACCACAGTCAGCCTTCCTGTAGATATTGGAGGATATGAATGTCCCACCATACACCATCATATTGGGATACTGCTACTACCCTAACATACACTGGGTGCATTATTCTACCCCAAACACCCTAGTCCAAAGGTTCCCGGAATTCATAATGTCAAATGCAATGGAACAGCTAGTCACCTCTCCCACAACAGAAGATAATATACTAGACCTGATCATCACAAACATGGGGACAATGTGCTATAGCTATACACTGGAAGTATACCCCTCACTAGTCACATCTGACCACAGACTAATCCCCCTGGATATACATATCCCACCTCCCCCACAACACAAAAGACTACAGTGGGAAACCTCTCACATGCCGACTTTACATGTCTTATAACTGAGTTGGTATCCTTAATGCCCACTGGGCCAGTGTAATCCACTTCCCACAATGTAGACACCTTCACATATGCTTCTACAGACATCTCCAAGAATGCATGGATCATGCAATCACAAAAGAAACCATGACCCTCTCCACCAAGGGCAGGCGGCACTTTGCTGTCCTATGACAGCATGCACCCCCCGACATATTTTTCCAAATATTGTAAAGGGGCAGGTCAGCCGTATATCCAGGGTGAGTGCTATGGATACACAATTTGATGAAGAGTTGGATAAATTCGACAAATGTTTTAAGGATAGAGGCTACAATGAAAGACTGGTACATTGTGTTATTGATGATAGTGTTAAATTAAGACGGACTAGATATAAGCCCTGGTTAAAGAGAACATATGGAGGGGAATCATCAATTTATAATAATGCATGTGTGCAAATGGGTCCCAAACTGATGTTCACATATGGCAGCAATATAAAAGACATCAATAGGATTGTACAAAACAATTGGAATATTTTAACCAGTGATATTGGACTAAGGGACATTGTTGACAATAGTCCCAGATTCCGATATAGGAGAAATAGGAATCTTAAAGATCTATTGTGTAAGGAAAAGATGAGTGGTCAAGGTGGATCTCTGAAGTTCACTGCAGGGACATTTCCCTGTGGGATATGTAAGGCCTGTAGTCATATTAATAAAGAAACCACATTTATGCATCCAGTAACTAAGAAGGTGTTTCATTTAAAAGGGAGGGCCACATGTAGGACCATGAACATAGTGTACTTAGCTGAATGTGTTGAATGTCCTTGTTTTTATGTTGGAATGACCAACAATATGTTTAAGGTTAGAATCTTGCAGCACTTGAGTAGCATCAGGAATAGTGATCCAAGTAATGCCTTATACAGGCATATCAGTGGCAACCCTACACATAGCTTCAAATTTAGGGCCATTGTTAACATCAAACCAAACAATAGGGGGGGTGATGTAAAACATCAGACAGCTTTGGCTGAATCAAGATGGATCATAGAGTTTATGGCACACAGGATACCAGGATTAAATGACATCATTCCAGTTAAACTCACCCTCCAAAATAGACGGGTTTTCACTAGATGCTATTGGTTGTCTCATCTTTTAAAAATGTTGTTTGAAGAATGTATCTTTGTCTGATGAAGGGTGTAACCCAAAGCTTACCTGGTGTTTTATCTGTCTATGTTGGATTAAATTTTATCTACATTTTATCAACACAGCAGTGTCCTGTTGCTTTTGTTTGGAGTTGTTTGTGCTTTGAAGCTTACCGACTTTGGCATAGCGTACAGGTTTTTACTTTGTATTTGTGATTACAGGCCTGTGCTATAAAAGGTCTGTTAGGTAGGCGTAGGCCTTTCAGATTATCAGGGTGGGGACCATGCTGGTTTGCTGTGGACACTGTTCCGTGAGTCTAAGGGTTGGTATGTCTCTCATATTTCAGGCTGTGTTGTAGACACTGCAATGCATGTTGTTCTGTAAGCTGAGTATTCCTTCCTCCAGTGTCCTGTTCTCCGTGTGTATGTAAACTGACACCTACGACTAGTAATACTGTGTATATGTGTGTGTGTGCTTTCCTGTGGGGATTGTGGTGTAACTGGTATATAGCAGTGGCTCTTGCAATCTGTTGCTATGGCTTCAATATTTGGACTTTACATTCACTCCTTGTATGCCTACTAGGTGTCTTTCCTGTAATGTGTTGCTATGGCTTTCCTATTTTCCATTTACATTCACAGCTTGTAATGCTTGCTAAATCTGTTTGCCCAGCAATTTCCTATGTGTTTGTTGTGGTAGGTGATACTGCATGCAGGATGGTCTGGCCATGGTGTGGGCCTTGACACTTATAGGGGTATTTGAGCATGCTGCTGAGCAGGCCTCAGATACTCTCGTGCATCTTTTATCAGCCTCATGGAATGGTACATAGCAGTGGGTTACTCCAGTGACATATTCTGATACTCTGTAGTTGTGACTGTGGGTTATTTCAAGCATATGTATTAGTACACCATTTGTGCCGCAGGTGGTGCATACCTTCAGTCAGTCATAGTTACCATTGCATGTGTAGTTACACCTTTCTGCCTACTGTTAGTACATTTGATAGGGTGTCAGTGGGGCACAGTTGACATTTGTTTTCACATCAGGGACATCCCTGTAACTCAGTCACAGTTGCTATGTCTGAACTCTTAACTATTCAACTATGGCAATGTTTATCCTGCTCTGAGTATGTGTGTGGCTTGCCAGATGCTACTGTGACATTATTACCTAGTAGCTACCAACTAGCATGACTGTTTCTCAGCACACAATACTATTTTACAAATCCACTAGATTTGACAGTAAATATACATGACATGCTTTGTGTACTAGACTTACTATATTCCCTTTACATTAATTCCTACTATTTTATGATATATTTCTTTCAGCAGAATGTTCTTGTATAGCACTCATGGCTTAGTGGTAAGTCATGCAGGCTAGTGTTTCCAAGGTCCTGGGTTCGAGACAGTGGGAGGTATTTTATTTTGCTGCTGAGAAAACTAAAGGCCTTGTCACTCAGAGTGACTAAGGCACTTTTAAGCAGTTGTAAGCGGGTTAACGCTGGTTTGCGGAGGTCACGCATGCGCACTGCTGCTTAGCTTTGCACACACCCGCTTGCTACTGCTTAAAAGTGCTTACTCTCACACACACACGTGCTATTTTCTTTGAAAGAAAAGAAAATGGGGAGATAGGAAAGTGGTGAAAAGGGGTCACAAAGAGATTAGGACAGTAGGGAAAACAAGCTCGGGTTTTGCAGGAGGGATGTAGGAAAGGCCCATAGCTGCCCATTTCTTCTTCAGCAACAGCTGTGCATATGTTTGTAATTTGGTGTGAAATTTGAAATCTTCCACCCCTGAGAGAGGTGGGAGGACAACAATAATATTTGTTGTACAGCCAATTGTAATTGCCAGTTTACATGTCCAGCAGACATGTGTGCAAAATGGGCAGCTATGTATGGGGCATAATTTTTTGTGGGTACAGAGTGCCCTTTTTTTTCATGTGAGAGTGGTATGTCATGTACAGGAAGTCGGTATAGCTGTGGAGGTAGGTAGGGAGGTTAACAGACAAGAAAAACAAGACGATACAGGGGTGGTGTATGACACATGTGGGGGTTACACAATTGACGGGATGGATGTTTGGATATCTCAAACCCATGAGCCCACAGATGGCAACAGTGGAACTGAGATCCCCACCCATGGGCAGTTGCCACTGTGCCTTCACTGCCCAGGATGGGGCTGTGCTGGGGGCTGTGTAGGCCAGGCAGCAGGCACACCCGTGAGTTGTGCCACCCGTGCCTCAAGCTGGCATAGGGGCCCAAGCACAGTGTGCCGGATCTCCCTACGCACCACAGTCCGGACACTATGGAGGGTGAGTGGATGTTCTCCTCCGGCCACGCTTGCAGAGGGGGGATGAGCCCCATCCACTGCAGCGCTTCCACCCACAGGTGGCGCAGGGCCACCGGAGGAGGGTCCAGCCTGGGCACTACTGCCAGGTGCACTCGCCAGCTGAGGTGGGAGAGGTGGGTCTGCTGGAACCCGCCTTCCCTGTCGTCCTATGTTTTGCATTATGTTATGACAGTTTGGGTTGGTAACGTACAATACCATTCACAATTAGTTGTAACAGCATGCATTAGTATTCCCATTAACCAAACACCCATAAATTCAAGCCATTGAACAGCAAGCATAACACATGCATAATTTGAACAGCAATACACAATCCAACAACATGCATAGTTGATTGATGGCAACAGGCCATCAGGTTTGGATGTATGAACAGGGCAGATGCATCAACGTACATGCAAATAAGTATGAACCAACAAGACAAATGTCCAGGGATGTTAATTTTGAATGCACATACCCATTTCACGTGGAATGGATTATTTGTGGTTATAGGGTAGGGTGAAGAAATATTTAATTAACAACTTCAAATACCTATAAATATGCTGTACATTTCTACTAGGTGCAGATATATACACACTACAGGGCTGCCTACAGTTTCCTATGTGATAACTACTTCAGGTTGGTGATAGGAATGTTACTGCTACATCAATATACATTTCATATTTATTCATACACATTCATATCTGGCTCTGTTCAGCTACATCATCCTGCTACATTTGCTTTATATAGCTATAGACAACTGTGGATGTTTGGTATTTCAGACAACCATACTATCTGCATATTGCAGACTGAGAGCAACATATCCAGATTTTGGGACACACATTCCAGCTTCAGTACTTTTTTCAACACATGTTGCTGTTTGGTTCTGCCTGTCACATTCATTTCATTCTGTACTGACTGCAGTATACTTTATTCAGGAGTTATTACTACTTTATTGGTGGATTCATACCTCTTTCTCACACTCTCTCGCTTGTTTTATTTTTACAATTCAGGATGGTACTTAATTCTAGGCTTTATTGACCTGTTTTACCTTTAGTTATAACAATCCTTTCCAACAGTCTCACTTATGTCATGTTTCAGAATTTCAACAGGGATATATTTCACACATGTGTTTTACTCAGCTTCTGCAGCTGTACTTTTCAGCCTGCTGCAGGTTATGTACTATTATATTACAGGTGGGACATCTTTATTTCAGACTTGTTTCTTTTTTATGTTTGGATTACAGGCTGCAGCACACTTTTGTAATCAAGCAATACTTGCAAACTCTCTTACACTGTTACTTGCACATTTTATTAATTAGTGACTACACTGCACTCTTTTGCTAACTGTCATATTTATATATTTATTTACAGTTACAGGGAGAGAATTACTGACCTGCCTGGTGGTGCAACCGCACCAGCCTATCGCCATAGGCTTGACGGTTCACAGAATGGACACCTGCAGCTGTAATATAAATTTAGTAATATTGGAATACACATCTCCATAATATCAGCTAGGTTAATTTCTTACATAAATAATTACATGTAACTTACTCAGTAGTGGGGCATTGGGCATTTGCCGGGCCTCCTGGATCCAACGTTTCAGTTGGTCCTGCTTCCGTCTCTTCAGGTCCGCATGGTGGTGATGGACCTGCTCACCAGTCCTTGGTATTCCTGTGGCACTGGTGAGATCATGTGCCAACTGGTCCCATGCCTCAGCCCTATATGCTCCCCACAGGATCTGGCCCTGCATGAGTTGGGCCTCATGATTATGGACGAGGAGCCAAACCATATGTTTGGACTCCTCAATGCCCCACCTCTGTGCTCGGAAGCAACTACCCTCTCCTACACCTTACATCCTGGCTGCAAGTCAGTTCCACAATCGGTTATGCTGTGTATCCCCGCCTATGGGGCTTATATATGCAGTTTTTCCCGTACTTATCTGTGATTGGCCATTTTTGAATTATATCAGCTTCACAAAACCTGCTTCGTCATGCTCCTCTTTCTATTCATTTCTATATATATGCTATTACTGCATTTCTAAGAGCAACTGTCATGGCTTAGTGGTTCACTACTTTGACTATGGTACATGGTATCCTGGGTTCGAACCTGACCATTGCTTTTTATATTTTATGACTGTCTACACAGGCTAGGAGGTGTGTCTGTGTAAAGGCAGTTTTGATGCAGCTTGCTCAACGTTGCCCGTCGGTTAGCTTGTTGGCACTGTGCGCAGCTCTGCTCAAATGGATCACGCTGGTTTACGCATAGTTTGGCTGTCAGCACGCATATTATGCTCAACTCAGCTACAGGCACACAGTTTCAGCATGTTAAAATGCTGCTCAACCCCGGGCTCTCATTTTACACCTATTAAACCATTGCTCACCTATGGGCACTCATTTTACACCTGTTGTAACACAGCTCACCTACGGGCACTCATTTTACACCTGTTAAAACACTATTCACCTACAAGCAGATATCCTCAACTTGTTAGACTGTAGCTCAGCTATAGGCACATCTGCCTTTTTTTTTTTATCTCACATTTCTTCAAAATACATGGCCCATTCCATTCCATTTTACAGAAAATATAATTTTATATGTGTACATATATGTCAGGGACTTGTTTTGTGCTTATTTCACTAAAAATAAAAATTGATGTTGTGGGGGCTCGAACCACGACTGCCTCCTCTTCAGCCGATGTCTCTACCGCTATGCTATTGCTTCTTGGCTTACTTTGCATATTTAGTTCTTATATGCTTTTCCACTGACTGCTAACAGTGGCTAAGCGATGGGCATGCCTGCGCAAACGAGCGCACTCACAGGCAAACATCTTTACAACGTATAAAAAAAAATATAAGATGTTCATTTATACATTTTATGTTCATAGTCTGTGGGGGCATGTGTTGTGTTGTGTTTATTCACATTTACACGGACTCTGTCGTGGGGGTTTACTTTCGGGACTTTTACTCTTCTGGGGGCGTGTCCGTTTGCAGGGCTCACCCTACGGACACGCCCCCTACTGTCTTACACGGACCGTGTTAGCCTTAGGTGTGATTCAGCATGCCCTCATGCATATGCATGACATGCCGACGTCACACCATTTAACTGCAGCCTCCGTGTAAGCCTTGTAACTCTTACACGGAGGCTTCGTGAATCCTGCCCATAGTCTGTATTCTGTTATATGTACTTATTCAGTTAGATATTGTTTGAAATTATGTCTGACCACTTATAGTCTCTGATTTCAGTAAGATCAAGTAATAACAATTGCCATACTTTATGGACAAGAACAGAAAAGCTGTGGTTCATGGAAGGAGGTTTAGTGGATGGGGTTATTAGAGAAATGCCATTAAAAGATTGGCTTCAAAGATTGTAGCTTGGGTTGAATATAGTCATTCTCATAGTTAGGAAGGGTGGTGTGCCTTACTTTAGGAGTTTGAAGAAAAGAGAGCCAAAAAGGAGGTGGTTTCTGCTTTGAATGGGTAGCCAATGTACCTTTTCCAAGGTGTTGTAGTGATGTTCACATTGAGGTAAGCAAATATTATTAGAAAGAGATTGCAAGGTGGTAATGGTTTTTGAAAGGAGGTGATGAATAGTGGTAGGCTATGTTCTAGTTCTGCAAGTAGGGTACCTTTGTCCAAGGCTTCTCTAGCAAATTGTGGGAGGAAATGGTATCGATTTTGAGCCAAGAATAGAAGGACGTTGAGTTTGGATCTGACTTTCTGAATGTGATCTTGGAAGTTGACAGACTAGTCATGCCAAATATATATATATATATATATATATATATATATATATATATATATATATATATTTATATATATATATATATATATATATATATATATATATATATATATATATATATATAAACAGAGAGAGAGATAGAGAGAGAAAGCTTTATAGATAGCAACATAGGGTTAGGTTGTTGTCTAAGTCTTTGATATGGAGAGGGGTGATGGCTTTAGTGAAGGTTTTATTTGTGCCAAACAGCATGAATTTATTTATTTAGGATTAAGGAGTAGATTATTTTAGAGCAAAGGCAATTGCTTAGTTTTAGAAGTTCAGCTTGCTGTTGATGTTGGATAATGAAGTATTGGAGCTATAGGTAACCATGCCTTCAGCATAATGGAGAAGATGCATATGAGGTAGCTCAAGAGGCAGTTTACTTTTTAAAATGGAGAATAGTACTGGTGCATGAATTGATCCTGAGGAGCCCATGAAAGGGCAAAAGCTGTATCTGATAAAGTAGGCCCAATTTTAACTGTAAAAGTTTGGTTAGTCATTAAATTATTGGGTAGATTCAGAGCTTACACCAATATCTTGTAATTGGGATAATAGGATAGAGTGGACAACCGAGTCAAAGGTCCAGGTAAGGTCTATGAATACTGCCTCTGTGAGGTTATCTTTATCCATATTACTGAGGAAGTCATCACTGAGTACCCAGAGAGTAGTTCTGGTACTTTTACTTGTCCAAAAGCCACGCTACATGCAAAGACGCAAGTGAGATTTGTCAAAGTACATTGAATGTTGGGTGTAAATTATTTATTCAAGAATTTTACCAGGGTTAGAAAGTAATGAAACTGGAGTGAATTGCAAGACACAGGAGGGTTTGTGATCATTTGATACAGGCCTGACAAAAGCTGATTTACAGACGGAGGATATGGTGTTGGCCTTGAGTAAATATTGTAGATATGTTTTAGTGGAATGACTATAAAATCTCTACAGTGGTTGAGAAAACTAGGGCAGCAGTTATCAAGACCAGAGGGAGAGTCTAGAGGAATATCTTCTAGCGGAGGTGCATTTTGTTTGTGATTTTGGAGAAATAGAAGGTTGTGAGGTGGAACAGGGTGTAATGTTCTGCTGCATACATAGACTGGCAATATATATCAATATATATATATATATATATATATATATATATATATATATACATATACACCTATATATATATATATATATATATATATATATATATATATATATATACCTTAAAATAAGAGTCTCTCTCCTCCAGTTTTTTTATGACATGCACAATATGACCACAGAACTGGATCAATCTTTCTCTGCTGGAAAACACATCTTACTAAAAAACTACTGAACATTTCTTTAACATCAGATTTGAATTAATAGCCACCCCAAGAACTACAATGTAAAAATAATATACTTTCCTTTCTATTGTTTGAATTCAGTATACAATTCCACACTATTGTGCAATAGCAAGAAAACAAACCCGAGTGATAAGATTGAAAACTCACATTAATATCTGCATCTTGCAAAACATTTGTGAATTTCCCACTAAGAATTGCTTCAGCAATTATGCCCTATTGCAGTCCATCCATAAGCAGGTTTATGAATGTTCCCTCATTGGTACAGTGCCTTGTTTCAAAAAAATCTTAATTTTAAAAACCCAAAAATATGTTCATATAATAAGAAGGTGTTTCATTTAAAGGACCACATGTAGGACCATGAAATATTATTAGCTGAATGTGTTGAATGTCCTTGTTTTTATGTTGGAATGACCAACAATATGTTTAGTTAGAATCTTGCAGCACTTGAGTAGCATCAGAATAGTGACCAAGTAATGCCTTATACAGGCATATCAGTGGCAACCCTACACATAGCTTCAAATTTAGGGCCATTGTTAACATCAAACCAAACAATAGGGGGGGTGATGTAAAACATCAGACAGCTTTGGCTGAATCAAGATGGATCATAGAGTTTATGGCACACAGGATACCAGGATTAAATGACGTCATTCCAGTTAAACCCACCCTCCAAAATAGACGGGTTTTTCACTAGATGCTATTGGTTGTCTCATCTTTTAAAAATGTTGTTTGAAGAATGTATCTTTGTCTGATGAATGTACGCTTACCTGGTGTTTTATCTGTCTATGTTGGATTAAATTTTATCTACATTTTATCAACACAGCAGTGTCCTGTTGCTTTTTGTTTGGAGTTGTTTGTGCTTTGAAGCTTACCGGGACTTTGGCATAGCGTACAGGTTTTTTACTTTGTATTTGTGATTACAGGCCTGTGCTATAAAAAGGTCTGTTAGGTAGGCGTAGGCCTTTCAGATTATCAGGGTGGGGACCATGCTGGTTTGCTGTGGACACTGTTCCGTGAGTCTAAGGGTTGGTATGTCTCTCATATTTCAGGCTGTGTTGTAGACACTGCAATGCATGTTGTTCTGTAAGCTGAGTATTCCTTCCTCCAGTGTCCTGTTCTCCGTGTGTATGTAAACTGACACCTACGACTAGTAATACTGTGTATATGTGTGTGTGTGCTTTCCTGTGGGGATTGTGGTGTAACTGGTATATAGCAGTGGCTCTTGCAATCTGTTGCTATGGCTTCAATATTTGGACTTTACATTCACTCCTTGTATGCCTACTAGGTGTCTTTCCTGTAATGTGTTGCTATGGCTTTCCTATTTTCCATTTACATTCACAGCTTGTAATGCTTGCTAAATCTGTTTGCCCAGCAATTTCCTATGTGTTTGTTGTGGTAGGGTGATACTGCATGCAGGATGGTCTGGCCATGGTGTGGGCCTTGACACTTATAGGGGTATTTGAGCATGCTGCTGAGCAGGCCTCAGATACTCTCCGGTGCATCTTTTATCAGCCTCATGGAATGGTACATAGCAGTGGGTTACTCCAGTGACATATTCTGATACTCTGTAGTTGTGACTGTGGGTTATTTCAAGCATATGTATTAGTACACCATTTGTGCCGTGCAGGTGGTGCATACCTTCAGTCAGTCATAGTTACCATTGCATGTGTAGTTACACCTTTCTGCCTACTGTTAGTACATTTGATAGGGTGTCAGTGGGGCACAGTTGACATTTGTTTTCACATCAGGGACATCCCTGTAACTCAGTCACAGTTGCTATGTCTGAACTCTTAACTATTCAACTATGGCAATGTTTATCCTGCTCTGAGTATGTGTGTGGCTTGCCAGATGCTACTGTGACATTATTACCTAGTAGCTACCAACTAGCATGACTGTTTCTCAGCACACAGTACTATTTTACAAATCCACTAGATTTGACAGTAAATATACATGACATGCTTTGTGTACTAGACTTACTATATTCCCTTTACATTAATTCCTACTATTTTATGATATATTTCTTTCAGCAGAATGTTCTTGTATAGCACTCATGGCTTAGTGGTAAGTCATGCAGGCTAGTGTTTCCAAGGTCCTGGGTTCGAGACAGTGGGAGGTATTTTATTTTGCTGCTGAGAAAACTAAAGGCCCTGTCACTCAGAGTGACTAAGGCACTTTTAAGCAGTTGTAAGCGGGTTAGCGCTGGTTTGCGCGGAGGTCACGCATGCGCACTGCTGCTTAGCTTCGCACACACCCGCTTGCTACTGCTTAAAAGTGCTTACTCTCACACACACACGTGCTATTTTCTTTGAAAGAAAAGAAAATGGGGAGATAGGAAAGTGGTGAAAAAGGGGTCACAAAGAGATTAGGACAGTAGGGAAAACAAGCTCGGGTTTTGCAGGAGGGATGTAGGAAAGGCCCATAGCTGCCCATTTCTTCTTCAGCAACAGCTGTGCATATGTTTGTAATTTGGTGTGAAATTTGAAATCTTCCACCCCTGAGAGAGGTGGGAGGACAACAATAATATTTGTTGTACAGCCAATTGTAATTGCCAGTTTACATGTCCAGCAGACATGTGTGCAAAATGGGCAGCTATGTATGGGGCATAATTTTTTTGTGGGTACAGAGTGCCCTTTTTTTTTTTCATGTGAGAGTGGTATGTCATGTACAGGAAGTCGGTATAGCTGTGGAGGTAGGTAGGGGAGGTTAACAGACAAGAAAAACAAGACGCATACAGGGGTGGTGTATGACACATGTGGGGGGTTACACAATTGACGGGGATGGATGTTTGGATATCTCAAACCCATGAGCCCACAGATGGCAACAGTGGAACTGAGATCCCCACCCATGGGCAGTTGCCACTGTGCCTTCACTGCCCAGGATGGGGCTGTGCTGGGGGCTGTGTAGGCCAGGCAGCAGGCACACCCGTGAGTTGTGCCACCCGTGCCTCAAGCTGGCATAGGGGCCCAAGCACAGTGTGCCGGATCTCCCTACGCACCACAGTCCGGACACTATGGAGGGTGAGTGGATGTTCTCCTCCGGCCACGCTTGCAGAGGGGGGATGAGCCCCATCCCCTGCAGCGCTTCCACCCACAGGTGGCGCAGGGCCACCGGAGGAGGGTCCAGCCTGGGCACTACTGCCAGGTGCACTCGCCAGCTGAGGTGGGAGAGGTGGGTCTGCTGGAACCCGCCTTCCCTGTCGTCCTATGTTTTGCATTATGTTATGACAGTTTGGGTTGGTAACGTACAATACCATTCACAATTAGTTGTAACAGCATGCATTAGTATTCCCATTAACCAAACACCCATAAATTCAAGCCATTGAACAGCAAGCATAACACATGCATAATTTGAACAGCAATACACAATCCAACAACATGCAGGGTTGATTGATGGCAACAGGCCATCAGGTTTGGATGTATGAACAGGGCAGATGCATCAACGTACATGCAAATAAGTATGAACCAACAAGACAAATGTCCAGGGATGTTAATTTTGAATGCACATACCCATTTCACGTGGAATGGATTATTTGAAAGAACATTAAGCCTTTGTTCCATAAAAACTGCATAATTTAAAAAGTGTGACTATACTATATATATATATATATATATATATATATATATATATATATATGACTATCGAAATTACATTTGAGTGAATCTCACTTACCCAATCCCAGTTCTTTGAAACTTCAGTAATCTGAAAGCACGGACTGCCGAAATCCTTTCCCTGTGAAAGGAACCACTTGCACTTGGCCGCCACGAGAAAAAAACTAAATGGACCAAAAGTAAACCTAACAAAGTGGGGGGGCTTCTCCCTCCACACCCCTCCTACTTAAATATGCCAACTCCAAGAGTGCACTACATTGAAGAAAGGGCAAAGTTCACCATGGTGGCCAAGTGGTTCCTTCCACAGGAAAAGGATTTTGTCAGTCCGTGCTTTTGGATTACTGAAGTTTCAAAGAACTGGGATCGAGTAAGTGAGATTCACTAAAATGTAATTTCGATGGGTCAAAGTAGACCAATATATATATATATATATATATATATATATATATATATATATATATATATATATATTTCAAAATATGTAAATCAAATTTGCCTGAAAATTTTTTGAGAAGGTGAAAAACAGTGGACGCACAAAATATTAAAAGCACATTTGACCTGACTGCTCAAATGACTGAATCTTTATTTTTATGCAGTGTTTGCATGTAGGAGAGTGCAGGACAAATTAAAGTTATGTACTCAGCATAACAGTGCATGTGTGTTGTCTGTTTTCATCTTCCTCAACTGATGGGTCTCTGATGTGATGCTGGGTCCATCCTCAGTCACTTCTTTAGACTTTAGGCTCTATAGCTCAAACTCCTCCCCTTACACATAATCCCCTTCTTCTCCTCAGTTACTTCAGATTGAGTTTGCCCTCCATTCATCAAGCCAGAATATGATAAAGTATTATCAACCATTACCATCCCCGGAAAGAGAAGTAAAACAACTACAGCCCAAAGGTAGAGCAAGAGTAAAAGTAGAAGCATCAGCCCTGGAGCTCATGTAGCAAGAGTGAGAGGGAAAAACACTCAGGAGACTCTCAAATATGAAGGGGTTGGAGGGTGGGGAAGTTGAGGAAAGATGAAAGCAGACAACACAGATGCAGAGTTATGCTGAGTACATAACTAATATCTAATGGCAAGGATTCACGAAGCCTCAGTGTAAGAGTTATAACTCTTGCACGGAGGCTGCAGTTAAACGGAGTGATGTCAGCATGCTTTGCATATTCATGAGAGCGTGCTGAATCACACCTAAGGCTAACACGGTCCGTGTAAGACAGTAGGGGGCGTGTCCGTAGGCCGAGCCCTGCAAGCGGGCACGCCCCCAGAAGAGTAAAAGTGCCCAAATTAAACACCCACGACAGAGTCCACGGAAATGTGAATAAACACAACACAACACGTGCCCCAACAGACTATGAACAGAAAATATATAAATGAACATGTTATATATTTTTTTTAAATTGTAAAGATGTTTGCCCGTGAGTGCGCTTCGCTTATGCTGGCGTGCCCATAGCGCAGCTACAGTTAGCAGTCAGTGGGAAAGCATATAAGAACTAAATATGCAAAGTAAGCCAAGAAGCAATAGCGTAGCGGTAGAGACGTCAACTAAAGAGCAGGCATTCATGGTTCGAGCCCCCTCAACACCAAGTTTTATTTTTAGCAAAATAAGCACGAAACAAGTCCCTGACAAACATGTACACATATAAAATCACATTTTATGTAAAATGTAATGAAATAGTCCATTTATTTTGAAGAAATGTGAGGTAACAAAACAATAAAAAATGCCAGACGTGCCTATAGCTGAGCTACAGTTTAACAAGGTGAGTGCCTCTGCCCGTAGGTGAGCAGTGGTTTAACAGGTGCAAAATGAGTGCCCATAGCTGAGCAGTGGTTTAACAGGTGCAAAATGAGTGCCCGTAGCTGAGCAGTGGTTTTACACGCTGAGACTGTGTGACCCTAGCTGAGCTGAGCGTAATATGCGTGCTGACAGCCAAATGAGGAGTAAACCAGCGCACCCCATTTGCGCGGAGCTACGCACCGCACCAACAAGCTAACCAACGGGCAACGTAGAGCAAGCTGTAACAAAACTGCCTTTACACAGACACACACCCTAGCCTGTCTAGACAGTTATAAAATATAAAAAGCAGTGGCCTGGTTCAAACCCAGGATACCATGCACCATAGTCAAGGTACTGAACCACTAAGCTATGACAGCTGTACTCAGAAATGCAATAATAGCAAATATATAGGAATGAATAGAAAGTGGAGCATGACAAAGCAGGTTTTGTGAAGTGGATATAATTCCAAAATGGCCAATCACAGATAAGTGCGGGAAAAACGGCATATATAAGCCCCATAGGCGGGAATACACAGCATAAACGATTGTAGAACTGACTTGCAGCCAGAATGTCAGGTGTAGGTGAGGGTAGTTGCTTTCGAGCACAGAGGTGGGGCATTGAGGAGTCCAGATACATGATCTGGCTCCTAGTCCACAATCATGAGGCCCAACTCATGCAGGGCCAGGTCCTGTGGGGAGCATATAGGGCTGAGGCGTGGGACCGGTTGGCTCATGATCTTACCAGTGCCACAAGGATTCCAAGGACTGGTGAGCAGGTCCGTCACCACCATGCGGACCTGAAGAGATGCAAGCAGGACCAATTGAACCTTTGGATACAGGAGGCCCGGCAAATGCCCAACGCCCCACTACTGAGTAAGTTACATTTAATTATGTATGTACGAAATTAAATTAGCTGATATTATGGAGATGTGTATTCCAATATTACTTCATTTATATTACAGCTGCAAGTGTCCATTCTGCGAACCGCAGAGCCTATGGCGATAGGCTGGTGTGGTTGCGCCACCAGGCAGGTCAGTAATCCACTCCCAGTAACTGTAAAGAAATATAAAAGTATGACAGTTAGCAAAAGAGTGCAGTGTAGTCACTAAGTAATACAATGTGCAAGTAACAGTGTAAAAGTGTTTGCAAGTATTGCTTGATTACAAAAATGTGTTGCAGTCTGAAATCCAAACAGAAAAATGAAAATGTCTGAAATAAAGTCTGAAATAAAGATGCCCCACCTGTAATATCATAGTGCACAACCTGCAGCAGGCTGAAAAGTACAGCTGCAGAAGATGAGCAACTCACATGTGTGAAATATATCCCTGTTGAAATACTGAAACATGACAGAAGTGAGACTGCTGGAAAGGATTGTAATAACTACAGGTAAAATATGTCAATGAAGCCTAGAAGTAAGTACCATCCTGAATAGTAAAATGAAAAGAAGTGAGAGGGTGTGAGAAAGAGTTATGAATCCACCAATAAAGTAGTAATAACCCCTGTATAAAGTATACTGCAGTCAGTACAGAATGAAATGAATGTGACAAGTAGAACCAAACTGCGAAATGTGTACAAAGTGTTGCTGTAGCTGGAATGTGTATCCCAAAATCTGGATATGTTGCTCTCAGTCTGCAATATGCAGATAGTATGATTGTCTGAAATATCAAACATCCACAGTTGTCTATAGCTATATAAAGCAAATGTAGCAGGATGATGTAGCTGAACAGAGCCAGATATGAACGTGTATGAATAACAATAAAATGTATATTGATGTAGCAGTAACAGTCCTATCACCAAATTGAAGTAGTTATCATATAGGAAACTGTAGTTAGAACAGTAGTGTGTATATATCTGTAGCTATTAGAAATGTACAGCATATGTATTGGTATTCAAAGGTGTTAATAATATTTTCTTCACCCCACCCTATAACCACATATAATCCATTCCACGTGAAATTGGTATGTGCAATCACAATTAACACCCCTGGACATTTGTCCTGATGGGTTATAAATATTTGCATGTCCGTTGATGCATCTGCTCTGTTCATACATCCAAACCTGATGGCCTGTTGCCATCAATTAACCCTGCATGTTGTTGGACTGTGTATTGCTGTTCAAATTATGCATGTGTTATGCTTGCTGTTCAATGGTGTGAATATCTGGGTGTTTGGTTAATGGGAATACTAATGCATTCTGTTACAACTAATTGTGAATGGTATTGTATGTTACTAACCCAAACTGTCATGAAATAATGCAAAACAACAGGGAAGGCGGGTTCCAGCGGACCCACCTCTCCCACCTCAGCTGGTGAGTGCACCTGGCACTAGTACCCAGTCTGGACCCCCCTCCGGTGGCCCTGTGCCACCTGCAGGTGGAAGCGCTGCAGGGGATGGGGCACATCCCCCTCTGCAAGCGTGGCCGGAGTAGAACCACCACTCACCCTCCATAGCGTCCGGACTGTGGTGCGTAGGGAGATCCGGGACTCTGTTCTTGAGCCCCTATGCCAGCTTGAGGCACAGGTGGCACAACTTACGAGCATGCCTGTTGTCCGGCCTACACAGCCCCCAGCACAGCCCCATCCTGGGCAGTGAAGGAACAGTGGCATTTGCCCATAGAGGGGGATATCAGTTCCACTGTTGCCATCTGTGGGCTCATGGGCTCTGGATATCCAAACCTCTGTCCCCGTCAATTGTGTAACCCCCCCACACGTGTCATACACCGCCCTTGTATGCATCTTGTTTGTCTTGTCTGTTCACCTACCCAACCTACCTCCCCAGCTATACCGACTTCCTTCACCTGACATACCACTCACCTGAGGAAAAAAAAAAGGGCACTCTGTACCCACAAATAATTACGCCCCATACATAGCTGCCTATTCCGCACATATGTCTACCAGACATGGAAACTATCAATTACAATTGGCTGTACAACTAGTATTATTGTTGTCCTTACACCTCTCTCAGGGGTGGAAGGTATCAAATGTCACACCAAATTACAAACATATGCACAGCTGTTGCTGATGAAGAAATGGGCAGCTATGGGCCTTACCTACATCCCTCCTGCAAACCCCAAGCTTGTTTCCCTACTGTCTTACCCTCTTTGTGACCCCTTTTTCACCACTTTCCTGTCTCCCCATTTTCATTTCTTTCAAAGAAAATAGCACGGGTGTGCACAAGAGTAAGCACGTTTAAGCGGTTGTAAGCGGGTGTGCGCGGAGCTGAACGCCAGTGCGCATGCGTGAGCTCTGCGCAAACCAGTGCTAACCCGGTTACAACTGCTTAAAAGTGCCTTAGTCACTCTGATTGACATGTCCTGTAGTCAGTTCAAAAGCAAAATAAAATCCCACTGTCAGTCGTGAACCCAGGACCTTGGAAACAGTAGTCTGCATGACTTACCACTAAGCCATGACTCATACAAGAACATTGTGCTAAAATAAATATATCATGTAATAGTAGGAATGAATGTAAAGGGAATATAGGATGTGTAGTACACAAAGCATGTTATTTAGAATTACTGTCAAAACTAGTGGATTTCCATAATAGTAGTGTGTGAACAGAAACAGCCATGCTAGTTGGTAGCTAGTAGGTAATAATGTCACTGTAGCACCTTGCAAGCCACACACATACTCACAGAAGGATAATCACTGCCCATACCCCACAACCTCTTACAGGAACACATCTGGACCAAGTAATAAAATATGTGTTGCAAAGGGCCAAAACCAGGGACACATTACAAATAATGTTACAACAAACTCAGACAGTACAGAGAGTAACAGGTTCTGCATTTTGTCGGATGTGTGGAAGGGTATGAAGGCTGAAACTTGAATGTTTGTCACTATATTCTGACTTGAGCCCAGAGTGATTTGCCGTAAAAAGCTGTGCATGAGATATTGACCAAAATATGAGGCATAAATGTGGACAACCTGCAAATATTTGTACATATGAGAGGTCTGACACCACCATATTTGAATAGTTAAGAGCCTAGACATCGCAACAGTGAATGAATTACAGGAATGCCCCACAGACTCCATGTGAAATGTACAAACAGTAGGAAGAAAGGTGTAACAACACATGCAATGGTAACTATGGAGTCCTGAAAGTATGCACCACTTGCATGGCAGAAAAAGTGTAGTAATACATATGCTCATGCTAACCCACACTCACAACTGCAGCATACCAGACAATTTAATGGGTGTACCCCACTGATATGTACCATTCCATGAGGCAGATAACAGATGCACCTGAGAGTCTCTGGGGCCTGCTCAGCAGCATACTCAAATACCCTAATAGATGTCAAGACCCACACCATGGCCAGACCACACTGCATGCTGTAACACCCTAGTAGATATAGCAAGCATTCCAAGGTGTGAATGTACATGGAAAATAGGAAAGCCACAGCAGCACACTACAGTCAGGACACCTAGCAGGCATACAAGTAGTGACTGTAAAGGGCAAATATTGAAGCCTTAGCAACAAAGTGAAAGCAAAAGTGCAAGGAAAGCACACACACACACACACACATTAACAGTAGTAGTAGTTGTAGGTGCCAGTGTACATACACAGTTAGTACAGGAAACTGGAGAAATGGATGGAGGAATGTTAATCTACAACACAGCTAGAAATGTGAGAGAGATACCAACCTTTACAGTCACAGAACATTGTCCACAGCATACCAGCATGGTCCCTGCCCTTAAAATCTGAAAGGGCTACGCCTATCTCACATACCTTTTTATAGCACTGTTCTGAAATCACAGTGAGAACTGCAATCAGTACACAACTGGCTGCATGCAATTAGCAAATGATGGCTAACAATTGGTGCAGAGGCCATCACATGGACATATGCAGATACCTACAAAAGTATGCTGTACTCCCAGTCCACACACGCAATACTTTCATTGCACCCTGAGGAGGACGTGAGAGACAGAGAGAGAGCGAGAGAGAGAGAGAGACAGAGACAGAGACAGAGAAAATCGAAATTAAGCAGACACAAACAAAACTGTTCAGCAACAGCCACCTGAAAGCTGACAACTGGCAAGTGGAGCAGCAGGACAGAAAACCAGACAGCAACACAAGCAGCTGTGACAAACACAGGTAACGTAAAGTAATACTATAAAGGTCTACATATTGTGAACCCTCCATATGTGTCATTGGTCTGTATCCATATGTATATGAAGATGTGCAAAGGGCAGGGGACATACAGCAACTATCAGTGAAGGCTGTACATACATTTGTATGTGAGAGCATCTATGTGCACATATCAATGTAGGTTGACTGTAGGTTGTAGTGCAATGTACAAAGTAGGTTTCACAGTTATGTATGTTTAGCAGTATGTTAGTGTGTGTATACAGTATGGTAGACAAACATGTTGATATACCTGTCTATCATATGGATACGTATGTATGTCAGAATATGTATGTATGTATGTATGTATATATATATATATATATATATATAATATGCCTATATGTATACATACATAGAGAGAGATGTAAGAATACATAGACAGATGTAGATAGATAGAATATGTACAAACATATATATGTAATACACACATACAGATATAGATATATGTAGATACATATACATAGACAGACTGATCTGACTATCTACAGGTATGACTGTATATGACGACCTCAACACCCCCTCTGTCACTCTCACCCCCTCTGTGCCCCCCCTCCATATCTATAGCAATATATGTACATCAATATATATATGTGTATATGTATACAGACATATATATATATATATATATATATATATATATATATATATATATATATATATATATATATAGATATATCTATATACACACATATATATATATATATATATATATATATATATATATATATATAGAGAGAGAGAGAGAGAGAGAGAGATGTATATATATATTCTGAGTGAGGCACATGTGTACAGATGAATTTCAACAGGTGCCTGGTGACAAAGGCATGGAGTGAACATCAGTGTCAAAACCAGAGTACCATACCCCATTTCAAATCACCTACACCAGTAACCACCAGATATGTGATTGGGTGCCCATCACTGCATGTGTCAGGGGTGAACAGGGTCATACATGTGCACAATAGTGCCCCCAATGATATTCACAGTGGCACACTATTCCTGGAATACCTGCACATGGTATGTGTCAGCAGACATGGTGTGTCAGCTATGGACATGTAGGTCAGTGTACCCCTCAACACCACATAATGGATGCCATGGTATGTACCTCACATGGCAGCTACAGATATGGAGAAGGACACAGTGACATGTACAACACTGTGACAATGCACTCAAATGCATTACCAATGCACAGTGACTGACAACACCACAGAGTACCACATACTACCCACATAGAGGTTACCACTCCTGGATTTACATACGTAAGTCACACCCATGACAGATGTCCAACAACCATAGTAACACCTCACACCATCCACAACCTAAATGACTGCTGTGTGTCATCCATGCCACTACAATAGAGAGCACATGTGGAGGTAAAGGTTCCTACCCACAGATAAGACATACCCTGCAATAAACCACACAGTGTTAAGAAGCAAGACTCCCCATGAGTACATGTCACACATACCCCTGCTGAATGTTAGTCAGACAGGTAATATGCCATATGAGTCACCCTGTGTAACTGTGTGACAGCAGCAGGTACCATCACACCACATGTGTCACAATAGTCAGGGTAGCAGAACAGTATGCTGCTGTAGTCCCAGGGGCAATAGCATATTGTATAGTATTGTATTGTAATGTATTGTATTGTGTTGTATTGTATTGGTATGTTGAGGTGCCTACTTCGTGGAGTGGAACCACTGCTGCTGTGTGCCAGTGCACAGGTACATATCCTTTAGTCAGGCTAGTGTTACATAGCACTTCTATATGTGTGTTTAGCTCCTGTCAGAGTTTATGTAGCATGCAACTGGGGATACCATCAGGTCCCAGTCATGTTGTGTATTCTGCTTTCATGAGGGCGGCTCTCACCTGGACATCTGTGATGACAGGGAGGTTACAGTCAGCTGGGATAACTATGTCTTATTTTGGGGGAGAGGGTGGGGTGACACCTGCACTGAACCTGTCTGCCACAATGTTGTCAATACCTGTGGTTTCAGTGAAATATTTGTTGTTGTGTACTCACTATGGGCATAGAGGAGGGATTCTGACCAGGTTGCTAACATAACTGAAGAAGGCCTTCTGGTTATCTGTAGTGTCCCTCTTGATTTCCCTCTCAAAGTTGCCCATGGATGTTTGTATGATGGAAAATAGATCCTTACTAGTGCTGCTCAGACATTCCTTCCCTTTATGGAATTATGCTCTATCTTGCAGTAGCTGCCATCTTTTGTAATACAATCTGTCTATGGCTGGGGTCCACCAGACAGCATGCTGTCCCTTTGTGGAGAGTGTCTTGGTCATATATGGGATTGCATGATCCATGCATTCTCGGAGATGTCTGTAGAAAGCATTTGTGTAGGGGTCAACATTGTGGGTTGTGTCTTCCACTGGCCCAGTGGGCTGAAAGGATACCATGTCACTGTTACAAAGTGTAAAGTTTGCATCTGCAATGTTATTCACTATAGTCGTTTGTGCTGGTGGTGGAGGTGGGATATGTATATCCAGGGCAATTAGTGTGTGGTCAGCTCACAGTAGTTGATGATGTAGGCCATACAGTACCTAGATACAAACCCCCAGAGTGAGGAGGTGCTCTCTACCTGAATCAGTGTTCTGACTGCTGGGGTTTGGTAGTATGTCGTATGGAGTGTGCCAGGTACTGTTGCACAGTTGCTGGCTGAGCACTGATACCTGGCCATTTACATGTGTATCCACCAATAGACAGACAGATGCTATATATGTGAGATATGTTGTATCATAACAGTCGAGTAGCATGTGTAGTATGTGTTCCAAATTCTGCTGACATATATTGCTGATATCAGGGTTTTTTTTTTTCAGGTACATGGCTCACCTGCGAAATCCCGCTTACTCCGCAGCTGAGGATGAGGAGATACACCAAAGCCTGGTGCGGGATTATGCAATACTCTTTTCCCGCACCAGCCAGAATCAGCAGGAGAGGGCTGCACTGTGGCAAGACCTGGTCCGTCGGGTAAATGACATAGGCATGCATAATAGGACATATGAGCAGGTACGACATCACTGCAGTGATTTAATCAGAAATGTCCGTCAGTGTGCGTCGGATATCCACAGGCAACAGGTCGCCACAGGTGGTGGGGTGGCTACACATCCCCCACTCACCAGACTGGAGGGACTACTCATGAGTGTAGTGGCTCCAGTCCGCCAGCAACAACAACAGCAGCAGACATGCATTATGATGGAGGCTGGAGCCACGCAGCAGCAAGACTATGAGTGTGCAGGTAATATGCCATATGTATAGTTGACTGTTGTGTACACTGGTAGTTAATGCATGTGTGAGGTGTGTCCTTGGTTTGTAGCTGTCACCATAGTATTTAATGTGCAAGTGTGATATCCTCAATATTAGCAGCTGACCTGTGAAAGGCGACTGTTGTACTACTGACCTGTATCATACTCAGTAACAATGGCACAGTTGTGCCCACTGACATTAGTTTCTTCTCGTCTGCAGGTCCCTCTGGTGCAACAACAATGCAGCCTATCCATGCTGGTGAGTATTTATTGACAATACCTGTAATAGTCTTGATAGTAATAGTAATATTAGGCTCACTTAGTAGTGCTCTTTGTATGCATGTAGGTGTGCCTGTGTCTGTGTGTTGATATCACGCATACTGAGTAGTGTACAATTGTGTGCAACTGTGTGCATGTGTGCACCTGAGCATGTGTGCACGTGCGCATGTGTGCATGTGTGCACCTGTGCATGTGTGCATGTGTGCACCTGTGCATGTGTGCATGTGTGCACCTGAGCATGTGTGCATGTGTGCATGTGTGCATGTGTGCATGTGTGCATGTGTGCATGTGTGCACCTGTGCATGTGTGCATGTATGCATGTGTGCATGTGTGCACGTGTGCATATGTGCATGTGTGCACCTGTGCATGTGTGCATGTGTGCACATGCACATGTGTGCATGTGTGCACCTGTGCATGTGTGCATGTGTGCATGTGTGCACCTGTGCATGTGTGCATGTGTGCATGTGTTCATGTGTACACCTGTGCATGTGTGCAGGTGTGCATTTGTGTATTTGTGCATGTCTGGACCTGTGTATGTGTGGATGTGTGCATCACTGGTAATGTGTAGACATTGTAAACTGTGTTTCCTGTTTCCCTCCCACAGGTTCTGGTACTGCTCTGGTGTCATGCAGCAGGGAATCTGAATCAGGTGCCATGGGTACTGAAAATGATGACATCTGTGTAATGGCACAGGAAGGTATGCCAGGGTCCATCATTGGTCAGCCAATTGACAGTACACAGCTGTCAACCCCATCAATGCACACAGTTATCCTGCCAATACACCCTTTGTCACCAATGTCCCTAGGTGATGGACAGCATACAGTGGGCATTGACCAGGGTAATGTGGTATCTGTGGCACATGCCTGCCCACACAGCAACCATGGGCATGGCTCAGAGATGGTACCACACAGACAGATGTCCAGGGGTTCTCGTGGGAGCATCCGTGGGCGTACTGCCCCTGTCAGACGTGCCCACAGAGGTCTTACAACCTCAGCTATGTTTCGGGTTGTCATGCAGGCACAGTCACGTATGGAATGGTACACCAGACAGGGTCTGAGGGAGCTGACAGCATGTCACACAGCCATGACTGACAGTATGCGTGACATTGCGGCTGCCATCCGTAATTTCACCGATGTCATAGACAGACGTTGTGGGGACATATTAGACCGGTTCCACAACTACATGTCCATGAGCCAGGGTGATGGTGGACAGTTGAGGTGTCGACGTGGGCGTATGCCAGCAACAGCAGCAGCTGGCAGTCGTCGCGGACGACAACAGGGCTGTGGCTGCCACCATAGTGCCAGCAGCAGCCCCAGCAATGCTGGGTCTGTGCTGTCATCAGACCGCCCCAGGAGACCATGTGCACGTGGCTCTGGCCAGGCCCGACAGGGATCTGTGTCCAGTCAACGAACACCTGCTTCTGATGACAGTGCCCAGTCTGGGTTGGTACCGGATACGGTCTGTAGCACCCCTGCAAGGCACAGGTACCGTGTCCGTGGCCAGAGACACTGATCTGTATGACCTGGCAGGTACAGTCTGTGGCTGTCCACAAACACCAGTATATGGCAGCCATGAGGTGGAACTGTGTGCATCCATACACACATGCGAATTGACAACACCTAGGGCTACCGCATACACGCACACACTGCATCAACATTGCCCCACCTTGTACTGCTGTCCCTCACCAACACACATACACATACATGTCAATCCGTGGTATCGGTGGCTGACTCAGGCATACCAAGTTCACACCCTGTGCATATGATGAAACTGTGCCACCTCCTGCAATCTATAACATCAGTGGAGGTACAGGTTAACATGTTGCTGATGCACAGGGTGACTACATAGACATGTAGTAATAGTATCATGTTGTTAACAGTACTGTGTACTTAAATAATTGTGGGTATATCACAGCATGCCTGATGCAGTAAGGGTGTGATTGTCATGTACTGTTGTCTACTCCCATAGTAAGTACCATAGTGTATCATCTGCACATGTTGGCATACTGGTGGTAAGGATGTCAACAGAAGGCTACATACATAGGTAGCACAGGGGATAAGGTAATGAATGTATTAATACGCAATGATGGACATGTAAACTGCAAGTGGCATGTTGCCCACACTGGACTCTGCAATGCGGATGTTTGAGGATGTTGATATATGTGCAGTACTACACGACTGGAACAGGACACACAGGAGCACCCTAGCACTGCAAGCTCACATCTCATACCATGCTAGACAGCCCCAACACACAAAACTAACTGTCACAGGAGGGAGAGTCCCCATACATGTCAGGGATACTGTGGTGGCAGGCCAGGTAGCATACATCCTACTAAGTATGGAACCACTGAGTGAAGGCTCAGTGTCTGTTATTTGACATGTGTATTACTGCAGGTATGAGCACATGGGTTTCCATCCAGTTATTGTACATCCTGACAGTACATGGTCTGTACACTTGTGTGCACTGAGACTGGACCCTAGCCATTTGACCTGTGCATAGTGCCTGCATATTTGCAGTGTTACCTACTGGAAGTGGTACAACCTGTTTGTTGTACAATGGACTACATGCAGCCCTGCTTACTGTAGCTGTGTTTGCATGCATGTTTGCTTGCAATTACCCTGGAATACTGATCCCACCTGCAATGCATATTTACAGAGCTTCTGTGGACTCCTAGTGACATCTGCATAGCTTACTATATGTATGTCCATGTCTCACTTGACAGAATGTCACTGTTTGTCCTGTTCACATGTACGTTGCCTGTGACACATTGCATATGACTTACCTGGCATTTGTCCACATGAGCAGTCACATATGCTACTGCTAAGTAATCACAGGCACAACACCCTCACATATTCATCTTCTGTTGAACCACCTGCTTTGCTAGGGACGGCTTGCACCTGTCACCCCTGGGCTTTCAGATATTGGCAAAGGCTCTTGCTACCCCCATAGTGCCTATGTTAGGCAAGGTTCAAATGACAACCCACCTTCATAGGTATCACAAGGGATAAGAAACTAAGAGTAATGCTACCCAACGCTAGAAGTCTAAACCTCAAGATACATGCACCCAAAACTCTCCTTGGCATGGAGAACATCGATATCTGTGCAGTAACAGATGCCTGGTTCAGGGTTACAGAGAGCACTCCAGCACTACCAGGTTATACCTCATACCATGCTTTTCAGCCCCAAAACTTGGAATGAACCACAAATGGAGGGGGATTATTGATATTCATCAAAGATATCCACACCTCCAGGTTGGTGGCAAAGCACCAAGCATCAGAGACTATCCATGTGCAACTAACAATGGGTGAAACTGCCTTCCAGGTTGTAGCCTGCTACAGACCATCCTTCCAAACCCAAGAACTGCACTCGGCCGTCCTGTGAACAGTGGACATATGAAGGTCTCTCCAAACACCATTATATTGGGCGACGTCAACTACCCAAACATAGAATGGGAGCATGACTCTAGCTCCAACACCCTAGGCCAAAGATTCCTAGAATATATGAGCTCAAATGCTATGGAACAGCTTGTTACCACTCCCACAAGAAGGGGAAACATACTGAACCTGATCATCACCAACATGGGGACTCTATGCTCCAGACCAGATGTGTATCCCTCACTGGTAAGATCAGATCATAGACTAATCTCACTGGATATTCACATTCCGACCTCACCCCCTGCCCAGAACACCACAGTGAACAACTTCTCTAAAGCAAATTCACACTCCTCAAAACTGAGGTGGAAACCTTCAAAGCCCCCGGGCCTGTGGAAACTACAGACCAGACCGCAGATTCCTCTATAAACGCATTCTATGGACACCTTCAGGAATGCATGGATCATGTGATCCCGAATAAAACCAAGACCCAATCCTCCAAAGGCAGACGTCCTGTCTGGTGGACCCCAGCCATAAACAAACTACACAATAGAAGGAGGAAGCTACTAAATGATACAGCAAAATCCCAAAAAGGGAAGGCATCACTGATCAGTATAAGCAAATAACTACAGGCACTCATAAGATTGTCTAAGGCCAGCTTCGAGAGAAATTGCACAGGACACTAAGGATAATCACAAGGCTTTCTTTAGTTATATTAGGAACCTGGGTGGTAATTCCCAGATATGCTCAGAGGTAGTCCAAAATGTCAATAGAAGCACCAAACCCACAGACATTGCCAACATTCTAGCTGACAGGTTCAGCGCAAACTTCTCCGCCCTCCACACCGAAAGTTCAAATATGTATCCCAGCAGAGTGCTGCCCCCCTGACATCTCAGATTCTCAGGTAAGAGCCGCCCTCTCCAAAGCAATACACACTGCATCAATGGGACCAGACAGTGTCCCGGGCTGTGTCCTACATGAACTCCAAGATGTGCTACAACCAATCATAAAACTGCTGTTCAATCCCAGCCTTACTATAAGTTATGTGTCCAAAGAGTGGCGTACAGCAACAGTGGTCCCTCTACAGAAAGGTGGTGCCTCAACAGATCCTGGACACTATCGCCCCATAAGCCACACTAGCTTCGTCTGCAGAGCTATGGAAAGGATCATCATGGACCACATAAATATAGATATTGGGGACCTACAGACACTGGTTCATACCCAGTTTGGCTTTGTTAAGGGCAGATCCTGCCTCTCAAACCTGGTTGATTTCTTTGAAACAGTCACCAAGGCCATTGATGAGGGGAAGGTGGTCCACACAGCCTACCTGGACCTCGCAAAAGCCTTCGATACAATACCCCACTTGGGCATTCTAGAGAAGCTCACCAGCTTAAATATAAGCCCCTATGTGACTAGATGGATTGCACACTGGCTCAAGGACAGAACCCACATGGTTAGAATTGCTGGAGCCATGCCAGACTCCAAACCAGTTAAAAGTGGTGTCCCACAAGGCTCAGTCCTGGGACCTCTCTTGTTTGGTATATATTTATTGGAGGTACAGGTCGACACGGAAGGACTGTGACTGACCAAATATGCAGATGACTGCAAACTGGCCGCCATAATCGACTCTCCAGCCGACACAAGCATCTTCCAAAAGGGCCTCATAGAAACAGACTACTTGTGCCAGAGCCATGGCCTCCAGCTGAATGCAAACAAGTGTATAGTCATCTCCTTTGGCAAAAACAAAGTGCCCACAAAGTACCACATAGGTGGTACTCCATTACATACAGAAGAAGTAATTAGGGACCTGGGGACCCAAGTTGATAGCAATCTCTCATTTGACAACCACATGGCCAAAGTGGTTAGAAAGACATTTTATATAGCCCACCCCATCATGAAGGGATTCACATCTACAACAGGGGAGGGCATCGTGCCTCTTTACTCATCCCTCATCAGGCCCATAATTGAGTACAATCCCCCTGTTGGGATGTACCTTACCAGACACCTGCAGCAACTGGAAAGACCCCAAAAGTACCTCACCAAGAGGATCAAAGGGATCAAACAGATGCCATATGCTGACCGGTTAAAGAAACCCCAGCTCTACTCAGTGGCATACCGCCTGTTCAGAGGCGTTCTGTGCCTAATGTATAACGCCATGTCAAACCCAGAATTAATGGGCATGCTGCACCTGAGAATATCCAAATCCCATCGGGCTACATGCTTGAGAGAGCTGAATCTTAGCACTGACATAAATAGGACATGCTGGAGGGACAGATTCATAACCCAGAGGCTCACTTCACTCTGGAATAAAATCCCAGTCCAGGTTAGGCAGAGTCCCTCATTGACTCTCTTCAAGAGGGATCTTGATGAGTGGATGGGACATTGTAGGTTTACCCCGGGTATCACTTCTGTGTCACTGTTAGGCAGAGGCACAGTATACTAACCTCGGAAAAGGACATGGCAAGATATATTTACAATGGTTGGCGACAGCCAAACACATTCTGGCTAGTTTCTTAAATGCCCTATGGCAGATAGCCTAGTATGAACCTATGAACTTATGAACCTATGTACCTTGTTCCCCATTGGCCCTATGTCCTGTTAATCACCATGGCAATCACAATACTATGGTATCATGTGCAAAGGTCAGTTGTCAGTCACCTCTATGGTACAGTTGTGGAATATGTGGGTCATGTGGCAATGTCACAGCTGCCACAAGTACACAGTTAACCCTCTCCCCTACACATGGACGTACAACACATGTATGAGATGGAACCACATAGCCAAACTGGGGACTAAGCACTCTGAACCCAGTACTGGCATAACCTGTCAGGTGGCATGCAATACTACAGTGACTACAATACCAGTCTGATGTAGACCTACTCTGACAGCAATACAAGCACGTGAACACATTGGGCCATTTGTGGAGCCTTAGAATAGCATCTTGCCGGAGCGGCACACACCTCTGCAGCTGGCACACAGGCATACGTTATGCCTGAACACATCACGCATAACACATAGCACACATATCCTGTGTGCCAAACAGTCACAGCCTGTACGGCTAGACAACACACCTGCCACAGTTGTGTTAGCTACCTTTATTGTCTGGTACAGTGTGGTCACGCTCACCAGGCTGGACAAGGTGAAGGTAACAGTGATATGCCCGTGGGGCACTATGGTCCACCACATAACACAAGCATACAGGTCAGTCAGTGGCATGGACACATATGACTCAGTCATTGTCAATGCCACATACCTTCTCCTGCTGTACTTGTAGGGTGCTGACATCATCAGTGTTTAGAAAGGGGAATGTGCATTGTGTAGTCTGTTCTCCTAGTTGCCAAAAGGGACATTTCCCTAACACAAAATTGCACACACACTAACCCCCCTCATCCGAACACACACACTTGCAGGATTCAAACATCTACCTGCCTATGATATGACACTCGAGACAAACGCATTAGCAGAGCATGCTATTCGCATTACTGAGGTTTTTTTCTCCTGCTGTACTTATAGGGTGCTGACATCATCAGTGTTTAGAAAGGGAAATGTGCATCCTGTAGTGTGTTTTCCCAGTTGCCAAAAGGGGCATTTTCTTCACACAGACTTGCACACACACCAACCCCACTCACACTGTGCATTTGCAGGATTCAAACCCCTACTTAACTATGTTATGACACTTAAGACGGGCACATTAGCTGAGCGCGCTATTCACATTACTGGAAGGTTGCTCTTCACCTGCTGTACTTATAGGGTGCTGACATCATCAGTGTTTAGAAAGGGGAATGTGCATCCTGTGGTGTGTTTTCCCAGTTGCCAAAATGGACATTTCCTTCACACTGACTTGCACACACACACCAACCCCACTCACACACACTGAGCATTTGTAGGATTCAAACCCCTATCTAACTATGTTAAAACACTTCAGACGGACGCATTAGCAGAGCGCACTATTCACATTACTTGGAGGTTTCTTTTCTCCTGCTTTACTTATAGGGTGCTGATATCATCAGTGTTTAGAAAGGGGAATGTGCATCCTGTAGTGTGTTTTCCCAGTTGCCAAAAGGGACATTTCCTTCACACAGACTTGCACACACACACACACACTGAGCATTTGCAGGATTCAAATCCCTACCTAACTATGTTATGACACTTGAGACGGACACATTAGCGAAGCGCACTCTTCGCATTACTGGGATGTTTCGCTTCTCCTGCTGTACTTATAGGGTGCTGACATCATCAGTGTTTAGAAAGGGGAATGTGCATCCTGTAGTGTGTTTTCCCAGTTGCCAAAAGGGACATTTCCTTCACACAGGACTTGCACACACACACCAACCCCACTCACACACCGAGTATTTGCAGGATTCAAACCCCTACCTAATTATGTTATGACACTTGAGAAGAACGCATTAGCGGAGCACGCTAGTCACATTACTGGGAAGTTCCCCTTCTCCTGCTGTACTTATAGGGTGCTGACATCATCAGTGTTTAGAAAGGGGAATGTGCATCCAGTGGGGAGGCAGACGCCAAGCACACTCTGGCTAAGCTGTCATTCCCTAGGGCAAACAGCCTAGTGTTGACCTCTACACCCATATGTTTAATTGTCAAATGCACATTATTTGTTGCTGATAGACTGTTTGCAGGTCTTTATTGCCATAGCATTCCCTGTTTGTATGAACAACTTGTGTATCTGTGGAAGATGTTTGCATATGGGAGGGATCCACTATATCACGTATGTCTCTGTAGTCATTTAACTGTGTGCACTGGGCATATTGCTGTAATGTGGTTGGTTCCTGGAATAACACGTACAAATACCAGATATGTGTGGCCAACTGCTAAACTGAGATTTGGCCTAAGTGTGTGAGCATGCCCAGTTCAGCCTTCCCATGGCATGTTGTCTGACATATGTCTCATTTATCAGTGTGTGAGCATGCCCAGTGTGAGCTTTCCATATGTTGAACTCTGCAGCCCACCACATTTGTGGATGAGTGTGAACTTCAACAAAAATCTCCCGTTTATGGTTGTGTGTTGTGTGTCATGTTGTGTAGTTACTGTCCAACTGCTTTGTGTGTGAACACAACAAGGATTATACTGTGCCTGCAGGGTTTGCATGGGATACTTTGCATACAGTTGTCAACATCCTTTCATACTGACCTAACACTGTAGTACTGTATAGTGTACTGGTTCAGTACTTTGACTGTGGTGGACAGTATCCTGGGCTTTAGTCCTATCACTGCTTTACATTTCCATAGTGAGCACAACAGCCTGGTTAGGGGCCAGTTGTGCTCATCTGACCATGTTGCATTATGTTCAGATATGAACTACTTAAACCAGGCTTGTCCAACATTGGTAGTGTATTCCACAACATAGGTGTACATTTGCAAACACTAGCGATGTGCCCTAGGCCATTTCTAATGCTAGTCGGAGAATGTGTTTGTCCTTTGACACACACATTGTAAGTGGAGTTTGCCATGACATATGTCATGGTTAGTATACTGTGCCTCTGTCTACCTGTGACATAACAGTGATACCCAGGGTAAACCTACCATCTCCCATCCACTCATCAAGATTCCTCTTGAGAAGAATCGATGAGTGACTCTATGGATAGCTTGTACTGGGAGTTTACTCATGGGTGGGGGTGGCTTCTGTGTTGTGGATCATGCAGTACAGTTTGTCCTATGTATGTCAGTGCTGGGGTTCAGGTCTCTCATGTGCATAGCTCACTGCCATTCAGATTGTACAAGGTGCAGCATGTTTTTTGATACCAGCTTGGACATGGCTTTAGACATCAGGCACAGCTTGCCTCTGGGTGGGCAGTAAGGCAGTGTGTGTAGCTGCAGTTTGTTTAATCAGGCAACATATGGCATCTGTGCAAGCTCTTTGATACTCCTGGTGAGGTACTGTTGGGGACTTTACAGTTGATGGAGGTGTCTGCTGAGGTACATCCCACAGGGGCTATTGTAGTCAATTGTAATGCTGATGAGGATGACCACAGAGCCACAATGACCTCCCCTTATCTAGATCTGACAACCTTCATGATTAGGTGGGTATATGGTATGTTTCTGTAAACACTACAGCCACAAGGTTGTCAAATGCAGGATATCTATCACCTTGTGTCCCCAGGTCTCTCATTACATGTTAAGTACGTAATGGGTTAACACCTATGTGGTAATTGGTGGGCACTTACTGTATATCCACGGGGGTTGACTATACACTTTTCTGCAATTAGCTTGCTGACATGGCTATGGCACCAGTTGTCTGTTCCTATGTGGCCCTTTTGTGGGATGCTTGTGTCAGCTGGAGGGTCACATATGGTGAGCAGTTTGTAGTCCTCTGCAAACATGTTCAGACACAGTCCTTCCATGTTGGCCTGTACCTATGGGACATATATACCAGGCGAGGGAGGTCCCAGGACCAAGCCTTGTGGGATGCCAGTTATATCTGGTTTGTAGTCTGACATGGCTGCAGCATGTCTGACCATGTCAGTTCTGTCCTTGGTCTGGTTTGCAACCCCTCTACTGACATAGGGGTTTATATTTAAGCTGGTGAGCATATCTATAATGAACATGTAGGGTATTGTATAGAAGCCTTTGCAAGGTCCAGCTATGCTGTGTGGACCACATTGCCCTCATCAATGACCTTAATGACTGTTTCATATGAGTCAAACATGTTTAGGGGCAGGATCTGCACTTAAGAAAGCCACACTGGGTAGGGTCCGGTGTCAGTAGGTCACCAATATCTTTATGTCTGTGGTACATGCTGATCCTTTCCATAGCTGCGCAGACCGAGCTTCTCAGGATTCTGGGGTGGTAGTTTTCAGTATCCATTTAGGCAACACCTTTGTTGAGAAGGACCACTGTTGTTGTACACTGCTCTTTGGGTACATATCCTGTGGTAAGGCTGACATTGAGCAGTAGTGTGATTTGGCATTCCATTCTTCTTGGAGTCCATGTTGGACTCAGCCCATGACACCATCTCATACCATTGCTGCTGTGTGTTTTGCTTTGTAGATGCTGGCTGTTACCTCAACATCTGCAATGTCAGGGGGCCAGCAGTCTGCTGGGATAGATATTTTGCATTCGGGGGGGGGGGGGTTTGCACTGCACCTGTCAGGATGTATGTTGGCAATGTGTGTGTGTGTTTGGTATGTTGTTTGTAACATTTGTGTGATTCAGAGCATATCTGTGAATTCCCAAAATGGTTCCGAACATCAGTTGTGGAAGCCTTGGGATTATCCTTAGTGTCCTGTACAATTTGTATCCTCATAGGTTCATAGGTTCATACTAGGCTATCCACCCTAGGGCATTTGTAAGCCTAGCCAGAGTGTGTGTGTCTTTCGCCACCCCTTGCTATGTGAATATTATGGCCATTTATGATTTGCTTTGCAGTGGCTCTGTCTGGACGTGACACAGTGAAGACCCCCAGTGTAACTCTACGATCATCCATCCACTTGGCAAGATTCCTGTTGAATAGTGTCAGTGAGGGGCTATGCCTAACATGGAGTGGGATTCTGTTCCAGGGTGTGGGGAGCCTCTGGGTTATGTATCTGTCCCTCCAGCACATCCTATTTCATTATGTGTTGAGGTTGACATCTCTCACTCTCACAGCTCTGATGGCTTTGAGTTTTTGGGGGTGGAGCATGTCCATTACTCCTGTGTTGGACATGGCCTTGTACAACAGGCATGCAATGCCTCTGTGTAGGCAGTATGTGACTGCATTCAGCTGGGGTGTCTACAGCCAGGCAGCATATGACATATATTTGAGACCCTTTATCCTCTTGGTGAGGTACCTTTGAGGTATTTCTAACTGCTGCAGGTGTCAGGTGAGGTACATCCCAAATGAGGCATTGTACTAGATTATGGGTGTGATAAGAGAACAGTATAGGGGCACAATGACCTCTGTTGATGTAGATGTGAATCCTTTCATGATACGGTGTCCAATATAGACAGTCTCCCTAGCCACATTGGCAATGTGAGTTTCACATAACAGGTTACTGTCCACTTGTGTCCCCAGATCCCTGATTACTCCTTCCATACATAATGGTTTACCACCTATGTGGTAATTTGTGAGTCCCTTGTTTGGTATTTGGTGGGACATTCATACTGTCCAGTGTCTTCAGGACGGCTGGGTGGGGTTCCTGTGTGTGAGAGTGTGGTCTGTAGCATGCTACAGACTGTACAGCAGTCTTACCTACAGTTAGTTGCACATGGGTGGACTCCAATGCCTTGTGCATTGTCAGTTACCTGGACATATGGGTGTCTGTGCTGAATATGGATACTCACCCTCCTTTTATGTTTTGTTCCAGGTTTTGGGGCCATGACACATGATATGTGGTATAACCTGGTAGTGCTGGTGTGCTGTCAGGAGGCTTGCAGCAGGTTTCTGTCACTGCACAGACATCAATGTTCTCCATACTGGGATGGCCTCGGGAGCATGCATATTGGGGTTTACACATCTGGCATTGGTCAGCATTACCCTTATGTTTCCTTCCACTTATGTTTTGTAGGGTGGTGGGTTAGTCTTTTCAGCCTTGCCTACAAAAGGCTCTATGGAGGTGGCAAAAGCCTTATCCAATATCCAGACGCCCAGGGGTAACAGGTGCAAGCCATCCCTGGAACAGCTGCATGGCTTGTCAAGCTTGACATCCCAAGCAGACAGACATTGGATCCCCTTGGAATGACACCAGTAATTGTGCCACTTGTTATAACTGATCATTCTGTGTTTGTACTGTGGCATAATTCTTGGTGAGGGTAGGATGCTGCAAACGGTCAGTGTCATACCGGCCTTGACTACATAATCGGAGAGCTCATCTATGTCTCTTTTCATGTAGTCCGGGGAGGTACATCTCAGGTCATTCACACCAGCATGGACTATGACTGCATCATATTTCTACTTGCTTTGGGGTGACCTGCATACTTGTATTATGTGGTATATTGTAGCAGCCTACAGGCAGCTTACTGTACCCTTTCACTTGTTCAGTCTGGTGTGCGGGACAGCAGCGTGTCTCACTATGAAGTCACCTATTACAACTGTATCAGGCATGTTGTTTCTCCTTCTGGCCTGTGACTGTTTGGCACACCAGCTTTGTGTACTATGTGTTGCATGTGCTATGTTTGGAGGTTGTTTGATTGGGTGTCTACTTTGGAGGCCTCTGTTGGTGTGGTGTGTTTGTAATTCGGGCCTCCGGGAATGTTTTTCTGTGTTTATGTCTTTGGTTTGCAGTTGTGATAGGTCTATGTGGGACTGGGTTTGTGGTGTGTGTGGTTACCTTCTCCTCCTGACTAGTTTTGGGAGTACTGAGTTGAGGGAGCTCAGCCTCCAGTTTGGATAGATGGTTGCATCTCTCACATATATTTGTATTTCTTGGGGGGAGTTGGGGGTTGTCTTTGTAGTTGGGGAAGATGTAACATTGCCTCAAGATTCACAGATTCAACTTGTTGTGGCTGGCCTTAGTGGATTGTATGTGTGGACATATTTTATTGCCATACTACTGATCAGTGATTACTTCTTTTTTTATGTTTGCTCTATCATGTAGTAGCTTCCTCATTCTCTTGCATGGTTTGGTTATGGCTGGTGTCCACCATGCCAGATGCCTGCATGTATGGCATTGTGTCTTGTTTTAATTTAGGATTGCATAATCCAAGCATTCCTGGCAGTGTTCATGGAATGGCTGTATTACAGGTTCTGAGGTGTGGCCCATATTTTGCACCTGCACAGGACCTTTAATGGATTCCACATCAGTTTGGAGGAGTGCAAATATTGCTTTACACGTGTTTTTCACTGTGGTTTTCTGGCCAGGGACTGTGGTCAGGATTTGTATATCCAGTGTGATTACTATATGGTCTGGTTTTACCAGTGAGAAATACACTTCTCATCTTGCCATCCAGTACCCATGTTGCAGATTATCACATCCAGTATGCTTACCCCTCTTGTGGGAGTGGTACGTTGTTCCTGGGCATTTTGGTTTATGGATTCTATGAACTTTTGTCCTACAGTGTTGGAGCTAGTATAATGCTCTAATAGCTTACTCCTGTCTTGCAGTGTCTCTTGAGAGAAACATCCTGCACTGCTGTTTTCAGAGTTTTAAGTGCTGGGCTGGGCTACTATTCTGCCTGTGTAATTGCCTGCTTCTAATTGTTTTCACCTGCTAGCTCCAGCAGTATTCCCTGGTAGCTTCCTACTAATTCGGTTGCTTCCTTTTTCGTTTCTGTTTCCTCAGGGGGGAGCAGCGTGTATACCAGCAGAAACACGCTCACAGTGGCTTACACATGCGCACACATGCTTACACGGTTCATAATCTGCTTATTTGGGTTAAAACGCGTGCACACCCACGCAAACAGTGTTAGACATCTAGCAACACGCTCCCACATGCTCAGTCTGCCTTACATGCGCGCACACTGTCCTACTCACACTTCATGGCGCGCACACGTGCGCATGCACACCCAGCAAGAAACTTTGGTGTAGGCAACAGTGTACACCTTCCATTTCTTGACTTTCCCATGCTTATGTTGTGGCACTCCTCTTTCCATGATATGTGTCTGACATCTGTCATGTAACTCTGACCTCCAATGAACTGCATTTCTTTCTGCCATTCCCCCCTGTGATGTCACCTATCTCATACTCTGTTCCTCCCCTTTCTGTAACTCTTACACTACTCAGAATGTGCTCATTTGCTATGTGACAGTGGAATTCAGTATCCTAACACTCATTTGCATCAGATTGCCTAGTAATGCTTAGTTACATGTCTTAGACTCAGCTTCCTCCCTTAGCAACTACTACACTGTGGCCATGTTGTTTTTGGTCTGCTGATCCCTGCATTGTAAATCCATGTATTGCATAAAACCCACATTTGTGGGTTTATAACCTTCATTTTTATGTTTTATACAGCACAGCCCATTTGCGCAGGGCTGCGCTGTGTTTAAACATCAGCGATCGCCTAAAAAAAAATAATATTTTTATTAATTTTGCATTGGGTTACCTTGCCAATGGCCACATACTTGGTCATTGGCATGCTGCCTGATACATATGCACCCTTTATTTGGAGCTGACATGGCTCCATTGTGGTTTTTGCAGAAACGTACTCAGTTGTCAACTGAGTACATTTCTGCAGCTAAAACGGCTCTTACACTGGCTGCTTTGGGCTTCCTGGATCGCTAATCAACCTCATTTGCATGCTATTCTGCTGCAAGTGAGGTGATTAGCTTATCCACTCCCACTCCGTGTAAGAGACGTTTTAGCTGGTCTCTTACATGGACTTTGGGCTGTTCCTGGATCGCGAAGGCTGCATGGAGTCTTACACTACTCTTAGACTCCGTGCAAGCCTTCATGAATCCTGCCCAATGTCTTTTTCATCCATTCCTCAGCTGATGCTGGTGGTCCTCAAGGAAGGATATTATGAAGTACAGTGGAGCCAAATACTGCCCTACTCCTAGATAAAATGCCCAATTTGTAATGCATTACAAAGGTGTGAACAATGGACCATGTAGCAGCTACACAAATGTTATCTATAGAAGTTCTGGACCAAAAGGTGGATGATATGGCCATAGATATGGTGGAATGTGCCCGGTGATTTGGGTAATGGTAATTCTCTACTCTTGTAGACTACAAACATTCAATCAGTGAGCCATCTAGCCAAGGTTACTTTTGATACTGCTTGGCCCAACTTATCCTTGGAAAAGAAAACAAATAATTGTTCTGACTTTCTTGAATCTTTAGTTCTGTGAATATAGAATCTAAGTTGATCAGGGAAAGTGTTTTCCATGACAAAAACTTTAATTCAGCCTTGGCTGAAGGCTTGAAGGGAGGTTGAGTCAAAGCTTGAAGGGTAATTGCTAGGTCCTATGGAGGAATGGAGTCCTTAATAGGGGGCCAAAGTAGAAGAATACCCTTAAGAAAATCTTTACACAATTTCAAAGATGCTAGATATGAATGTTTTTTGCCTAGATAAAAATTTGAGGTGGCAGCAAGTTGTACCTTAATTGAATAACTAGCCCCATTATTGAAAATGGAAGTGAGAATATCAAGAACAGCTGGAGTAGTTGCTCAAAAAGCATCTAATTGTCTCTGAAGGACTCAAATAGAAAATCTTTTCCACTTGCTCTTATAAATTATTCCTGGTAGAATCTTTTTGGGATGATGTAAGAATATGACAAACTGGGGAAGAAAGCTTGCAATTTCTACCCATTACTGGAAGTGGAGAAACCACATAGTCAGTTTGAGAGATCTGATGTCCTGGTGATGCAACCTGGATGGGTGTGACAGAAGGTCCTGAAAAGGATACAGCACCCAGGGAAGGTGAACTAGATGAAGCCATAAGAAAAGGAGCCACACATGGTGAGGCCAGAATGGAGCAGTGAGAATTGCATTGGTCTTTCTGCTGCAATGCTTTCCTGGAAGAAACTGGGGATGAGTGAGGTGTATAAGAGACTGAGGGTCAATTATGAAGCAAATAGCCTGTCAGTGGCTCCCCCTATGGGGGTAACAGGACAAAGTATCTGCTGCACTTGGAACTGAGGGAAGAAGCTAAGAGGTTGCAGCATGGTTGGCCCCATTGCTGAAATATCATTTCTGCCATGGACTGATTTAGAGATCAGTCATGAAGGAGTAAAATGGACCTGCTCAGTTTGTATGCTAGAATATTGGTTTTCCACAGACTATGTGTTGCCTGTAGAAGCTGGATGGAAGAGACTGCCCACTGCCATAGTCTTACTGACTCTTGACATAGGGGATCAGACCAAGATCTCCTCGTTTGTTGATGTACCAGGCTACTGGCATGTTGTCTGTCTAAATAGCAATCATCTCTAGAGGAAGAACATTTTCAAAAGCCTGAAACACTAATAGGACTACTTTCATGTCTAGGATATTGATGTGAAGATTGGCCTCTAACTGGGACCACTTGCTTTGAACTGTCCTTACTAACTAATGACCCATCCACCCTCCCAAGTTGGGAGACATCCATTGTCATTGTGGCCTTGGGGAAAGGAAGAATAAAAGGGCAGCCCAGAGAAATTTCTTCTGCATGAATCCACCAGGCTATGTGTGGCTTACAAATATTTGTAAAATGAATGGGTGCAGTCAGAGAATCGCATTCTGTTAACCACTGTACCCCTACAGTCCATTGTGCAACTCTCACATGAAAGCATGCTAAGGGTACCAACACTGTTGAAGCTGCCAGTGATCCAAGGAGCTGTAACACTAGCCTGTCTGGAGGGGAATGAATAGAAAGGATGTGTAAGGCTTGATTTTGTACAGTTTCTATTCTTGTTTGTTGCAAACTTGTGACCTGAGTCACTGTATCTAGACAGGCACCAATGAACTCCAGAGTTTGAGTAGGGAAGAGTTGAGATTTGGTGTAGTTTATTATAATGCCTAGTTGAAGACACAGATGGAGCAAGTAGTCCCTGTTTTGGATCAGTAGAGGCTTAGTGGAAGCAGAAAGAAGCTAGTCATCTAGATAAGGAAACACCCAGAATCTGTGCACTCTCAGGCGAGCCGCAACCATTGCCATGCAGTTGATGAACACCCTAGGGACTGTGGTGAGACCAAATGTCAGCACTCTGAACTTATAGTGACTGACTTCCAGATGGAAGTGTAAATATCTCCTGGAGTGCCTGTGCATCTTAATATGATAGTACACATCCTGGAGATCTATGGACCACATCCAATCATCCTTCCACAACAGCGGCAGGATGGACAGAACCATGATCATATGGAACGTCGAACATTTTACAAATTGATTTAGATTGCTGAGATCCAAAATTGGTCATAGGTTCCCTGTATTCTTTGGCAATAAAAAGAATCTTGAGTGGGTTCTGAATCCTTATAGGTCTGGGGGGACTGGTTGGATGACTTTCTCAGCAGATTTTCGATCTGTATGGCTGCTGCTTACCTTTGACTAGGTGGAACATCAGGAATTATTTTGCTGTGTTTGGGGGTAGAAAGGAAAATGGTATGCAATAACCTGTGGAAATTCTACACTGCACACAAGTATCTTTGGTAATGGCTATTCAGGCTTCTGTGTGTATAGATAAGCACTACCCACACCCTTGACTGCCTCCAGAGTGCAGCAGTTGGGTAATCCTTCAGGAACAATAAAAGCGCTTCTTAGAGAAGGGGCCCCTGAAGCCCTGATGTTGCAGGCCAGGTCTGCAACTGAGCAACTCCTTCCATTACAGTCCAACCCCCGCTGCAAGGGTATTTCTCTCTCCAAAAGAGTCCAGGGAGGAACCTCACATGTTTCTAAACCACATCTTTCTCCCAAAAGAAGGTCCTTTGAGGGGTACAAAAATGGATTCCCATGGCAGATAATGTCTTCCCATCTTGTTCTCTCCTAGAGCGAGTCTCTTTTGCCTTAGGGCCAAACAAGTTCGATTTATCAAAAGGGGCCTTGATGAATGAAGACTTGAAGGGCTCTGTAAAATCAAAGAGGTGCATCCAGGTGTGCTTTCTAATGACTATTCCTAAACCTGCAGCTCTAGAAGCTTCCTCTGAGGCATGAGAAATCAATCTCATGGAAACATTAGATAGGGACTGGAGGGTGGCCAGTTGTGAAGATACCATCTTGTCCTCCACAGACATAGACCCTGAGAAGGTATTGGAAAACTGTTTGATCAATTCCCTCTGAAATCTCATAACATATGTCAGATAATTCAATGAGTTAAGGGTAATAGTCATTGAAGCATAGACACGCTTCCCAAATCTGTCCAATGCCCTGGACTCTCTGTTTGGGGGAAGGACATAAGAACTCTTACCCATGAGCTCTTTCTTGCTGGCTGCTGCAACCGTCATAGCATCCAGTGGGGGACCCTTGCTCCAATGAGCCCTAGCCTTGGGTGCAGCAAGGTATTCGTCTGGACATTTTCGTATAGCTGTATGACATCTGGATACTTCCAAGTCCAGCAGCAGATAAGATCTACCATTTCATTCACCAGGGCAACTATCAAAGACATAGCTAAGTTGGCTCTGAAAGCCTCAAGGAACACAGACTCCTCTTGCAAAGGGGGATTATATGATCGACCACCTTTCTGTCTCAAATGTTTGACTATTTCATGAAAGAAAACTTCAAGGGGTGACCTGGCAGACCCTTCCCTTCCATCAAAGTCAGTATCTTCAGTTAAGGACTGCCATGGCAAGTCTAAGTGTCTCCTGTTAAAAGTACACTTCCAAGAGGGCTTTTTGGTGAAAGGCTCTAGAGAGGACTCAGAAGTGCCAGCAGAGTCCTGAATGAGTGCAGTCTCTAGGCTTGTCCAGGCCTGCTGTCCCAATGGGATAGGATGAGAAGACCCAGCATCCACAGTAGACATTTGAGGATGGTGTATATCTGAGGGGGGCTAGCATGTCTTTTCCAGTGAGGCAGAGAAAGCTGTCTCCACATCATCAAATGCTGAAGCTATGGGAGAAACAAGTCTTGACTGCACAGGGTTTGTAGAAGCCTGTGTAGAATGAAAAACAATCTCCCCAGGCTCCAGCCTTGATGCACAGGTTGGATTCAGATTGTCTAGCACCAATGGTCCAAGGGGAAAGGACAGCTCTGAGAACAGAATCAAACCTACCCCCTCCCCCAGATCTGGTGCCAGTGCTATAGCTCTGAGACCCTCCTGGATCTGACAAAGTCAGAGCTATCTGGGTTTGTGAAGGTATCCGATTCATAGAATGCAAGGCCTTTGGTTCCAGCACAGAAAAAAATCTGAGAAGTCTTGGGTTTGAAATCTCTGAAACCACAAGACAGATCATACTAGGTGTCAAAAGTTGGGTTTATAGGAGGTAGGCTCATGGATCACATGGGAGACGGACCTGGAATAATACCCAACTGAAGCTAGGTCTGAGAAGTTTCTCATCATCCTATCCACATCCACTTCTGTTAGACTCCTAGATGACCTAAGGGAGGATGATGAAGGTGGATGGAATACCCTTCAAAGAATGTCCTGCAGGAAAGTGGAGTGCATCCTCAAAGTCACTGGCTTCAGAAAATACTTGGCTGAAGTATGAGGTGACTTAGACTTTGCTCCAAGGGTGTAGTTTGACCCAAGGATTTAGATTTTATTGAGGTGAGAGATGAAGAGGCTGACAGATCTGAGGTTTTCGAGATTTTCTCTGGCAGAGTCAAGCCCAAAGAAGTTGAAGGAGGAGAGAGATCAGAGGAATGCTTCAGCGGTTCTTGACTTTTTTTCTGTTGCCTCTCCTGAAGATTTTATAAAGAGGATGGCACTCCAGAGACAGAAGAAGATAAGGAAGGAGATTCTTTAGAATCAATTTATTCTTCCTTTCCACAAGAATCCTATGGTTAAAAGAAGCACTAATATCACAACTCAGTACTCAAATGTCTGGTTCCAGGCAGTAAACACACTTAGAATGAGTATCCAGGTTTGGAATTTTGTGCCCCCATGAGAATCATTTCTTAAATCCAGTTGGTTTCTTTGTCATAGAAGTATAGGCAAGAAGAAAAGGAAGACAGAAGACAATCAGAAAGGAAAAATATGCCAGCCATGGTAAAGATAATACCCAAAGGTAAATACCAACAATGGTAGACTGAGAAGTACCACAAACATAAGACAGAAGGAAGCAAGTGCTCAAGGCCCAACAACACACTGACAAGATTGGTATCATGTAAAATTCCTCAAAAGAAAGAATAAAGATAAATCTCTCTCTTTTTTTAACTGGGGAGAAAGAATTAGGGAAAAAAGGACAGGCAAAAAATGTCAATAAAGTACTTACCCACTATGACCTGCTTGAGCTAACAATGACCACGTCCAATCACTGAAGCCACAAAAATATCTGAGATAACTGAGGAGAACAAGAGTGTTATGAGTAAAGGAGGAGCTTCAGCTACAGAGCTAAAGTCTAATGAAGTGGCTGAGGATGGATCTGATGTTGGATATGAGACCCATCAGTTGAAGAACAGATGAAAAAGACAGCATCAGAATGAATGCTTGACTGAAAATGTTACAGCATTTATTGCGTATGTGTAAGTGTCTAGAGGTTAGGGTTAGGTTATAGGCTAGGTAACGGGATGGATTTGCTGTTTTTCATGTTTGTGTTGTGTTGTCAGGTGGTATTGTTATGGAAAGGGTTTTTAGCAATGAAATGTGTAGGGTTAGGGTTAAGGTTGGGGTTAGCAGACATGAAAAATGTGGTGCTAGAGAGTGAAGCTTCTACCTTTAACACTGCTGAGTACTTATACCACTAATGCTTATAGCCTTTTACTCAGTTGAGAAAAATAAGCTGTGATGGTATTAGTGTTTTGAATTTGCTGGCATTATGTTTACAGTTAATGCTACATCATTGCCTTTAAATCATATATTTAGTGTCATTACTGATCAGCAAAGTTCACAGCATGGCATCGTTGGATGGAATCATAACATGGCGTCAGTCTGTTTGGGTGTTTTTTGCTTAAAATGACTTAAGTTAATTGCAAAATTGCCATTCAGAACCTAATTTGCACTAAACAACGTTGGAGAGACCAAGTAGCTCAGGATGAGGCATTTTTACAAAAATGTTGCTGCTTTGTCTTAAAATAAAGTTATTATACTGATTTTCCATGCACAAAATCTAAAATAATGCAGGCTAACTATAGACGGCAAATGCAATTGTTTATATTACGTTATCGAACATTTACAAGTTCGAATATCATATGGTCGTCACCATATGATCGAACTTGTAAATGTTCTAAAACATAATAAAAAACAAAAAAAAACACAAAAATTAACTTCTGAACGTCTTAAGGAGGGGGGCAAGCACCTCTGCACCCCCACAACCCCTGCTACTTAAATATACCAACTCCGAGATTGCATTACAGTGCAGAAAAGGGAAATCTTCCCATTCTGCTCTGTAATGGAGATTTCCGTTGACACGCTCGCACATTGAAATATTTGAACATATGGTGCTGACCATATGACGTTTTTCCGTTGTGCGATAATGTGATATAGACCCAAATACAACAATCCAAAACTGTTTAACTGTGTGAAACCATTTGTCTAGCTATCATGGAGGTAGAGATTTGCACACTTTCATATGAATGGCAGCTTTGGAAAAGTCAGAAAGCTAGAGAGGCTGAATTAGTACAGAGACAAAAAGCAGGTATAAGTGCATGACTTAATTTGTGTCTGAGGTGAAACAAAGAAAATGGCAAATTCAGTAAAAAGCATCATAATGGTCAAAATAACCACTTGCATGTAAAACAGAGGGAATACAAGTTTGGCAAATACATGAGATGTAACTTCATTGTGTGAGAGCAGTGTGCTGCACATTATAGAAGGTGTAGGTAATGCAACAAGACAGAACAAGTACTCATGTGTAAAACTAAGTTAGTAAAACTGTAGCCAAAGTGACGAAATCTGTGGCACTTCTCTTGGCTTCAATGACTTCTCTGTCAAACATTGAATCAGACTGGCAAACCAAACTACCAGTATGTGTAAATGGATCCCTATCAGTTGATCGAGTTTTCAGAAACTTGAAATTCATATGGTTGAGACCATATGATCCAGTTTTTGGAAACTCAAAGCTTCTGAATGGAGATCGCAGTACAGGGAGGATTGGGAAATGTACTCTTTTCTTCACTGTAGTGTGATCTTGGAGTTGGTATATATAATTTACAAGGGGTGTGGGGGATGCAGGGGGGGCTTATCCCCCTGCATAAACACAAAAAAAGTAGATTTTTTTTTTGATGTTCGAGTTTTCGGAAACTCGATCATATGGTCTCGTCCTTATGAATTTCAAGTTTCTGTAAACTCAGCCATCTGCCATAGAGCCATGTAAAGCCAATAAGCTTTACAATGGATAATGAGGCTGATATGACTGCAGTATCACATGGTACTTAATGACATGGGATGTCAAAGTGTTTGTAGTTATGGCAGTTTGTTGTAGGCAAACCCTCAGTGTATGGGAAGAGCTGTAGTAATGAGTGAGTACAAGGGGTACAAGTAGAAGTTTTGAATCTATGTGCTGGAAGGTCCATCTGTGAATAATCTGCTCAGCAGAACTGTGACATGCAAGTTGAGTGATTCCAGAGTGATCAAAATTAATTCAGATGTTTTGGAGAGTTTGTGTTCTGAAAATATTAGCTCTGGGATAATACCTCTCAATTGTTCAGATTTGATCTGTTTCTCATAAAATTATCATTTTCTAGCAAATCATTGGCAAATAATTGAGGAGTGAAGTCAGACAATAATGACATTTGAGATTCAGACCTTCTACCTTTACAAAACTTCATGCTAATGCAAAACCTGTTATTCTATCAACTTCTAAGTTTTTAAGAGCAATATTTAAAAATTGTCACTATTTTTGAGCCTTTGTCCCCATCATTTATGGCTTTGTCCAGATTTCTTGCTATAAGAGGTATGCCTGGGATACAGACTGCATTTTATAAGAAAGTTAGTAATTCTGCAGCACCCAGACACTTAGCAACATCACTGTCACAAGACCTCTTTTAATAAGGGGTCATAGAGAGAGTGCCACATCTAGAGGAGCCAAAGGATTTTGCTTAACACTATTCCTGGTACCAAGAAGACAGTCATTGGGCAGTAAAAAGATCTGTTAAAACTAAGCACATTCTAAAGGCACCAAAGTTCAAAATGTCAACATTGTAAGCATTTGTCTGCCCTCCTTGCACAAATTTTCTCAATAGCATTTAATCTGAAGGGTACCTACCTCCACAAACCCGTAGCTAAAGCAGACAAACAATAACTCAGATTATAAGCAGGAGAATCCAACTTCCAATTTAATTCCTTATTCTTTGGTTTGTCTATTGCACTGGGGGGTTTACAAAATGTCTGGCTTCAGTAAGCATTTTTTGCAACACCAAAATGATTCACATCTCTTGCACACAGCTGACCAGCTAAAAAAAAGTACCAACTCAGGAAGAAATTCATGAAGTCCTACAGTTCAACCTTTCATGTGTGAATATACTGGGACTCTCTTTGAGCCTTGAAAATTTTCAATTCTTTCTTAGGCAGCAAACCTTATTCCTGGGGAAAGGCCAGACTCTGAGTCAGGAGGCCTTTTTGCTTATGAAAAGCATGCCTTTTCTGAATCTGTCCCTCAGCTCCATATCCCAGTTGCATCACATCACATCAACAGAGTTATTAATGACACAGGCTCAGGGTCTGTTCCAAATGTATGGTGCCCCTAGCCACTGACTGCATGTGAGGAATTACCAGTGGTCATTATGAAACAGATTATGCCATCATGCACATCCTCATTATTCTAGGTGTCAAACAAGAACCCTCATGGTGGGCACAGTAAATGACCCAACACCTGGAAGTTCCATTCAGATTAGGATCAGGCATTCAGACAGCTAGTACAGACACATAAGACATAAGACAAAGCCTAAGTATTGTACTCCAATGGCTGAAGGTGTAGAGAACTTGGAACAGGTAAGGAAAAGAGCATACGAATGCAGAGTAAATGATGGCAGTAATTCTGACTTTCTAGGCTAAGAAATGTACTCGGGAGCTTGGAATGCTCAATCTCAATTAGGCTTTAGAAGAGTTAACCTGGCCTTCCTTTGATCCATCTGCTGCTGCTTACCTCAAGTAACCATCCTGGAAAACTGTGCTTTATAGGCCATAACATCTTCCAGCAGAATTTCAGATCTACAAGCCCTCATGTGTAAGATACCCTTTTTCATCTTCTACAAGAACGTAGTTAGACTTCACACAAACCTTTCCTTCATACCTAAAGTGACTCGAGGTGTTATTGAATTAAGACATTTGCCTCCTTTGTTGTTTTTTTTTACCTTATCACTCAAAAACAAAGGGAAAATGATCCTAGTTCCATATATCTACAGAAACAGCTTACAAATTACTTGGACAAAATGAAGGTGCTAACCAACAGAGACCAGTTAATTGTATTTTTTGCACAAGGCAGGCAAGGAGTGTCTGCTTCTAAGCAATTTCTCTGTGGCTCACTGCATCTGTTGCAATTCATTCCATGGTGAGTTCACATTGTCCAACAGCCACTGCACCCAGCACTGGCTTTTTAAGAGAATACTGCACTCTGTCCATTCTAGAAGCAGCTACATTGTCACAGTTCACATCTTTCCAGAGCACTGCAACCTTGATGTTTCCTCCAGGGCAAGACAGGGCTTTAAATAGATACCTTGCAGAGCTTCTTGCAAACAACTCATGTTCAGGTCCAACAACTCCAGGGTGTGTAAGTGTTAGGGATGATCCCAACAGGTTATCAGTAGTGCAAAAGTGGACAATATTATGACTGTAGTAATGCTATGTTTGGCTCTTACCATAATTGTAGATGATGTCCACCGTTGCGGTAATATTTCTCTCCCTCCACCTTTTGTCTTCCTTTCTCTTTCTGCCATCCATTCATGTCTGGGTTCGGTACCTACTCATCCTTATTACTCACCCCCGCCCTTTTTCAGCCTCACAAGCCACACTTCCTAAAAGCTCCTTTCTGGATAAGCATCCATTCAGGGACTTTTTCATGCTCTTGTATCAGACTTACCACAAAAGGACATGACAGCAAGAAAGAATATCATTCTGATGTTACCGTTGTGCTAATGACTAGGTGGACGGTGGGGGACAACGATATGGAAATCTGGCCAGACTTTGTGTCCCTCTTGAGCCAACATCTTAAGAAGTTATCGCCGTCACAACATTGGACCTCTCAAACATCTGCATTCATGGTAGAGATGAGTCCTAACATGTGCTACCTTAATGCAATAACTTTTGACAAAATGTATTGATTTGCTTAAAAGCAGTAGAGGTCATACACTAAGCCTTATATACAAATGTCAGACTTTCACAGTGCACCTCATTTTGAAAAACCTCTCTTTAAATAGTTTTGTATTACACATCTATTTAGCTCACATTCCTTAACACAGTTTGCTTATTTATTGATTGATTGACATTTGTTAACCGGGTTAGTCCAACTGAGCCAGGGGTCTATTTACAGAGGAGACCTGAGGAGAAAAGCTCCAGAAATAATACAAGTAATTAGGATATTTACAAAATATTAAAGTAGGGTCACAGAAATATAGTACAAGTCAAAAATGTGTGCACAGCAGTACAATGCATAGGTAAAATAACAGTTAACAAGTACAATTTCTAGAATTTGAGAACATTTAAAAGCATAGGTCAAATAATTAAAAGATTAGAGAATATTACACTGAGTACAGTATGAATACAGTTTGCTAGGAGTATAGTATGAGTACAGTTTGCTAGGTGTACAGTATGAATACAGTTTGCTAGGAGTACAGTATGAATACAATTTGCTAGGAGTACAGTATAAGTACAGTTTGCTAGGAGTACAGTATGAGTACAGTTTGCTAGGAGTACAGTATGAATACAGTTTGCTAGGAGTACAGTATGAGTACAGTTTGCTAGGAGTACAGTATGAGTACAGTTTGCTAGGAGTACAGTATGAGTACAGTTTGCTAGAGCACGTACAAGGAGGATAAAGAGTTAATAGGGAAAAGCAGGTAAGATGAGAAGAGAGGAGACTAGTTCAAGTGGGGGGTTCAACAAGGGCATGACCAAGTCATCAGGAGAAAAAGGTTAAGTTTGTTCTTAAACAGGTATTTATGCTGAATGCTTCTTATGTTGAGAGGGAGTGAGTTCCAAACATGGGCTATAGAGTATTTGCAAAGGGTCTTACCAATGTTTTTGTTGGGTTTGTATAACTGAAGGAGGTGTTTAATGGCAGCATGGAGGTGACGAGGGGGTTATAGAAGGAGACTAAATTGGAGATGGAGGGACAGGATGAGGGTTCATATAGGATACAGTGTGCAATATGTAACTGGGGTATAAGCAGCTGTTTGGAGAATTCTGGCCATTGGAGTGACTTAAGGGCAAGACATCGGTCAGATTTGTAAAGAAGGTTGTGGCAAATCTGGAAATTGTGTTACAAGTTTGCTCTAGTTTAGTGATAAGAGATGTTTGAACATGAGTAAGGACAGGAGCAGTGTAAAGAAGGCAGTGTAGGGCCTGAGTGAGGGAGGGCTTGGAGGACGGTGACAGAAATTAGTAGTTTAGTATGGGGTTCAGGTTTAATAATGGTGTTGTTGAGAAAGGATATAGAGAAAGAGGCTTCGCGCTGGGCAAGTGTTTTAGGGAGGAAGAGGAGGAATTTGGGGTTTTTTTTTGGATTTAATATGAGTTGGTTATCAGAGATCCAGGTGTCGACAGAGGAAAAGGTTTGTTGAGAGCTAGCAGCTCAGGGATGCCGTGGGCAGAGATAATGAGGGTGGAGTCATCAGTGTACTGTAGAAGTGTAGAGAGGTTGGTAGCAGAGTGAAGTTCATTAGTGAATATATTAAACAGGCTTATGGAACTTCATTTGTATATTAACTTTTGCTGTTGCACTCTGACTTGATTCTAACATCAGTTCATTTTCTTTTTACGTGCCTGTTTACGAACCCTAATTACAAGAAAACTTTTTCAGTTTAATGACTATAATGCTATTATATTTATTTTACTTTTATTACTAATATATATATATATATATATATATATATATATATATATATATATATATATATATATATATATATATTATATATATATATATATATATAGATATATAATATATACACACACACACACACACACACACACACACACACACACACACACACACACACACACACACACACACACATACACACACACACACACACACACACACACAAACACACACACACACACATATATATATCTATATATATATATATATATATATATATATATAAAAGCAATAATGCCTGAAAGGGTAGGTATTAGAGGGACTAAACGACTAGATACAAGTTTTGTGAGGACTGATGCCGCAGGCATAGGGTCTTTCCACCCCTATAATGGATGAAAAGTTTGATTTTGTCATTCCTGACACTACAGAAAATAAAATACAATCTAGACAAACATAATATATTCTAAAACTCACTGTTGCACCTATGAAGTATTTTATGCATTAACCTTCCTTCCTTTCTTATCCTCCCATCCAGTATGTATACACAGCAGTACCTACACTAACCTCTTTTCCAGCTTACTTTCAAACTACTAAGATAGTTTTTAGTACTATCATACAAGGGGAGAACAAATAAATAAGCAAGGGTACAAGACTGCACTGTTATGCTCTTTACTTCAAATTTGGACTAGATTGTATGTTGTAATACAATCTCCCTATAGCTTTTTAATCTAATGCATCATCTGAATTTTAATTCTTTGAACTTCTGCTCTTTCAAAAACTGTAGGGAAAAACCAGCCTCTCAATAACCAAAATTCTTATAGTCATACTTTTTAAACAATGCCTGTTACTTGATGCTCACAGACAAGTTTATTTTCATTGGGCACAATGATTCCAAGTTTATAGAGAATTTACAGGAGCTGTAGGCAAAGATCTTCACATATCACATGGTCAGTGAGTATATCCTATCCCCAAGAGAACAAAGCCAATATACCAGCCTGTTTTGTCCCTAAATCATCTAGTTCTATTCATAATATACCACAAAATGGGTCTATGTTCGACCATCGAATGGCTTAAACATTCAACGGCTGAACATCGAACAATAAGCATTGAAAGTTCACTCATTGAACTTTCATTTCATCAACAGGGTAAGTAACTACTTGTCCAACACTTCTGCTTCTCACACATGGAAGTGTTTCAAACTCACCAAGGTAGAGGGCTTTGCCCCCCACCCCCTTACTATATATACCAACTCGGAGATCACACTACAGTGGAGAAAATGGATTTAAAACACTTCAGTGTCTGAGATGGGGAAGTGTTGGACAAGTAGTTACCCTGTTGATGAAATGAAAGTTTGGTGAATGAACTTTGGCTTTGGCTTTTTAGCATTGGCTTATTGTTCAATGTTCAGCCGTTCGATAGTTTGCCCATATGATGGATGACAATAGACCCCCACAAAATACCACATCACAACACAGAGCCAGAAGATATCACTTTTAAGAAATAAGTCAATGACTCAGCTGATAAATCCATTCTTAAAGCCAAAAGAGAACACACGAGAAAAGCTCTTATAACAGGTGAATTTGATTAGACAAACTGACTCTACACTGAAAAAAAAATAGATAAGAAGAGATTCACAGTTACTTTCCTCCCTGAAGCTAAGATTAAGGATGTCACTAAAGCTACTAAGTATAGCCAGGGATCTTGAAGTGATCCTGCTGTTAATGACACTGGCATTACTCTATCTGGGTGATGTAGAGAGACATTTTGACCTTGCAGATGGTCTTAACCAGGTTGGTAAATTTTATACAGTTTGTGAGATCCTTCCTTCACTGGGGATGCTACTAAATACCCCCCCAAAAAAGAAAAAAAACTACTGTGTTCATCTACTGGCTTAGATCACAGTACTGATCCAAGGGATTCGGCACCTCCCCACTTTGGAGTAAATCTTTGGGGTGGAAGCCTGATTTGCAAGGGATGGGCTACATCTTCCCACAAAAGGGTTTGTGGTATTGAATACACCCTTTCCTTCTCCCCTAATGACCTTTTAGGCATTGCCATGTTAATGGTCATTTCAAGTTAATATTCATATATGCCAATAAAACAATTATTGGTCTGATCAACACCCAGACTCTAACTAACATCTAATCTGTCTAGTCACTTACATAGCCTTTGAGATAGTATTGGTGTACACAAAGACATGATTGAAGGGTGCAGTCTGCATTCCAGAAACAAACCTTTGCATTCCATCTGTACCAATGACCAAGAAAGTGTTGATTGTCATAATTCCATGTTTTAAAAAGAGAGCTACAGTAATAAATTGTGGGCATGAAGTACACTATACCCAAGTTATAATAAATAAAAACTAGAATTTTATGAAATGTTATTCTACCCCCTCCATGTCACCTTACAAATATGAGCAATTCTTTGAAAACTGTATAACTCTTCCCATAACAAAAAATGCTTTTCTACTCAATTGATTTAATTTATCCTTCCAATGACTGACATAACTATGCTTCAACAATTTCATAAGCTTTACACATGCTGATAAAAGGATTACATATTAGATGTCACTCTGACAGATATCTTTGCCACTTGTGCTAAACTAAATGCTGCTCGACCCCATTTCACTCTGTAGTGCCATGATGCTCCTCATGTACACCAACGTAACTTAATAAAAAATCGTACCGACTTTAAAGATTTCACAAGCAGCAGTTAGGATACTATCAGCCTGGATTCAATAGTCTGGTAGTATATAACAGACTTATCCCATAACTTATTGCCATATCTTTCATGGCTCTCTACAGTACTTCAAATAATTGTACCGATAAAGTCATACCAATGAGGAATACAGATAATGGAAAAGTCTGCAATAAAACTAAATGCAGATACAAGCTGTGCAAATTATTATATAAAAGGAAGATAGAGTACAAAGCCTTTAAACTGTACCCAACCTAAGGCTAGGGCTAAGGTCAACTTCACCAAAACAATAAAAAAAGCTTTATTTGAGGTAAAACTTGCTGTCAAGATGATTAGCAATAAGAAAGACGTCCGTAATAACAGTTCCTGCCTGACCCTCTTTATGCACAACTTGGTCCAATGGATGGGTGACCAGAATATCTGTGAGGGACAGAGGCAGTCAATAAATGACCCTGTTGTTTTAATTTTATTTACGTTGACATTTGTTTTCTATGGAGGTCTGACTGGGTAGATGCCCATTTTCAGTGGAGTTCCAGGGAGAAAACTCCAGAATACACCTAAATAAAGTGCATATTATTTACAAAGTACAGTAGTTGGAAGTTCATGACACATAATATACATAAAAGTGGTTAAAGATTACATACTGGTAGACAAGCATTTACAGTGGATAATAACAAACTTGATAATTGTGTATGTTTACATGATCTAGGTATTTAACAGTAGTATATCAGTATACAAAGAGCTACATTTGGTGACTCTATATTGCACAGTACAGATAGGAGGAGAATACATGGAGGAGGTAGGGAGACATGAGAAAGACATAGGGTGAGGTAGCAGTACACATGATAGAATGGAGAAGGTAGGTATAAGGTAAAAGGGAAGTGAAATATGTTTAGAGAAGGGGTGTTCAGTGTTAATGTGAGGTAGAGATGAGGAGCAAAAGGTAAGGGGGGAAAGGATAGGAATGAACAGGAGATAGATAGATATGAAGGATAATAACAGGACAGAGAGAGTATGTAAAGTATATAACATCCTGTGAAGGAAGAAGAAAAGGTGTTGCTGTAAAGGCTATAGTACAGGAAGGAGGACAATCAGCCAGGGGAAAAGCATGAGAAAGCCCGGAGCCAGTTACATGTGTCCTAAGAGTTTTGAAGTGTAAGGAGTTAACAGCAGTTAGATCAAGTTAGTGCATCACATGTGAGATGCATGGTTAGGCTTAAAGGACCCTAGTGGTTGTTAATCTAGTTTACACTTGTGACATATCTAATATACTAGATAGATTTATAGCAAATTTCATGGCAAAGGGGGATCCCAATTCACTTCCCCCTGCAACATGATCTCACCCAGAATTACATCTGAATTGGCCACTGCTGCCATCAGTGATGTTAGAAACACCATTTTCATGGGACTAGATGAGATGCCAGGAAGTCTAAGTTGTAAAATCAAAAACAGCCTAACAAACTCCCTTATGTACATTCTTAATAGAACAGTAAAAGTGGCTATGTCCCTAATATCTGTAAACAAGTTACTGGGGTTTCAGAACACAAACAATTCCTTTGTACAGACTGAACAAGTACAGATCAATCAGGCTCACACACATGCTTTGCAATGTGATGAAGAAACGCATCATGGAACTTGCTTAGATATGGGAAATTTCTTTCTACTTGAACTAGTACAGTTTTGTTAGAGGTAGATATGGTGTGTGCTTAACCTCATACATTTTTTTGAGCTTGCGCCTGTCACCCTGGATGAAGATTTATCTGTCCATGCAGCTTACCTTTCTGGCTAAAGTATTTGGTACTATACCTCATATCAGTATAATGCAGAAACTCAGGGATCTGAAAATAAAGGCATATTAGATTCAGTAAATAATTGGCTACAAGGCCATATACAAAAGGTTAAGAATTGCAAGAGTTGCTTAGTTTCACTACCTTCTATCACCAATAATGTCCCTCAAGGAACTATCCTGGGGTCACTACTTTGTGACATTTGTCATTTCCTCTGCTTTTAAAATTGACTCCAGTGTCTGACTCCCCAAATATGTAGATAATTGCAAACTAAGGGGCATTGTCTTTAACTCCACAACCACTACCTTTCTATAAACAACACAATATTATTCTCGAATGGTGCAATGGAAAACGACTTGGTTTCAGTATCAAAAAAGTAGCATTCCAGCATTTTTCCCAAAATGAGCAACAGCTAAAAGATACCAAAAGAGAAAAAGACCTTGGATTTTTCTAGACTGTGATGTTTTGTTTTAGTATGCATATATTCTGCTGCCATCTGCAAAACATGCAGAATTGCCCACTTTCCTATCTTCCTTGGTGTTGAGGGTCATTCCAGAGAGGTAATTCTCTCCCTATTCTGCTTTTTGAGCAGAATAATTATAGAATATTGTAACAATGTTCTCTTACCTATTCACATGCCTGCAGCCCTTTTGCACATAAATAAACATTCATCACTAAAAGTCTTGTCTTATAGTTTGGAACTATATAAGATCTTTGTCATTTCTGTACTTTATTGCCTTCTTGGAAGAGACCAGTGCCTGTCATGCATAGCCTTAAATAACTCTTATTTATTTTTTATTTATTTTACATTTGTTGACTGGGATAGTCCGACTGGATATATGTCCATTTTCAGAGGAGGCCCGAGGAGAAAAGTTCCAAGACATTGCAAAAAAATTACAAAGTGATTACATACTAACAATATACACATTATTGATAGTTATACATAGCTACAAAACCTTTTGTGAAACATATCCAATACAAAAAACAGTTTAGGTGTTTTTATATATATATATATATATATATATATATATATATATATATATATATATATATATATTGGTTCCATAGGAAGTGTGTTTCTTCAGCAGATTAACAGAGAGAAAAAAACAAAGCAACAGTGAATGGGTATAATAGCCAACAGAGGTGGTAATGGAAGAGGTGAATACTGTCAGTCTGGATTAGTGCAAGGGCATAGCCATTGTGAATTTAGGAGGATTCTTAGTTGCTTTTTAAACAGTGGAGTGGATGAAAGGGATGTTAGTTCATTTGGAAGCTTGTTCCAAGTGTTACCAACAGAGTTAGTAAATAGGCAATCCCCAGACTTGTTGCTGGGTTTTAAGGTACATACTAGTACCCTATTGGCAGATCGTAGGGTTGTAAGGTTTTTGTATGGGCTAATAAGGTTACAGAGTATGGGAGTATTTGTGGGATGATGCAGAATTTTATGAATAACTGTAAGTTACTGTATAAGAAGCTGACTTTGCAATTCCAGCCATCCTAATAGTTTGAGATTCTGGCAGTAATGGGTTCTAAATGGGGATGCACTGGCAAATCTGGCTATGTTATTATAAGATGTTTCCAATTTACTGATATTGCTTTTGGAGAGGTTTGTATAAATTGGGGAGGCATAGAGAAGGGTGGAGAGTAGGTGAGTTTGGGCGATAGTAGACCTAGTTGAAGCTGTGAGAAAGGGTTTAAGTCTATAAAGGGAACCAAGTTTTCTATTAACTGATTTAATAGTTAGGTTAATATGTGTGTCAAAGTTAAGATTATTATTAATTGTTACACCTAGAAGTTTGGTGGCCATGTCGGGAGCTATTTTAGTACCATTGTTGGATGTGACTGTAAAGTTAATAGTGAGGAACTTTAGGGTGGAGTGAACAATAATAGTTTTTTTTTGGGGGTTAAGGAGGAGACAGCATTGATGGAACCATTTTTCGACTAAGTTAAATACTGTTTAGGTCTTGGTTTGAAGCTCTGCAGGTGAGGAGGCGCTACATATTAATGATGAGTCATCGGCGTATTGAATGCAGGTGGCCTGGAGAATGGATGTTTTCAGATCATTAATGAAAATGGTAAATAGGAGTGGTCCCAGAATGGAGCCTTGTGGGACATCAAGAGAGATAGGGAGCTGAGTGGATAGTTTATTGTCCCAGAGGACTGCTTGCTGTCTATTTCCTAAGTAGGACTTTAACCACTTGACTGTTTGGGTGTCAAATGAGAAAGATTTATGTGTATCTGACAATAGCTGATGATTCACCATGTCAAATGCCTTTGAGAGGTCAATAAAGAGGACTGAGGACGGTAAGTTGTTTTTTACGGTTTTTATTAATGCAGTCTGTAAAGGATAGGAATGCTGTTGTTGTACTATGGAATGTCCTAAAGCCATGATGGCAGTCCACTAGTAGGTGGTTTTGGAGGAGATAATCAAGTATTTGATGATGAATACATCTCTGAAATCCTTTGTTTACAATACCTTTTTGATGACCTGAAAGCAAGCACAGTAAAAAATTAATGTAAACCATGACATGAAATGTCACACCCCCATATCTCAAAGACTTATATTAATGTGGAATAAACTCTTCCTCTCACTTAACCTCAGCCCATTAAGTCACACTTTCAAGAGTGAACTGTATGACTACAAGGATACTGCAAGTTTCTTCATGGCATCCAGGGCATTAAGTTCATCAGTGGTCATTAGACCTTGAGCTTGCTTACTAAACGTATGAATTTATGAACCCTGCACCCCTGATAAGGGAGGGTTGCAGTACTCCTGCCACCATTGCTAAAATATTCTAACTCTAATATTACTGTGCTTCAAACTACTGAGAATGAACATCCACACACACATACCCACACACACCTACACCCACACACCAACCTATATGCCTATCTATTTCTATATATCTATATATATATATATATATATATATATATATATATATATATATATATACATATATATAGATACACACACACACAAACACACACAAGCATATCACACACACACACACACACACACACACACACACACACACACACACACACACACACACACACACACACACACACACACACACACACCACACACACATTATTTGTACATATATATATATATATATATATATATATATATATATATATATATATGCATATATGTGTATGTATATATGAGTATAACACTAAATATTGAACATTCAAAATACCATCAAAATAATGATCATATTAGATTGAATCTAAATTGATCAAAGCAACAAAAATTAAAAAGAAAAATTTTTGGAAGGGGATAAGCCATCCTGCACTCTCCAAATGCCCTGCTAATTATGTATACCAACTCCGAGACTGAACAACAGTAAGGTAAGGGCAAATTCCCTTCTGCATTGCACCATTTCTAATACAAAACATTGGTGGCAAAAACTCCATTGAAAACATTCACCCATATGAGCATTCTCTGTTATTTACAGCCTAAAAAAAAATTGTTGACATGATCATTTGATGATTCAGACTTTAGCCATACAGAACCTTATAATGAAGTGCAATAGTTTTCCAGCCATGGGGATTAGGATGTCTCCCAACCTTAAGGAGAAACATTAAAACACTTGGAAAACTATTATCAAAGCTGATAGCTGAAATTCCTTAAAATCAGGAAAAAAAGAACTGCAAACTGTAACCAGTCATAGTTGCGACTTCAAAGTAATCAAGTACTTATAACTTTAGAAATCAGTAGTTAAGCTATTAAATACATGATTGCTTTCACTCTTATCAGTGCTTCATCAGATCCAATTCCAGTTTACATAACATGCAGTGTTTATATGCTTTAACACATAGTTCATTGTCAATTTACTCAAGTTAAAGTCATACATGTAATGGCTTTGTAACTCAAATCTATACTCACCCCCTCCCCAAAAACAAATGCTGACTTTTTCATAAAATCACTCTGTCATGAAAAAAATGTAAAGTCCCGTCTCTTAATAATACAACCATTGAAGTCACTTCCCATAAGAAAATATTAGGGATGACAGTGGATGATAATCTTAAGTTTGAACTGCATATACAAAATTGCATAAAAAAGTCACCAAAAACTAGGGATGCTTTATAGAGCCAAAAATGTTCACACAATTGGAACTAAAACTATACTTGTTACTACTTACCAACTCCCCTCATGACTTTATGGCACCCCCATACTTATTAACCTCCTGGCATCTAAAAAATCAAAATGTGAACAATGCTATAATAAAGTTTTTAAATTTGCAGCAAATACCCCTTTCAGAATCCACTACTGTAAAGCACTGAAAAGCCTAAATTGGTTAGAACTGCCACATCAACTAACATACACTGCTTCTTACCACCTACAAAATTATCCAGTATCCATCTGCCTGTCCAGCACTAAAAAACATTCTACTCAACTATGTTCAGTCAGCCATTATGCTCCAAATAACCAAAACTCCTCTCTATCCTTAAAAATATCAAATCTTCTGGGCATGTTCTGTACTCATACCATGTTGCTAAGGCCTGGAACTCTTTACCTTACCTTAGCCATCAGATCAATGGCCTCCCTCCAATTCTTTAAATCTTTCTGAAAGACTTCCTAGCTAAAATATGACTCTGTTCTTACTCAACTCCAGGATAAACTATATCCCTAAATATGAACAAGTAACTGTTCATAGCATATATCTCCTTATGCCCCTTTCTTTACTCAATTCCTTACTATAATCAATTTATTTCCCCAACTCTCTATCTAAATGTGTCATAACCCTGTTTTTTCTCCCACTTCATATTGCAATTTGCGTATGTATTGCACTGTCACCTTTAATTTCTCTAGACTTGCTAAAATTTCTCTAAATATTAAATCATTGTCATGTAAGTTATATCTATTCTTAACCAACGTTTTTACATTATGTCTAGTTTGGTATAATTATTTAAACTGCATTATTTTTTAAGGATTTTAAAATTATTGTTCTTTAAAGATTTTTGTAAAACTCTGGGGCTTTTCATCCTGGGCCTCCTCTGAAAATGGACACCTACCGAGATGGACTTTCCCGGTTTTCAAATGTCATATGTTATAATGAAATAAATACATAAATAAGCTATAGGGTGTTTGACCAAGCTAAAGTAGGATAAGCCTTCATCTTTCATCCCTGTTCTGCAAAACAAGTCCCATGTTGTATTCCCATCCTAAAGTATCTAGTGCTTAATTGATATGAACACTTTATTAAACTACTGTCAGTGTTGGCCACGGTGGTGCAGCAGTTAGCATTGACACCTCACAGTAAGAGGTTCTAGAGTTTGATTCTCAGCTGGAGAGCCTTCTGTGTGTAGTCTGCATGTCCTCCCTTTGGACGAGTGAGTTTTAAAGACATGCGGGTAGGTGCATGCATGCGTGTGTGCCTTCTGTGAAAGTTGGGCACTGGGCTGGAAACAATCTGCAGACCAATGATCCACTGTGGCAACCCCTAAAAAAAAGGGGAAAAGCCAAAAGACATTGCTATTAAACTACTGTCACTGGCTATGCACATCCATCAGTACATCATGTAATCTGTGATATCATAAGTAGAGATAAGTGGATGTCGTTTGCCATATTTAAAATTGGAAATATTTGCTACCAAATACAGAGCAACCAGTCAAGTCTTTACCCTTAAGTATTATGCCATTGCAATCATAAATTGCATCTAGTCAGGACCATGCTGGGAAATGTCTAGCTGTCCCAGTAAATGGGTGCACCTAACTTGTATACATTAGGGGTAAAGTTCCACCCTTTCCATAAAATAATGAATCTTCTGGAGCATTTGAAGCATCTTCATTCTGGAGTGAATAAAGCATCTGGAGCATTTCTCCCCGGCCTCCTCTGGAAATTGGCTTTGTTCTAAGTTGTACTTTCCTGGTTAACAAATGTTAAATAAATAAATAAAAATGAATGTAACTATCTAATGCTATATTAATTACAGTGTATCCCAGGAGCCATGAAAGGGGTCTGTGTGTGCTATGCCTAAAATAACTTTCAGCATACTATGTGAATTTCTTGTCCAATATAATACCACAATAATCTTATTTTCAAATTAAATATGACTAGTATCAATATGTCCATTTGTAATAGAATTCCATTATATATGGCAAAATTGAAATAGCTTAAAGACTGGTTTATTAAAGAAATGAAAGATAATCTGTAACTGATAACAGAGAATTAACTGAAACAATATACTGAGGTTTTCTTAAATCATATTTATTTGGTATAATATATGATTGGTATCAAATAAAAATTAAATAATTGTATATTATTTCTTAATATTCAAATAAATCTGAATAGAGTAAAATCAAAGAAACAGAAGAGGGAATTATTTTTATAGTTAGGGATTTAAATAAAATATCTACCAATAAAGACTTTCGGCTTTTCCCAGTTAGGGGTCGCCGCAGCGGGACTCCGGTCCGCTCATGATTGGCAGTGGAATTTTACAATGCCGAGTTGCCAGCCTGATGCCCAATCTTCAACGAAGGCACGCCCATTCACGCTCATACCTACCTGCATGTTTTTAATGTTACTCGACCACGGGGAGGACATGCAGACTCCACACAGAAGGCGCTCCAGCTGAGAATCGAATGGGAGAACCTCTTGCTGTGTGGTGAAAGCGCTAACTGCTGCACCACTGCGGCTTCTGTTTTAAATAAAATATCTATTAATTTTAAATAATGAAATAACAATGATTCTAGAGATAGTTAAATACTATCATAACTGATATCATCAAAAGGATTACACAGTTTACCTAATATGTATAAAATCATAAATAATTCAAATTCAATAAAGTGTATAAAAGTGCCAGGGGAATAATAATAAAATGCTACAGATATAAATGACAACCTAGTTGCTTTTAAAACATCCTAGTTTCTTTTAAAATATTCTGAAAACATATGTAAAGCAGAAAAGGATGATGTTGACATAAATTAACTACAATACATTTTAACAAATGTATAAAGAATACAATTTCGTAAGAAAATATAAATCTATTGAATCCTATAACAAATTTGGAGATAAATAAACAAAGAAAATTGCTCAAGGATAAAAAGTGCTAAGAACCGATAGAATAATCTCTGAGATTTACAAATTATTTTTTAGGAAAGTTTTTCAGCGGCTGAAGAAAATTATATTAAAGTCCAGAATGAAAAAATATTTCTCATTCATGCAGTAATTGTCATCTAATGAAACAAGATAACAATCCGAATGTGTGTGCTTCATACATACAAGTTTTAATATTAAACACAGGTAATAAGGTCTGTATGTTCATCTTATCGAACAGAATTAAAATAATGTTACATTTTTAACCGATGATGGTCAAGCTAGATTTATTATGAGAAGACAAATGCAAGATAATATTAAAAGAATTATTATATTAATTGATGATAAAATGTGAATAACAGAGATCAAGATGTAATGCATTTAAATATAGATGAAACTTTTGAGTCATTAAATGTGAAATATTTATTTAAGTTTTTAGAAATGTGTTTGCCTAGACTTACATATTCATCTAATAAATATGTCATACATTAATTGTCCTACTGATATTAACATTGGTGTATAAGTTTATCAAGCTGTAAAAATTATCATATCACATTCAGTTACATATAACAGCATTCAAATATTCAAAATAAGTGAGATGTGGAAATCAAAAATATTATTATTTACTGATGATGTTTTGTTAACCCTAGCTAATATTAATTCTTCCAAAATATATGTAAGTTACATGCTGCAACTTTTTGGAATATGCAAATGGAAGTTTAATGTAAGTAAAAAAATGCAATCTGAATAAACTATATTGTAAGCCAAAAGCAAGTGAACAATATTTATGCAAGTTTGAATGTCAAACCATTAAATATGTACATTTTCTAATAATTGCACTAATATTACTCAAGGTAAGTATGAGACTATTATTAAAAGATTTTAAAGCCAAAACATTTAATTGGAATATTTTTATTGCTAAAGATCATATATAATGTAAAGTACTTATATAATAGCAGCCGATGTGCACATTAAAAATTATATATATATATATATATATATATATATATATATATATATATATATATATATATATATATATTATATTAGTGTGTGTGTGTGTATATATATATATATATATATATATATATATATATAATATATTAGTGTGTGTGTGCATATATATATATATATATATATATATATATATATATATATATATATATGGATCTAGGACTTATGCACGAATGTGCAAAGTCCTGAATCCATAATCACGGACATATATTAACGAAAGCGCTTTCACCAAAAAAGCACTTTTGTTAATATATGTTAAAAAAAAAAAAAAAATCTACATTTATGCAGGGGGCTTTGCACCCCTCACATCCCCCTACTTTAATATTCCCACTCCAAGACCGCACTACAGTGAGGAAAAGGGAATTTTCCCTTATCCACACCAAAGTGCGGTCTCGCAAACAGGCATACTTATGCAAAAGTGCTTCTTTGGTGAAAAGCACTTTTGCGTAAGTATGCCAAACCGAAATTAGATTTTGTCTTCGGGGATCTGTATGGATCCCGTATATATATATATATATATATATATATATATATATATATATATATATATATATATATATATATATATATATATATATATATATATATATATATATATATATATATATATATATACACATATATATACACACATATATATATATTTCTAAGTTTTCATTTGTAACCTACCAAACCTAGAATTACTCTTCAGTATCATTGTAGAATTTGGGAAGGAGGATTAGCCTTCCAGTTATAGAATCGTATGATACAGCATCAGGGCAATAAACCACAACACAGTGGTTGGATATTATTTACACTGCATGAAACATGATACATAAAGAGTAATGTAAAGAATATTATTTTAAAATACCAGTTTAAAAATAAGTATTATATATAATAAAATGCTATGGTATTAGACAATTGTATGCATAGGCACTCAAACAGTTCCTCTAAATCTAATTACATACACGACATTTGAAACACTTTAAAAGTTTTATATATGCACAACCCACATTAGAAATCAATTATTTCATCTTTCCTATTTCGTTTTCACCAAGATTCACAGAAGAATCTAATACTGCGAAATGTTATCTTTGACTGAAATGGTATACCTTCTGGTTTGATTGCTTTAATGAGGCCATGGCTCATATGTACAATTTAGAACTATAAGATTGGCTGTTAGTACATAATTTTAGAAAAACTGCACTTTCAAAGATTCAGAATATGAATGAATAAGAATTATGGAGATACCCAAAGTTGCTACAAGTTATAAATTCTGGATTAGTAAACAAATAGCAAAAACTTCAATTTTCTACCATTATAGGAAATTATATTTCACACAAATTAGTATAACCAGATTCTTTTGAGAATTATGTAAAGAAGATAAATTATCTGAACTTAGGAGATACAAATAAATCTAGGATTTTAACCTCTTTTAAAAATGCATCACCCTTGTTTGAGAAACTCTTCACTTGGAAATGCCTATGTAAAATTGTTATTATCCCCATAAGAGATAGGGAAGATAATATAGAAAAACTAAACATATTGTTGAAGATGTTAAAATGTAAATTAGAACTGGCTATCAATGTTTTTTATGACTGCAATGTGCTAAAATCACTTTATACAGAATTCCAAATATGTGCATAAGTGTTATAGTTTAGTTGCAAATATGAAAAAAAAGCTGGCATCATTTAATGCTCTGATTCGGAGCATGTGTATTGCTAATGATCAGAGTGTGTTATTAAGGATCAGTTATTAATAGTCAATTACTACTTCAGTATATTTTAGAAGTGTCACAATAAGACATTTGTCACTATTATACATGAAAGGGAAATTAATATCATTCAAGTAATGTCAGACCAGACATCTAAAAACTTTACATTGTTGCCAAAACTGTCTGTATTATTTTGAATATATTGAGTTAATATATGAAGTTATGAATCTGATAATTGTGTAGTGTTTTAGAAAATAGGATAGACGTACAAACTGAATTAGGATAACAAGAATTTTAAATACTTGTAAACCAATGACACATTCCCCGGGATTCATGAAGCTCGGCGCAAGGCCGGCGTAAGGCCTGCGCCGGCGGTGCATGGAATATCCGGCGCAGTAGTGCCATATACATATTAATGAGAGTGCACCGGAATCACAGACACGTGCGTAGTGTACGTGAGCGAGCCCAGGTAGGATGCGTCTGGAGGCGTGTCTAAGCCGGCATGAGGTGAGCAACCTAATGTGCTGACAGCCACGGCCCGCCCACAATAGTAATGGCAGCAGCCAGGTCCCGTGCAGAATGAAACGCACGTACAGTACGCAACATAGTCCCCGTTCCAAATTAACGGAGAAGCAAATAGAAGCCACGAAGGCATAAGTGTACCCGTCCAAGGAGCAAAGGATACGCATAAGACCGCCTTCATCCCGCAATGCACTGTCAGTGTTTACACTCAGAGAAGGTGTACAGCCGCATGTCAGCGTGCCGCACCGACATAGGAGCAGCGACTAAGGTCACCACCTGTCCCACTTTGGTTGGGGCAGTCTCCATGGACAGTTGTGTCCCGAAAACGATTAGAAATGGCTGATGTGCTACGATTGTAGGACACAATGATATCCCGTATGTAATGTAATGGTAGCATGAATTGGTTATTTCTGTAACAGAAATACCGAAATGACACAATAAACAGAATAAGCAAGGAAATTGCCACAATAATAAGCAAATTATTTAGGCAAACAAGTGAATTTCTATGCTATATAGTGACCGCTTGTATGTGTCGGCCTGTAAAGGCAGATGTGAGTCCCGGAAATATCCCAGATCGGAAAATGGAAAAGGTGGAAACCCCAGCAGCGACATGGGCATGGTCACCAGGGTTACCTGCTGTCCCAAAGTGCCATGGACAGTCCCTGATTGGACAGTCGTGTCCCTGCAACAATCGTAAAATGGAAAATGACCTCGATCCCCTGCCACGCAAATTCCGCAATATACATGTAAATAGTAGCATAAAACATATACATTACGGTATGGAACACAGACATGGCATAAGAAAATAAATAAGGAACCCAAACGCTTACAGAATAGGCTCATAGTATGGCAAACAAGTGAAGTTCTGTCTACTGCACTAGCCCTGGGTATGTGTAGTCCTGCAAATTTCGAAGTGTCCACATAACATGCCCCACTATGGGCACTGGAAAAGGTGCCAACCATAATGGTCACAAGCAGTAGTGACAGTACATAGCCGGGTAGCTGTGCTGACATAACAACAGTAAGGAAGCAAGATACCCCAAACACAGGCAAACATGTGCATAGCAACATATCCCAGACCCAGCAACATCTCTGTTGCATACACTGGATGGTGTATGATGAAAAATACATAAATAAGCTATATGTTTGACCAATAAAGTAGGATAAGCCTTCATCTTTCATCCCTGTTCTGAAAACAAGTCCCATGTTGTATTCCCATCCTAAAGTATCTAGTTTAATTGATATGAATACTTTATTAAACTTGTCTGTTCCACTTGGTGCATAGTTAGCATTGACACACAGTAAGAGGTTCTAGAGTTTGATTCTCAGCTGGAGAGCCTTCTAGTCTGCATGCCTACATGAGTTTTAAAGACATGCTAGGTGCATGCATCTGTGCCTTCTGTTTTCACTGGGCTAAATAATCTGCAGAAATGATCCACTTAATTTTAAAAAATGAAAGCCAAAAGACATTGTTATTAAACTATCATACTGGCTGCACATCCATCAGTACATCATGTAATCTGTGATATCATAAGTAGAGATAATATGCTAATATTTAAATTGGAAATATTTGTTAAAACAGAGCAACCAGTCAAGTCTTTAAACATGCCATTGCAATCATAAATTGCATCTAGAACCATGCTAAATGATGTATAAATTATAACTTGTATACATTAGAATTCTTTATAAAATAATGAATCTTCTAGCATTTAACATCTTCATTCTGGATAATGCATCTACATTTCTGTCCTCTGAAATTGGCTTTTTTTAAGTTGTTTTCCGGTTAACAAATGTTAAATAAATAAATAAAATGAATGTAACTATCTAATGCTATATTAATTACAGTGTATAACATGAAACAAAACATAAATAACTTTCAGCATATATGTGAATTTCTTGTAATATAATACAAATAATCTTATTTTCAAATTAAATATGACAGTATCAATATGTCCATTTGTAATAGAATTCCATATATATGGCAAAATTGAAATAGCTTAAAGACTGGTTTATTAAAGAAATGAAAATAATCTGTAACTGATAACAGAGAATTAACTAAAACAATATACATTTTCTTAAATCATATTTATTTTAATATATGATTGGTATCAAACAAAAAATTAAATAATTGTATATTATTTTAATATTCAAATAAATCTGAATAGAGTAAAATCAAAGAAACAGAAAAATTATTTTTATAGTTAACAAATAAAATATCACCAATAAAGATGCAGTTATGAGATCATATTCATGAATTTTACATGAATGCCAGTATGAATCAAACAATTAGATAATGCATGTTTTGTTAGCAGGGATGTAAGAAAAAATGCAGAATCGAATGAGAACCTGCTGTGTGGTAAGCGCAAGTGAATTTTCTGTAAATAAAATATCATTAATAAATAATGAAATAACAATATTCTAGAGTAAATACTATCACAATTGATATCAAAAGATTACACATTTAAATATGTATAAAATCAAATAATAAATAATAAAGTGTATAAAAGTGCAAATAATAAAAATTACAGATATAAATACAATATTATAAACATTAGTTATATATATATATATATATATATATATATATATGAATATATAGAAATAGGTGTGTTATATAATTATATATATATATATATATATATATATATATGTATATATTTATATAATGTATGTGCAATATATATATATATATATATATATATATATATATATATATAAAAAATGCAATGAATGTCCTGAATCAAACAAGGAATATTTATGTTTAATGTAAAAAAAATGTACATTTATGCAATTTGCATAATATAAAGGTGTATGAGCAATTAAAAAGTAGCCAAAACATAATTGGAATACTTATGCAAAGCTTTTTGTAAAGCACTGTAAGCACCTACAAAAGAATATTGTAATATATATATATATATATATATATATATATATATATATATATATATATATATATATATATATATATATATATATATATATATATATATATATATATATATATATATATATATATATATATATATATATATATATATCATATATATAAGTTTCATTTGTACACCAAACCTGAATTACTCTTCAGTATCATTGTAGAATTTGGGAAGGAGGATTAGCCTTGTTATAGAATACATATCAGGGCAATATACAATACACTGCATGAAACATGATACATAGAAAAGAATATTATTTTAAAATACCAGTTTAAAAGTAATAAAATGCTGGTAAAAGACATGTGTATGCAAACAAACAGTCTACCATACCCAGTATTTAAAAAATAAAAAAAAATTTAAACAAATTTAAAATAAAATTTAATTTCACATATTTCACACAAAATTTCTGAGATGTTAACACTAAAAATCTAACTCAAATATGATCAAACAGAACATATATTTTAATAATTAATACATAACATTTAAGAAAATACATCACAAGATTCAGAATATGAATGAATAGATAATGAGTAAATTAAAATTACCAAAATTCTGTATAAACAATAGCAAAATTATTACCATTATAGGAAATTATATTTCACACAAATTAGTATTACCAGATTCTTTTGAGAATTATGTAAAGAAGATAAATTATCTGAACTTAGAGATACAAATAAATCTAGGATTTTAACCAAAATGCATCACCCTTGTTTGAGAAACTCTTCACTTGGAAATGCCTATGTAAAATTGTTACCCCATAAGAGATAGGAAGATAATATAGAAAACTAAACATATTGTTGAAGATGTTAAAATGTAAATTAGAACTGGCTATCAATGTTTTGACTGCAATGTGCTAAAATCACTTTATACAGAATTCCAAATATGTGCATAAGTGTTATAGTTTAGTTGCAAATATGAAAAAGCTGGCATCATTTAATGCTCTGATTCGGCATGTGTATTTAATGATCAGAGTGTGTTATTAAGGATCAGTTATTAATAGTCAATTACTACAGTATATTTTAGAAGTGTCACAATAAGACATTTGTCACTATTATACATGAAAGGGAAATTAATATTCATAATGTCAGACCAGACATCTAAAAACTTTACATTGTTGCCAAAACTGTCTGTATTATTTTGAATATATTGAGTTAATATATAGTTATGAATCTGATAATTGTGTAGTGTTTTAGAAAATAGGATAGACGCATAAACTGAATTAGGATAACAAGAATTTTAAATACTTGTAAACCAATGACATTCGGGATTCATGAAGCTGCCAGGCAGTAAAACTGTGCATGGAATATCCGTAGTAGTGCCATATACATATTAATGAGAGTGCACCGGAATCACAGACACGCATGAGTGTCGGAGCAGCCCAGTGCGCCTGGAGCGTGTCTAAGTCGCCAGGAGGTGATCAAGCTAATGTGCTGACAGCCACGCCCGCCAATAGTAATGGCAGCAGCTGCAGAATGAAACGCACAGTACGCAACATAGTCCTGAAATTAACGGAGAAGCAAATAGAAGCCACGAAGGCATAAGTGTACCCGCCCAGGAGCAAGGATACGCATAAGACCGCCTTCATGCAATGCACTGTCAGTGTTTACACTCAGAGAAGGTACAGTGCATGTCAGCCGCACTACATAGGAGCAGACTAAGGTCACCACCTGTCCCACTTTGGTTGGGGCAGTCTCCATGGACAGTTGTGTCAAAAACGATTAGAAATGGCTGATGTGCACAGGACACAATGATATCCCATGTAATGTAATGGTAGCATGAATTGGTTATTTCTGTAACAGAATAAAATGACACAATAAACAGAATAAGCAAGGAAATTGCCACAATAATAAGCAAATTATTTAGGCAAACAAGTGAATTTCTATGCTATGTGACCGAGGTGTCGGCCTGTAAAGGCAGATGTGAGTCCCAAATATCCCAGATCGGAAATGGAAAAGGTGGAAACCCCAGCAGCGACATGGGCATGGTCACCAGGGTTACCTGTCCCAAAGTGCCATGGACAGTCCCTGATTGGACAGTCGTGTCCCTGCAACAATCGTAAAATGGAAAATGACCTGCATCTAAAATTCCCAATATACATGTAAATAGTAGCATAAAATATACATTACGGTATGGAACACAGACATGGCATAAGAAAAATAAGGAACCCAAACGCTTACAGAATAGGCTCAGTATGGCAAACAAGTGAAGTTCTGTCTACTGCACTAGCCTGGGTATGTGTAGTCCTGCAAATTTCGGTGTCCACATAACATGCCCCACTATGGGCACTGGAAAACAACCATAATGGTCACAAGCAGTAGTGACAGTACATAGGGGTAGCTGTGCTGACATAACAACAGTAAGGAAGCAAGATACCCCAAACACAGGCTAACATCTGCATATCAACATATCCCAGACCCAGCAATATCTCTGTTGTATACACTAGATGGTGTATCATGAAGTGTAATATCCACAGAACCATGCATTCGGATGTGCACAATAGCCTCATTGTACATGGTCACACCGTATACCCCTGCACCCAAACCTGCTAGCATCCGTGTGCAGCTATACAACCACAGACAATCTGCATACGTGAAGTGTGGTAAGATGTTTGTGTTAGGCAATGCCACTGGCAAATACGCATATGTCAGCAACCCACCGCAGATACAGATATGTAAAAAGCTGCATGTGAAGGTATCAGCAGAATGTGTACATCCGCATGTAGCACAAAACATCTAGGTTTGCATACCACGTGCACATAAGTGTCCATGTACAAGTCGGTCGTTGGACCACCTGATCGATATTATCGCAGTGAAGTCGATCACATATGGAACAGGTGCCAAATACACAGGACATCCTAACAGGGTGCTACAGGCAAAGAAGGAAACTGGGACATCACATGTGGAGATTAGCATGGCTGGATGGACAACACACACGTCAAGAAAGGATGGAACAACATGCATATGGCTGGATGGATGTTGTTCAGAAATATATAGAAACACATGAAGTTCCAGTTTACACTAAATACTATATAATGTATTGAATTGTACAGACAATATGGCAGCAGAACTAAGCCTGCATGTAATAAGCTAAGCTGTACTGTGATGGAATTCTGAACCTGGCAGTAAGCAGGACAGCAGGCTCATGTCTGTCATCAATTATGGGTTACAGAACACAAATGTATGTACATGCAACAGCACTCCTTCCCCAGAGGAGGATGGCCTTGTGAGCTCAATGAAGATAGTACAACTCCCTACCAGAGAGACAAAGCAACGATTAAGAAATTAACTGTCCACTGTATCGTAACAGTCTAGGGTCCTTGAAACAGCTACATCACAGGATACTGTAGTACAAGTTGCAAGGCTGATTCCCATGAGAAACAATTTAAAAGCACAGCCCAGCACCCACGTATGTATATAGACTATTGCACCATAGTGATGGAAATGCTGTGACGACCACGCCAGTAAGGTGGGCAAAAGCTGATTGTAAACACTATATAAAGAAACTGCTTACTGTATAGAGTCAGACAAAACCTCATACTTGGACTGTACATTATTTAGCCTGCCTGTGTACACTACTAAAACTGTCATGGCCTCCTGTGTTATCGGCTGTCACTTAGAAAAGCCTACTGATAACTACAGTCTGGTTGTAACAACTTATTTCACACGTGATCCTTGTAATCTGAATTCCCTTGGTATTACAGGTCAGAGTGCATGGCTGGTTAGACATGTACTGGAGAATATGCATAAATGGTTCTTCTTGAATGAAAAGACACTGAATTGTGTGTGTAAAGAGGCTGTTTACTGATCTGTGGCTGAAAGCGGAAAACTGATCCCAAGAAGAAAACGCAGCCTTAAACAGGAGGCAGGTAAGGAGGTCTGCCTTTTGTGTCTATTGTAGATCAGGGACCAGACTACATTGTGTTTCTGTTAACAGTACTGATATCGGGAAGACCTGCCCACATACTGTTAAATCTGAACATAGGTCAGAACACATGCAGAGTAAATAGGAATGTAGACACTGTGGATACAGGGAAGGAGATCACGCAATGCAGAACAATGAGTAGTCTAGAGGATATGGGATTATGACAACAGATCATGTGATCCGCTGTTTGACTGACTGAAGAATATGCAACGCAGAGAGCACATAATGTGAGTTACGAGCAAATGGGTAATAAATATGACATCGATGGTATATTAGGCAACATACCGCTTGAAACATTGTAATCTGAAAATTTGATGCATGTTCCAAGGTAAACACTGTTCCACCCTGAGAGGATATGCCCTCTGGCCATGGGTCCTGTAAATAAACAATATCAAATGTCCTGATATCTCAGGACAAACATTTCAGATATATATCAAAATGGTAGCATAAAAACAGTAAATGTATGTGGAACAGCAAAATATAATAAACAGAATAAGCAACTGAAATGCTACAACAATTGGTCGCCACCGGCAAAACGTGAATACCTGTCCTATGTACTGGCCGTGGGCATGCATTTTCCAGGCAAATTACAGTAACACATGTCCCACATTGTATTGAAAAGGTGGCCCAAGATGTGCAGCGACAAAACAGCGACAATTGGGTATCCGCTATGCACATGGTGGACTGAGGTAGTGTACCAAGGAATAGAACACTACAAATGGCTAAGCATCATATGTACACAGAGAAGATCATAATACAGTAGTACCGACGCACAACATACCAGCAGATACCACATGGGATATTACGGGAGGGCAGGCTAGTCCCACAGTTATCCTGTGGCAACAGAGTGTATAACGACAAATGTAATAGCTATCGAAACCACATCCCGAACAGTAATATACCTAGGGACACCCGAGTAAGAACACAGATAACAGAGTGAGGATATCTGTCAATTAATTGAAGTAATTGGAACCATCAGGCAGGACAGGAAGGTTAGACCCAACCCCAAAGGATAGACTGGACACCAGAAGATATCTGCAAAGTCATAGAGGGAATTCATCCACAAAGTAATCGCTATTCACCATGCAATACTGTATCTGGACCAAACCAAAGGGAATGGTGGATCACGTATAAGCAAATCATGTAAGAATATTTGGTACGTATGCCAGACCCACACACTATATTCAATGCAATGAACAACAGAAGTATCAGTCAATATAAGATGCTTACTTTGCAATACCTACACCACATAGTCAACATTGTTGTTTGTACAGTCAGGTGACAGATACAGCCATAGCTATGCTACTGTGAAACACAACGATATTCTCACAGGGGATGTAGCTACATTCGGACAACTCCAGGGCCAGTCAAGCTCCACTTAATTGATGATATTCTGTTGTACCCAGCAATGTAAAGATACAACAGTGGTGAGATAATCAGCAGAACAGGACAAAAGCAAGCATAAATTGCAAAAACAGAGAATAGAGGTCAATTACCCATATCTGTATCCAAGTAGGGTGAACATCACATGTATAGGAAGGTAAAATATAATAAACACCCAAGCCAAATCAGTAGAAGGGAATGATGTGTTAAATAACACATGTTAAATCTGGATAAAACAATGCTGTGCAATCCGCTGTATTGTTTGTTAACCAATACACCATGGCAGAACACTGTACAATGGATTACAGTAGCAGAAACAGCCATGCAGACTAGAACGATTGATAGAACAGCTGTAGTAGGTCTGAATAATCATAACATGTTGTCAGCAGATTGTAAGCGAGGCACTTATGCAACAGCAAATAAGCAATGTAAATTATACACCTATTAACCATGTTTGTGTTACATACATTTCTGGGACCTTACCTGCATATAACTACGGATACAAATACTGATACGTGATGAACTGGTCACAGAGTGTCTTCCACACTTCAACAGATACCTAGGCATGCGCGGTGCATGAGACTAGGAACACTTTAAATTGCTGTGTTTGTACTGCCATACCTACATCATATGGAGGACTTCCGATGCATGTTGTCCCTTGGGGATAGATGGAGTCTTGTGAATATCTACACTTTGATACAGGTTCTGTGAGATCACAGGACAACGGGGCAATGTACTTACCTGTTACACAAAAAGGAATTGTATGTTATCATAAACATGAGTTTCAGTTGGTGGAGTATTTGTAACATAACTGTGTCTCAAATGTCATATAACAGCCAAAGATCACAGTACTACTTGTAGCACCATTCCTAATTTGTATTGAAACATCATGAGAACAATGTTGAAGGATGTGCAGAAACATCCTGAATTGTATAAACAGTCTTCTGTAAGAGACAGGAATTTGTTACATGCAGAGTAACCCGCATCAGTAATAAAGTAGAATATAGTTATGTTGTTTGGGAAATAAGCATAGCAATGGTTACCTGAAATTGGTCCGCAGTTGTTATTTGGGTTATCTGGCTCCAGTCACATGACATACTGTACAATTGTATGCAAACTAACTATAACACATATAGCTCAAGAACTGGGAACACAGTCGAGAAACCTACTAATCCAGTGGGTGAAATGGAAGCTGTTGACATGTCTCCTGCAAGAGATAAAGGAATAGATTCATATGGACTTCAGTGACAGGTACAACCTGGGCTGGAACACCCCAGCTCTGGAGTAGTGAAATCAATCAGGAACAGAGGAAGTTATCAAAACTGTCGGAGGAAGGATGAATGTGACGCCCCTGAACATGTGACTGATGAACTGGATGCAATGAGAACTGTTGTGTCACAAAATGTAATAGTGCATACTGCACCGCGGGCGCTGAGAATTGGTACCGCGCTTACTGAAGAAGATCGCTGTGTCCAACTACCACATGAAGAGACCAAAAGCAAGCCCACCTACAGGTAATATAAGCAGGTGTCATCCATGGCGGAACAGGCCCAAAACCACCGAACCATTTCCACAAACAATTGGGTGGATGGGGAAAGTCATACTGAATATCAAGAATGCAATTTGTGTTGTTCTGCTCATGGGAGCATGTGTCAGTGGGATACTGCATGTAAGTATTAGTCAGGGACTCTGCAACATACCTGTACAGACTATGTATCAAGACCTGTAGTGGTATTTGTCAATAGAAAATGCAATCCTACTTGAATGTACATCAAATTACTTGTTTAAACGCTCCACAGAGGAAGACGCTAGGGAATGAAATAATGTTGTATATGCTCTGGATAGAGTAGAAAATCAAAGGAGGAGTGTTAGCAAAATTGATTTAAACATTAATATGACGTAACTTTAGAAGAATAGTGTATAATGCCATCACCTGACAATAGCAGTACAGCTTCATGCATGTAATTGTGTAGTGTAGCTGCAGTGTGATTGAACCCTAACCCTAGCAGTAACCAGTGCAGCAGGTGTATGTCACACAAACACCAGGATGGGTGTCCCTGCAAGAGGAACATGTGCCAACTACACCTCACAGATGTACTGGCAACAAAAACACATGGCAAACACACAGACACACTATAGTCCAACACATGACTGCAACGGAGCTCAGTCAAAGACCAACATGAAGCATGCAATAAACAGGGACATGAGTAATGTTTGCCTTAACACCCCCATAGTCCAAAGAAGAATAGAATGGACATATGCATGTAATGCCGTGAAGGTTGTGTGGTAGTCCTCAGTATCACAGTGTTAGGGACACAGATATTCAGTCATCAACTGGGTGACGTGATGTGCAACGTGACAATAAGCATACCTGCATGCAATACAGAGGATTAGAATCATGTGCCATGTAGAAATATACAGTGGCGAAGACTATAGTATAGACACACATGTGACAAACTATGAATATAGGTTCACACGCCCATAGGTACAGGGTAGGCCATCGCCCCAGGCCCAGCCATCTTACTACTCCATAGTTAGGATCACTTTGCCAACCTCTGTGCTTCCAGATCAAATACCCATGATATTGCTCTCCGCCACAGTGATAATGATGTAATCCCTGGCCTATACCTGCAATTCTCCATCCAATGGACAACAAAGCGAACAAGGCTAGGAAGGATGTCTGTCGCACATGTACTGAGATGTAGATCCACAGCAAAATGAATGTCTGGGTGATATATGTCACCCAAGCACAGCCCATGAATGACCGTGACAAGGTCAATGTCACCTGCGCAAGTGATTCTGAGGGATGGGGATACAGTAGGTGAAGCATACTCTTGACATATCGGTTGACATGGCCTTGTATGTCAGGCAGCGGTCAACACCAAACAGCAGGTATGTGACGTGATGTGGGGTCCTACATGTGGGGCAGCATGACACAAAATGGTGTCATCCGCATCTGTACAACGATCAACCTAGGGCTTCCCAGCTGCTGTAGGTGTATGGTCAGATACAGTCTGAATGGGGCAATGTAGTAGATCATAGGTGTAACACATAATGGGTACAAGGGAACAATGACCTAGCCTGATGTAGATGTGAATCCTGCACCAACAGGTGGGCAATAGAAGACCCACACAACCACGATAGCAACGTGTGGAATGAATGGTGACCACAACACTGTCCCCTGATTCCTGGTAATCACCCTGTGCTGAGTGGACAGCCACCTATATGCTGGACAGGGGTGACCTAGTACTTCCACAGGTATGATGTTGCATGACTTGCATTTAGCTGTGGGACCATGTCCTGACAGCAGATATGCATACCTGGGAGGCCCCTTCAAGGATATCTGTGTCAGATGTCTGTCCCACTATGGCACCTGTTTTGCAGTCATCTACAAACACTGTTGCCCATAGCACCCTGTGTGCCCTGTACCGTGAAGATGTAGGTGTATGACAGGTGCACACTGGAAGGGCCCATGGGACACCACTTCTGACAGTAGGTCTGATATGCCAGCAACTATGACCGTACAGTCACATAGACAGTTTACATATTCTGTGATGTGGGTGTTCACATCCCAGCCAATCGGTATATCGACGATACCTGGCGGTGGTATTGTGATCAAGGGCTATGCCAGGTCGTGGTAGGCTGTATGGACAGCAACACCATCAGTGGGGCGACTGTCCTGAAAATGTCAACCATGCTTTAAAGGCAACCCCTGAACAAGACAAACCGTGTGTGAGGCAAAGTAAGTATGTCCCTATGCAGTCATGAGCCACAGTATGATCCCTCCCCATGTCTATGCAGATACGTCTCGTCAGCGTAATGGGACAGTACTAACCATGCTCAGTGGAGGTATTGGCCTCCTGACGTGGGACTACAGTTGCCATGTGACACAACCTGGGTACCCTACCTGAGGTGAGGCTACAAAGAAATAGCTGTCCTAACTGTGGGTCCAATTCATAACCGAGATAGTGGAGTACACAGCGGCGTCACCAGCTGGTCTCATCGATGCTATGTCCACTACCTGAGAGAGCATGTCCCACCTGTGTCACAGAACATTTGGTGACCACAAACCAGTGGTACACACATCTCCTCATGTGTGGGGAGGAGATGTCCTCACTGGACTTGTCAGCCTGTATGTTGGCAATGTGTGTATGTTGAGTAAACCCCACCTCTATGTGAACCCAGTCAGAGCATATGTGGGACTGAGCTCCCAGGTGTCCAGCATAGCAACTGAAGGTGGGATTGTTAGCCAGGTCCATGTAGGTATATCTGTGGAATGTGCCCTGGACTATTTCATGACAGTGTGTAGGTCTCATGATGACCAAGGGTCACACCTGTGGTGTCTGCTCCACCTGTAGCAGCCACCGTGTTGTACATTTTGTGTAAGGGTGGGGAACACCACAATGGATGCATGGCATTGGTACACTGTACCACAGTTGGGTAAGTGGATGACTGGCCCATTCAGTCCTGTAGGTACTGGTAGGTGGCAAATGTGATTGATGCAGTGTGCCGACCACTGGCTCAGGGTTAAAGGAGACCACAGTAGCGTAGTATTGTGTAGTCTGCCTCTGAGCCAATGTGTATGGTAACTGGCAACACTCACAGCAACGGATGCCAAAAGCAGAAGCCAATGTCCAAATAACATAGATCAACTTCTGCATGACAATATGTGTTATCATACATGTATTGACATGTGTCTGAACACATTTGGAAATGGCCGTAAGACTGGCCTAAACTTCCCATGTTGTACACAGTCCGGCCGTGTTGTTCCCTCAATAAAGTGGCAATACCTCCCAATCGTGACCTCTGGGTATGGTATGAAAGTGGTTGTTAACCTGCAACATTGGATGTATAGCATTGGTTTCTGGTGTCGGAAGACATGGTTCCTGTAGCACAACACACAGTATGGGTAGTCACACACATACACGATTGCTGAACACACAGCATCAGTGAAACCCACTGCTCACAAGGACACAGTCCGACAAGCTCTACACTTTACATATGCACAGTGGTGTCCATTGTAGGACCCAAGAATTGTGGAAAGAATTATGTCTTATTTCACGCGCACTGAAATCATTGTCGTCACAGGTACACATATGCACCGCAAGCGTGTTTAATGTTGCTGATAGCTGTCCATGTAATGCAGCACAGATGCACAGAAATACCCAGGGTACCATAGAACTGCGCCCATCACAGTTACGCACACATGATGGATGTGTAATGGGTACTGTAAATTGTTGCAGTCAAGGGATTCTGGGTATGTAGACGCTGTGCTCGGTGTTGTTTCGCAGGCAATCCCTTCTCCGCCTGCGGGAGGGATGTGCGTAGCACCTGCCTTACTCTCCGCTAATAATGCAAACCATACCGGAGAATGCTAAATGGAGGTGTTGAATGTACAGCCCTATACTAGTGTCCAGTAGGCAATTATCATGGGTGGACACGCGTATGGCCAGGATGACACCCAGAACTGCAAAGTCGGGTAAATGACATAGCCTGGTAAGGCATAACAGGAAATACACATAGGGACTACAGTTGACATTCCACATACAAAGCCGGACCGAACACCGGCAGTAGTGCACTCAGTCTGCCAGCAACAGACTGAGGAGCACCCGCCACTACAGCGGAACAGATGCGACCTGTGGAACACATACTAATACACACAACGTCAAGTAGGATATGTAAGCTATGGCATTCCCACCTATGAAGACAACATGGTTAAATGAATGCATAGGTAAGCAACATGTTCGGTGGTGTTATATTGGAAATACAGTGACGGATATGTCCCATTGGGATGTCTGTTAATATGAAGTTGTTAACCAGCATCTTTGGATGTATGTCATTTGTCCAGAGTACTAAATGACCTGGTTATGTAGCACGAGGTGGAATGGGAAGTCAAACAGACATGCGCGATTGCTGAACACACAGCATCAGTGAAACCCACTGCTCACAAGGACACAGTCCGACAAGCTCTACACTTTACATATGCACAGTGGTGTCCATTGTAGGACCCAAAAATTTGTCTAAAGACAGGAATGCCGCCTTCTTTCAACACTTAAGTGAACTCATTGTCGTCACAGGTACACATATGCACCGCAAGCGTGTTTAATGTTGCTGATAGCTGTCCATGTAATGCAGCACAGATGCACAGAAATACCCAGGGTGGTCCATAGAACTGCGTCCACATCACAGTCCGCACATGACGGATGTGTAATGGGTACTGTCAGTTGTTGCAGTCAAGGGATTCTGGGTATGTAGACTCTGTGCTCGGTGTTGTTTCGCAGGCAATCCCTTCTCCCGCCCCGTGGGAGGGATGTGTGCGTAGCACCTGCCTTACTCTCCGCTAATAATGCAAACCATACTCCGGAGAATGCTAAATGTAGGTGTGGAATGTGTACAGCCCTATACTAGTGTCCAGTAGGCAATTGTCATGGATGGACACCCGTATGGCCAGGATGGCACCCACAACTGCAAACCCGGGTAAATGACATAGCCGCGGGAAGGCATAACACAGGAAATACACATAGGGACTACAGTTGACATTCCACATACAAAGCCGGACTGTCGTGCCAACACCGGCGTACACAGCACTCAATCTGCCAGCAACAGACTGAGGAGCACCCGCTACCATGCAGCAGAACAGATGTGCGACCTGTGGAACACATACTAATGGCACACACACAACGTCAAGTAGGATATGTAAACTATGGCATTCCCACCTATGAAGACAACATGGTTAAATGAATGCATAGGTAAGCAACATGTTCCGATGGTCTTATATTGGAAATACCGTCACGGCTATGTCCCATTGGCATGTCCGGCGTTTATATGCAGCAGTTGGTAACCAGCATCTTTGGATGTATGTCATTTGTTGACAGTACTAAATCAGCTGGTTATGTAGCTCCATGTGGAATGGGTAGTCAAACAGACCTCCGCGACAACATACACCAGCAGAGAAAATCACTGGGCAGGTGGACACAGTCCAGCAACATGTAACTTGACATATGCAGATCGGTGACCATTGTAGGACCGAAAAATTCTGTTCAGAGAATGCCTTCTAGCTTACTGCATTACTCATGTGATCTAATTGTCGCCACCACGTCACAGGTACATAGCAGGCAGCGTTTCAATGTTGATGATAGCTGTCCATGAACTGCAGCACACATGCACAGAAATACCCAAGGTATCGGGTCCATTCAGCTGCGTCCACATCACACTGCAGCACACATGAAGGATGTGTAATGGGTACTGTCCACTGTTGCAGTCAAGGGAGTCTGGGTATGTAGAATCTGGCCTCGGTGTTGTTTCGCAGGCAATCCTTTGTCCCGCCCGTGGGAGGGACGTGCAAAGTACATCGCCTCCGCTAATAATGCACACCATACTTCGGGGAATGCAAAATGCAGGTGTGAAATGTGTACAGCCCTATACCAGTGTATAGTAGGCAATTCACATGGATGGACAAGCGTATGACTAAGATGGCACCCATAACTGCAGACCGGTGGAATTACACTGCCGTAGTAAGGCATTACACAAGTCATACACATAGGGACTACAGTTGACATTCCCCATACAACAAACACAGACAACCAGCCGATGAAGTCCAAAGCAAAGACGAGGTACTGTAGGGACCGTCAGTGACCAACCAGAGCACACCAAGAATTAAAGGCAGTCACCATAGTCTATTGAGACTTCGTTTGCTTCATAAGCAGACTTATTCAGACTACATACAATGCAGTCCAACCTACTACATTTACAAGCATTAATTGGTCGGTACATTAGATGTGCTAGGTACTAATTACATGCCTTAAAGGCAGAGAAGCGAAGAAACCATACTAGGGATACACATCCCACACAATGAGGACATCAGACATAGCTTGAAAGGTACAGTCTTCATCGGAAAATAGAAATATATGTACATATATGAAACATGAACCAACATAAAATGTTTTCCAAATGTCTGACTGTGTAAGATACATATATATGTCCTACGGATTGTGCCAATATATTAACAGAACTGCAGACACCTAGTAATATAAATGAACCATAATATATACACATAAACCGTATGATTATGACTACTGTAAAATAGACCAACGAAATGTAAAGATTCACAATGTGCTAATGTAAATATTCATTTAGAAGGTTACTTAAATAAATCAATTCAGACATCCATGTGTAAATACTAACACAAGGCCAGCGAGGTGCTTGCCCTCACATGTACTGGGATGTGCTTCCACAGCTTAGTGAGTGTCTGGGTGATGAAACCGTCCCAACAACACGTACGATTAATGACAGTGTCAAGGTGTACGACAGCTGCCCTTGTGGTTCTGAGGGATCTAACTTATTTACGTGAAGCATAGTCATCAGATCTGGGTTCGACTTAGCCGTGCATGCCAGGCACGGGTCACCTCTGGGCAAGTGGTATGCAACTGTATACAGCTGGAATTCTTTCAGTCGGTCAGTATAACACATATACCTGAGACCCTGCATCTGTTTGTCGAAGAACTGTTGGTGCCTTTCCAGCTGCTGCAGGTGTTGGGTCAGATACATTCTGAACGGGGCATTGTACCCAATCATAGGTCTATTGAGTGATGAGTACAAGGGGACAATGACCTCCCTGATGTAGAAGTGAATCCCTTCATGATGATGAGGGCAATGAGGAAGGACAACCTAACTATGTAAGCAACATGTGTGTCTGACGAACGGGTAACAACAACACGGGTCCCCAGAGCGCTGGTAACCCCGTCCGTGCGCAGTGGATTGCCACCTATATGGTAGCTCGGGGTAACCTTGTTCTTCCCGAAGGGTATGCCTATGCATTTCCTGGCATTTAGCTGTAGGACATGTCTCTGGTACCACTTATCCACATCTGTGAGGCACTCCTGAAGGATATCTGTGTCAGATGTGTGTCTGACTTTGCATCCGGTTTGCAGTCGTCTGCAAACATTGTCACCCATAACCCCCCTGTGTATGCGTGTACATTGGAAATGTAGATGCTGGAAATAGTGGACCCAGGACTGAGCCCCATGGGACACCACCTGTGACTGGCTGTGAGTATGACATGGCGCCAGCAACTATGGCCATGTGTGTTCTGTGACTTAGCCCGTTTGCAACCCATATGGCGATGTATGGATTTACATTCAAGATGACGGGTTTATCAAGTATACCCGAGGGGGGTATTGTGTCGAAGGCCTCTGCCGGGTTGAGGTAGGCTGTATGGACTGCTTTACCCTCAGCAATGGCCTTGGTGACTGATTCTACAAAGTGAAACACGTGTAAAGGGCATGATCTGACTGTGACCAAGCTAAACTGGGTTGTATCCAAAGTATGCGGGTCCCCTATGTCTTTATCTATGTGTCCCATTATGATCCATCTCCATGGCTTTGCAGATAAGGCTTGTCAAACTAATGGTATGGTAATAACCAGGGTCAGTGGAGGCACCATCTGTGGAGTGTGACTACAGTCGTGTGCTACTACTCAGGCACGATCCTGAGGTGAGGCTAAGATTAAACAGCTGTCCTAAGTGTGGGTTAAATTCCCCATAGAGTTCCTGGAGTACACAGCTGGGACACCATGTGGACCCATGGATGCTGTGTTGACTGCCTTGGGGCTGGATGTGGGTAATGCTGGACATACCCACGGCAGACGTGGCACGTTCCCGAGTCCGATGCCCAAGGGACCACACACATAGCCGGCCTTAGGCCAAGTAGGTAGGGTGTTGCTCTACTCGGGGCACCTTTCCAGACTCTATTTGGTGTAGGTAGACCAGGAGGGGGGTAGCGGGTGATGTATCGGTGGCAACTTCTGCCTAGGTCACCACTTACCCTAAGGCCACTCTTCCCGTGGGTAATACAGCAGTACCCACACCCAGACGCGGGTCATTGCTAGTATGGCACATCATCTATGTAAGGAAGGAAACCATATATCCCCAGACATAATGGCACAGCATAATGCCTGTTCGCCGGCCAAAGGCAGACATACGTCACCCGCGGCGGTGCGGACGTACTGCGCGAGATGTCCGTTAACAATGCCGACAATGTGTCGCTTTGTGAAACAAACTCCACAGAGACATTCAATAATAGACAACGACGGACAACCCGATGTCCTCGTGTCTGAGCTGTTCAACCTGTTACGCCATGTTAAATGTGTGTAGCACAGCGGAACCGGGCCAAACAAAGCAACGGACATGTCTGTGGCTCAGTGAAAGTCGTCACGCAATGTTAAACCCTTGTAATATTGCGACAGGCCATACATGAGGGTTAGTAATGGAAATTGGTTAGTTCGACCGGACCTTGTGCAATTAGTATAACGAGATCTCCAACGGATACACCGGCCAATGGGGGCACACGGTTAAGACTAATTGGGGGGGGGCCGTGACATGGTACCATGGACACGGACAAAACGTGCCCATGTGACTCATCTAACATTCGACAGGGTCAGGGCAGTCCCGCATAGTGGGCGCCAAGACCAAACCCAAAGCACCACAGCAACACACTGACAATCTAAGGCCTGTATGCATATGGGATATAAGCAGCTGTCATCTGAACAGCCCTGCGGTGACGACATATGCATCCTGGGCCATGAGCCAGGGGGAATTAGGAATGTTCAACATGCAGTACCGCACCTTTCCCAGCAGAAGAATGGATGCCTGTGACGCATGTGCGGGAGTGATGTGTACATGTACATAGGTACCAAGGGTATGCATATTAATGACAACGAACTGGTAACGTGCACTGGACACAGTAACCAAGCGTGACTGCAGTCACGTTGAATTACGCATAGAACATATAGATGTGCACGCACGTAAAGCGTCCATGCTGCAAAGACTGTTACATATATAAAGCTGTAAGTGCTTTCTGCACCGTCCGTCAACCGGATCAGACATATGTTACCGAATAGTCACAAGTAACGCAAAACACGTAACCACACAGACACTGTAAACATATATAAACGGACTACGGATATGCATGTGCGCGCGCGTAATCCACAATCCGGACATGCGGTGTATGTGTGCGTGTGTGATCCAGTGGAACCAGGGAAGGTTACGGATGTCTCCTCCACACACATTCATAATTGTCAAATATATGCTTAAATAGTACTTATTGATTCCATGCTTTGTTATCGTAATGCTACTATTATACACATTGATATACAATAACCTGATCAACACACTACATTCTAAGGTGCACTCAGCAATTATCAACTATGTGTCCGGATACTGATTGTATTTACCAATATTGTATATATATTAACACATTGTTGCTATTGTTTCCATGTAAGGCATGCACCACTGATATGTATATGTCAGGTTATTATCAACACTTGGAGCTCTCTCCACCTAACTATGAGCAGGTTTATTGATTATCGCTTTAAACCGACTCTGAAGGAAGTGTATAAGCTATGTCATGCAAATCCATTCGACGGTGCCGCATGTAAGTAGTTGAGAGAGCTCAGTATCCTTTCACTGTGGAGTCTATATTTGACAGTGTCTGTTTTGCCGATATAAGTTCCATAATGTCGTTATGAAGATGGGCAGGACGCAAGGTTTGCTGTATTTCCGCATACTGGCGTGGATATAGATAGGCCATGTCATACAAATGATGGGTAGTCAAGCAGACATCCACGATGGGGAACATACAGCGCAGTCAATACCACTGGCCAGATGGGGACAGTCAACACGTTCTACACTTTACAAATGCACATCGGTGTCCATTGTAGGACTCCAAAATTACGATGTCTGCTCTATCCACTGGGATCAGCCAATCAAAATACTAACCGTGACTACGGCACAGCTACACATATGCACCACCAGCGTGTTTAAGGTTGATGATACCTGCCCATGACATGCAGGACATATGAACAGAGGTCCCCAGACTGCCGTGTCCATACATGTGCCCATATCCCAGTTCCGCACACATGAAGGATGTGTCATGCGACCGTGGGGGTTGCAGCCATGGTATCCTGGGTATGCAAAATGGGGCTCGGTGTTGTTTGGCAGATAATCCGTTGTCCGCCCGTGGGAGGGCTGGTACAGGGCGTGCCTTAGTCCCCAGTAAGGATGCAAAGCATCCATAGGGTAATGCTAAAGGCATGTGTGAAATGTTCAGCCCTACATCAGTGTCCAGTAGGCATTTCCCAAGGATGGACAAACGCACGGCCAAGATGGCGCCCATAATAGCAAACCTGGTGCCATCACACAGCCGTAGTAGGGCATGGCACAGGACATACAGATGGAAACAACAGTAGATACACCCGTAGACATCCATCCTGCTAATCCCAGCGCAGCAGCGAAGGTGCTATCATGGGGATCACCCGCTTCCACTCGGAACATACCTGCGACCTGTGGAACACATATTAATGGCACACCAACAACGTCAACTAGGAAGGTCATACTATCGCTAAAATATGGCGTTCACACACACCGACATACTGTCATGAATAAATAGGTTCTACATGTACCGGCTGTGTTATACTGACAATACAGTGGCGGATAGTTCACAATGGTACCTGTGAGGATTATCTAAAGCAGTTGCCAACCTGCAGGACTACTACAGTAACACCTATGGGTAAATTGTGGAAGGACACGGTTACGTAGCACTACATAATATGGGTAGGCGGACAGACATCCGGGAATGGGAACACACGCGCAGTCAAACCCACTGGCGAATGGACACAGTCCAACATGTCTAAACTTTACATATGCACATCGGTGTCCATTGCAGGACCCAAAATTACTCCTTAAGTGAGTGTGGCAACATAGTGTGAACCGGAAGAGGTGACAGCCGTGACTACGGCACAGGTAGATATATGCACCACAAGTGGCGACAAGGGTGATGACCGTAGTCCATGAAATGCAGGACATGTGAATAGGACACCCCAGGCTGCTGCATCCATACACGCACGTTCACATCCCATTTCCGCACACATGAAGGGTGCAAGGGTACTGTCGAGGGTTGCAGACATGGGATCGTGGTATGCAAATATGGGTGTCGGTGTGGATTGGCAGATGATTCATCGTCCGCCCGTGCGCGGACGGGCCATGGCATATGCGTTACTCCGCAATACTAATACCGATCATCCACGGAAATGGGGGATGCAGCTGTGCAATGTTGACAGCGCGATACTAGTGTCCAGTAGGCAGTTCCCATGGATGGACAAACGTACGGCCAAGATGGCACCCATAGCTGCAAACCTGGGGGAATCCCACAGCTGTTGCAAGGCATAACCCAGGGAATACAGATACGGTGTACAGTACACACTCCCATTCAAAGAAAGACCGCCAGATACCGCGACATAACACTCCATGTCCCAGCACATCTATGGGGATCACACGCTTCCATACAGTGGAACAGATGGGTCACCTGTGTAAAGATACCAATGGCACAATCTCCACGTCTGCTGGGAATGACATAGGATGGTCAAACTATGGCGTTGACACCAAAGAAAGACATCCTCGAATTAATAGGATTGATGTCAATACACCATGGCAAACACCCAATGAACAGGGAAGACTTGCTGGCACCCTATGGCTACAAACCATGTAACACATAGGTAGATAGAACAGTCAACTTAAACATTTCGTCCACGACAGGTCGACATGGTATCCAAAGGTACTATAGACATGTATGCGACCCGTTGGCCCTGCGGAGACTTCACATAAACATGGAAGAATCCAGGGTTTAAATGTCCACCCTTACACTTCAAATTGTCACTTTCTATGAGAGCAATGGAGATGTAGCCACAGCATAGAAAGCAGAGACGCTGCTAACTAAAAACACACACATGTCAACATCACAGAAAGCATACTATGAACACACACATAGATATTGTACATGAAACACAAACAAACCAGCAACCTGCAGTGAATAGTCACTAGTTCGATACAACACAAGTCTTTTAAGACAACAGTTCATTAAAACATGCAACGCCGTTGTTTCACAACGGGCAGGAAATATGCTATGTCTACATGTCACAATCAACAATGTATTAACATGATTTTAAATATCACACTGTTGTTTGTCAACACTTTTACAATTTGCATCAGTTGTAGCAAAGAACGGAAACACACACACACGGAAGGGACGGAGATGAACCTCGCACTATCTACATGAACTCACTACAGTATGAAGCATTTACAGAACGCGCCATCGAGTTAACAGAGCGCTGTCAGAGGCATACTTGTAGCCTGCTGACGTCACCCGCAACTCAATAGTTGGCAATAGCCTAGGCATGTTATGGAGGCGTCTAAAAGCTTAATCAGTCCCAGAGGCAGCTGGAAACACACACACACACAGAGACACACACGGAAAGGACGGGGGAACCCACGACTAACTACATGAAGACACTACTGTATGAAGCATATACAGAACGCGCTACGAAGTTTGCTAAACAGAGCGCTGTGACTGGCATACTTGTAGGTTGCTGACACCATAAGACAATAGTTGGCAATAGCCAAGGCATGCGCGTCTAAAAGCATGATACGTCGCAGAGGCAGCTGGAAACACACACACAGAGACACACACGGAAGGGACGGGGGACGAACCTCGCCTATCTACATGAACACACTACTGTATGAAGCATTTACAGAACGCGCTACCGAGTTTGCTAAACAGAGCGCTGTCACAGGCATACTTGTAGGCTGCTGACGTGTCTCGCAAGACAATAGTTGGCAATAGCCAAGGCATGTGTTGCGGAGCGTCTAAAAGCATAATCAGTCGCAGAGGCAGCTGGAAACACACAGAGACACACACACACGGAAGGGACGGGGGACGAACCTACGCCTATCTACATGAACACACTACTGTATGAAGCATTTACAGAACGCGCTACCGAGTTTGCTAAACAGAGCTGTCACAGGCATACTTGTAGGCTGCTGGCGTCACCCGAAGACAATAGTTGGCAATAGCCAAGGCATGTGGGGCGTCATAATCAGTCGCAGAGGCAGCTGGAAACACACACACACAGAGACACACATGGAAGGGACGGGGGACGAACCTATCTACATGAACACACTACTGTATGAAGCATTTACAGAACGCGCTACCGAGTTTGCTAAACAGAGCTCTGTCACAGGCATACTTGTAGGCTGACGCGTCACCAAGAAGACAATAGTTGGCAATAGCCAAGGCATGTGTTGCGGAGCGTCTAAAAGCATAATCAGTCGCAGAGGCAGCTGGAAACACACACACAGAGACACACACACATGGAAGGGACGGGGGACGAACCTACGACTATCTACATGATACACACTACTGTATGAAGCATTTACAGAACGCGCTACCGAGTTTGCTAAACAGAGCGCTGTCACAGGCATACTTGTAGGCTGCTGACGTCACCCGCAAGACAATAGTTGGCAATAGCCAAGGCATGTGTTGCGGAGCGTCTAAAAGCATAATCAGTCGCAGAGGCAGCTGGAAACACACACACACAGAGACACACACACACGGAAGGGACGGGGGACGAACCTACTATCTAGATGAACACACTACTGAATGAAGCATTTACAGAACGCGGTACCGAGTTTACGAAACAGAGGGCTGTCACAGGCATACTTGTAGGCTGCGCCACCCGCGAAGACAATAGTTGGCACAGCGCGCAGTTGTTAGCCGCCTAAAAGCATAATCAGTCGCAGAGGCAGCTGGAAACACACACACACAGAGACACACACACACACACACACACACACACACACACGGAAGGCGGGTGGACTAACCCAGCCTATCTACATGAAATACACTACAGTATGAAGCATTTACAGGCATGCACCGGTTTACTGAGCAGAGCGCTGTTGTGAGCATACCCTACGTGAGTGGACACTTAGTACATGCTCGACGGGTGTTCGGACAGTGCGCAGTCACGGCAGTCGTTACCATCCTGTGTGTCGCCACACAAACACGGCCATGCTGCAGCCCGAATAACAAGTGCAATTAACCATGCACATCAACTGCCTACTGGGCATGCTACAGACAACCCTCCGGCACAGGCAGACATGCATACATGTATGACGGCATGGGTGGGCATGTGGACCATCGGGTGTGTCCAGCCACAACAGAAACCGGGCATGACACACGTGGCCGCAGAACAGGCGCACCATAATGGGTGATGTACATGTGGGACTGTCTGGTTCTGCCCATCACACAGCTGCCCACGGATGCAGACACAGGTGGCACAGATAGACAGCACTGGTCACGGCATGGTGACACCTCCACAGAACCACACAATAAACCCATGACACAGTTGCTGCGGACAGGTGTCAACCGCAGGACACCATGCCATGTTGAACAGGACAACCCTCCCAAATGCAGATACCACAGCATGTCTGAGGCAAACATGGTGACATGACCTTGTCCACACACATCATGTGTGACAGAACCACCCATGACATACCTGGGAACATCCCATGGAAACCACACGCACAGTCCCAGGTGTTCACACACCTGCCACTGTTAACCATACCACCATCAGGGTCATGTGGGAGTGGTACTGCACACATGGTGAGGATATGACACAGGGCCTCACATGGTAGCACAGACCATGTGGTCCATGGTCATCCACCACCTGCACCCACCACAGGGGACCACAGTGTACCTCCCACAGAAACCACACCATCATATGTCATGGTGTGACCCCAATCTCCATGCCAATGTTGACAGAGGCCAGACCTGGCAAACGTCACGACATGTTCACCCCACATGCATGTCTGCAACTATGGGCTACATGGATGCATATGGCCTGTGGTCCCACTATGCCAGGGTAGTGCCTATGGACTGGTCAACAGCCACACCACCTGCTGCAAGTGTGAGTCTACAGGTGGCATGGATACAGTACAGGAATACCAACATACCCACCTGGGCCTCCAACCTGCTCGTCCAGTCTGGAGTGGTCACCAAGGCCATATGGACTGGGTTTGCAACTGTGGTGGCAGGTGGGGCACACAGCTTGCCTGGAATGGTCCATGACAACAGTCATGCATCAGACATGTCTGGACACCACAGGACATGTTCCATGGCCACACACAGGGACATACCATCCACAGTGGACCCCACATGCTCATCCTGTGTCACAGCTCATATGGCTGACCCCAATGGTGCAATCAGGGCCCTCCTGTGCACCCACCTGGGCATGCCCCAATGTGCCATGGTCATAGCACAGGGCATGACATGCCATGCACTGTCCCACCATGTGCAAGGATGACTGAGAGCCACCCAAATGGAGAATGTACATGTAGGTGGTAGGTCCCAATGTCACATGTGGTGGACATGTTCAGGAAATGGCTACCACACCTGTCGGCAACCTCTGTCAACACACACAATGGCAATGTGGGTGTGAAGACATTCCATTGTGGCCTCCTGGTCTGGATGGAATGGCAACCACATCAGGGTGTTCATTGTACCCCTGTACACATCACACCAGAGCAATGACTGCGTACAATGGCACATGTGGCCTGTAGCTAACCTGGCGCCTGCAGCACTTTCGGAAGGACCATAAGCGTTCCACAAGGCGGGGATGGCGGTGCTGGACATGTGTCACATGTCACAGCTGCAGGGACGCTGTGGACAGCTGCTCCGTGGTGATCTGTGCCTGACATACCCATGTCTGACCTGGGTGACATGGGCACCTCCCAGGCTCCATGCAAACACGGGCACAGAAGCGACTCAGACACCTCAACACAAAGATGAGTGGGGCGTGCTGGGGAACAGGGTTAAGCAGACACCCCTACAACACGGGAGGTGCCAGGCCATGTGAAGGAAAGGCCCTGACTGCCTTTGTCCAGGACTGCTAATGACGTGTGGATGTGTGATGATAGTTATCGCCAGGCAAACCTCTGTGTGTCACTGCTAGACCAGGGACTGACTGATGGATATGGCATCCCCATCCTGAGGGTGTTAGATGCCACACAGTCATGCTAGGTCCACACATGTCGTGGGCACATATTGTTCATGCGCCTATGTACCTATGTAGGGGTCCATGCGGATGGTGGTAACTGTGCTATGCTGATGTTGCCAGACATGCCTGTGGGTACGACTACCGTGGGGAACTAATTACAGTGCTCCCAGTAGGCGTGCAAGTACACCATCAGTATCATGCGGATTAACTGCACCGACATGGTGCTACACATGTAACCACCACACATACTGTGTACACATATCAATGAATGCTGCACCTGTCCTGCATGGTATGTCTGCTGCATGATGTCCGTGCACAACCCACATCACATACATACCTGTCACCAGCCATACACCACAACATACACATCACGTACTATGCGGACACAGGTATCACATACACCTCTCACTATCGTGTCCACCCTGTGCATCAGAATATGTTAGCTTAACCGTGCATTGATGGTGTGGCTCACAGTTATGCGGCAGAGACTTCATCATATGCACAGGGTGATATGTGTGCCACAGGCATGGGCTGTACCAATGGATGACATCATGTGTGTGTGTAAGGGCCAGTGCATTGAGTGGGCATGACTATGTAGATTGCATGTGGGTGTGGTGGAGCCCTACAGTTGTGTCTGCTGTGTGTGTGTGTACACAGTTCAGTCATCTGTGATGCCTACACGGGGTATGCTTGGCAGCCCCTGACTGTACAGTGCAGGTGTTACGGCTCACTGTGTCTGCGACCTGACCCGCCTGCCTGGGGTCGCAGACACGACCGGGTGGAGGTACAGACTGTCCACTCTCCGATGTCACATGTCCGCTGGAAGCGTGCCGACGGGGCCGTCCAGGGCCGTCACGTGGCCTGCTCTGTCCTGGTGTGGATGGTGTAGTAGCAGCTGCAGTGCTGCTGCTACCAGCACTGTCTGGGTGGGCATGGGAGGTGGCGCACCTGCAGCAGGTGGTGTTGCTGGCACACGTGCCCTATGCCTCACCCTACCTGGTGTTCCTGCACGGACGCCGCTCAGGATGGCCATGCCTCGGAGGATACCAGCCATGTCACCCAATCTCCTATCCAGTACATCGGCAAGATGCTGTTGTGCATTCGCCAATGCCTGGATGTTGTAATTCAAGTGGATTGCGGACCTCTGCAGCCTCTGCCCTTCCTGGTTCTGCCCGTTGACGCGTGCCTCGCCATTACAGTCTGGAACATGCGACTGGTTATACCAGCTGCCGCACCATGACGGCAGGTGTATGTCTGTGCTCCCCTCCACCTGCCACATGCCTGCGTGGCACTGCACCAGTCCTTACACAACATCGTGTGTACCCACACCTTCTGCAGCCACCACCTGCTCGGGGACAACAGGCGCTGACTGACCGTCATCTATGGGCATCGGTGTTGGGGTATGTGTCGGCATCTGAACCGTGTGCCGGGATGTAAGGGGCGTATGTGTGATGTTCTCCGGTGGCACAGTGTCTGCCTGTGTTGACCCTGCCTGTGCCTCATGCACATGGTCATCACCACTAGTATCTGTGGGGACACTAGCATCAGTTTGACCGCAGGAGGGAACTCACCTACAGCACCATCAATGCAAAAGAGACTTATACCACGCCGATTTACAAATACGAACACACACACACACACACACACACACATACACACACACACACACACACACACACACACAGCATGCATGTGATAGTAGGTGGCATACGCGTCCACACAACACAGACCGAGATGCAGACCGGGCATTCATAGTGGCGGTATGTACCTGCCCTGGTGGGGACAATTACAACAGGCGATCATTTAGCAAATAAGCATGCAGTACACATTCATGGTGGATTTGCATGCATCAGCGTGATACACCGTGTGGCCAGTTGAGTACACATGGCTGCCGACACTATGTAATGTACACACAAACATGTGCGGTATCATGTGGACATGTGAAGATGGTGTCACCGCATGCACCACATCACAATGGCTGTCATGGTGCAGTGTTATGTGTACAGTCTACAGATACAATGTATGGGTAACAGTGATGTCTGTGCAGAACGTTTGCTGTGAGCTGTGTGCATAGCTGTACAGTGTGAGTGCGGGCTCTGTGCCACTGCACAGTAGCAGGACACAGCTATGTGTCTGTGCGATCGTGACCTGGGCGCATTACATTGCCATGTCTGTAAGTCAGTTCAGCTGCTCAGCAGCACGTATATGGTGGACATTGGAGGCACCTGTAGTAGCTGTGGAGGCATTCCATGTCACTGGTGTACTACATCAGATGTCCAGGGGTCCACTACAGTGATGAACCCACTATGTGTGTACAGGGTGCAATGGTGAGTACCCACTGTGGATGTGCTGTGTGGCAACATGCCTGTAGGTATCAACCATGGGCTTGTCTGTCTGGTCATTGACTGTGTGTGGTAGACATGGCACACGCGGCCCTGTGGTGGCCCATGTGACATACAACCATACTAGTGTGAGGTGTCACTCGGATATGCTGACAGTGTGGATGTCTGCTATGTTGTGCATAGGTCATGTCATGGTGTGACAATGCTGCAGCCAGACATCCGTGCATGGGACATGGCATGCCATGTGTCACCGATGCAGGGGCATGGGTCACATTGGTAACACCTGTGCTCTGGCCAGATCACAGCTCACTATGTGGTACTGTGTGCATACTGCTGGCATACCAATGCATACACATGCAGCCATTGTAACACCTACACCATTGTATGCATAGCTGTGCGTAACACCAATAGGTTGTGTGGTGTCATACCACTCTACTAACGGTGTATCTACTGTACATGGTGGTGTGTGTGTGGTGCGTGTATATACCGTGACTGGGGCACACACAGGTGAGCATGTCATGCCTGACACATGGGGAATATCATTACTGCAGAACATGTCTTTGACTACCAACAGACTAACCTGCAACAGATCCTTGTCCTGCGACGCCAGGCATTGCCTGTAAAAGGCATTACAAAGGTATACTAGCCATTACTATCTCCACAGTCAGCACTGTGCATGTCACATCATGCATGTGTGTTGCATGTGGTATGCACATCTCTGCTAACACAACATAGCATGCTATGCTTTGCACCCTGTGTAGACATATACCTGGCTTTTATTTCTAAATCATGTGTTGTACTATGACACCCACACTTCATATGCCTGACTTGCACATGGCAGGCTCATATCTGGAGACACCCACCTCCGATGGGCGCGTGTTGTTCCGTGGGTGTCACCAGACTGGCCAGGAGCTCCTCCGTGGCTGTGAGTGGGGGCTGGGTTGGTGGCCCACCACCTGTCCCACGTTGTTGCCTGGCGATTGCGGCTGTCTTGCATGCGGATCAGGTCTGTGCAGTGCCTGCGGATTGTTGATAGCTGCGGTTGTCCGCCCGCTGTTCACCCTCCTGCATCTCCTCCCACATCTCCTGCGTTCCTGTGCCTGCTGTGGCACATGGCTAAATAAGGCGTGGCTCTGGAGGTATGGTATGATCACCTCCTCCTCCTGTCGGAATGGTGGAAGCGGGGGTGGCATTATCTGGAAGACATAATGATGGTGGCAGGTCACATTCACTGCTGTGCTGTGTTGGACATTGCTATGACGACATCTGCACAGTGATCTGTGAAGGGCATCGTGGCAGTGACACAGCCGATGTTCTGGCTTCACACCATTGAGCACTGGGTGTCACATCATATCTGTGTGCCACCCCATCACACTACCGCACCATGTAGATGTTAGCCTGCCATGGACATGTGTACCTGGCTGCACCTATGTCCATATCAGTTGGCATAGGTCCCCATGTGCGTCTGTTACTGTTCACCTGCCTGTGTCATATATGTCATCACATCTGTGGTGAGCGTCAGCGGCACTGTACACTACACATGGACACCTGCACATGCATGTGTTGTGCCATGTACTTCCACAGCACTGTGCGGTGCTGGACAACTTGCCACAGCTCACCTGTGTTGCATGTGATAGACATGGGGCAATGTGTAACCATGACACATTAGCAGGAAAGGCCATGCATGTACACACACATTGTGCAGAGCATCACACAGCACCTGTAACATGACAGGGTGCATCAGCCATATTACTGCTGTGTATGGTTGATAGTGAGAGTGCCTTTTGTCCATTGCACCATGTGGGACTGTGATAGCTCATGCAGCCTTGCTGGTCACTCTGCATGATATGGCAGGGTATGCCACATACATGGCTGGGTGTGATCCACCTGGGGTTTGTGGCTGTCCATTGCATAGCTGTGTGAATATGGACATTCAACATGTTTATCACCATGGTGTGGACACTGTCCTCAGCGAGGTATGCTGTACTGCTTGTTGAGGGTGTGTCTGGTGCATGCAGGTATCACACATCCATGCATACACTGTAGCCCTGGCAGGTGCTATGTGCTGGGATGTTGATCGACACAGTGCTGTATGTGGACACACACCACTATCCCATGCACATGGATGGCTGCCTGAACTGATGTGGGTAACACATATGTGTACATCCATGCCGCTGCCACCCATGTCTGCTGCTGCACTGCACCGCCATCCCTCCCTCTGTGAATGTGGTGTTGGGCTCAGCAGAGGTATCCATGTATGGGGACAGGGATGTTCACATAGCAGGCCCACTGATGGTATCGTCGATCTGACCATACACATATGATGCACACATACAACCCATTCATATTGTTGTTCACAATGGTGAGCTATATTGCTATGCGGACATTCACAGACATACATACACAGAGGCATGCGCGTCCATCTGTGTCATTGCCTGGACTATTGGTGTGGTTTGGCACCTAACGTGTTTGACTGCAGGTGGCGCAGACCTACTGTGCACATGTCTACATGGTAGGCCTGTTCTACGGTAGGCATCTGTGATGTGCTGTGCACATCTCATATCTGCACATTTGGTTGGTGTCCATCGGTCCACAGGCCAGTGGTGGGACATACAGGGATGTTGCTGAACATATATGCATGCGAGCTGTGACACTAGCCTCTCAGATGCTCATGTGTCTGGGCGTGAACACCGTACACACACATGTGGTTGTGGGCTGCCGTCCGTACCCATCTCCACCTGTGGGTTGCTATCATCCCACACACCTTGTACTGTATGTTCAGGCTATGCACCTATGTGGGGCTTGTGTGCGATACTATGTGCCTTTGCACCCATCACAACATGTCACACAGGTACACGGCATACACATCGCAGCTTGTTGTCAGCGTCACATGTGGTACACACCTAACACATCTCCTGTGGGACATGGTTTGTATGGGCATGTCCAGTATGTCATACCACAGCTACCCTACATGGCGGCTATGCAGGACATGTGTGGACATCTACTGTGACATGTTACCGCAATGTACTACCTGTGGAGTATATGTGTGTCTGCCATAGATGACAATTGTACATCAATATGTCCTACATACCTCAGTCGGGGTTGTCTTGGCCACATGTTACATGTCTCAATCCATTGTTTCTGTCTGTTGGGCGGTCATTCTTGTGCTTGGTTTTCATCGCTGACATAGTGTACTGTGTCTGATTCCAGGTACTTCATTGGGCTACCAGCATTGTACATTTGCACATTCCAGCCATCATGTAGCCAGCTTAGATGACAGAGGGACGTGTTCCTCCATGTGCACATATGTGACCGGTACAAGGGTGACTGACACAGATTGTCAGGACTGGGTACTGACTGGAGTGGATGTGAGTACCGCTGTTGACAACCAGGACTGCACGAGATGGTGTCTTCTGGATGTGTGACATTCACAACAAACACCTACATTCACATAGCAGCACATCGTCCGACAATGGACATTCCTGCATGAACACTGTCGGTATGTCTGTATGACCACTGCATATATCACCACCAGCATGGCTGCCTACAACAGCAGTGTGTATCCTGTGCAAACATGGGTTACACCAGTCACAACACACCTGTGTCAGATGGCCCTGTAGTGGGTGACAGTGCAGTTCCATTCATCATGTAACAGTATACATCGTGCACCAGTATGTTGCAGACATGTGAGCGGCTGTGCTAGACATATGCACATGACACATCACCTGGTACACCGTGTCTGCCTTGCCACCTGCTATTGTGACCACCCTGTGATGACATTTATGCGGCCCACATGGACTGGACATGTGATGGCTCAATGGTGAATTAACCCTCCAGGTGTGTGTCTAGCCAGGTGTCCAGTGTCTGCATGCAGGGATAGTCTACATTGGCCTACTCTGTCACTGGGACTGTTGACTATGGTCATACTGTTGTTATGCAGGCATGTGCTGTTTGTCCAGTCTGATAGTTGTTCAACACTACGTGGCACACACGTGTGGACATCTGCTAAGGTGTGCAGCCCCATGTACATCTTCATGCTATGCTGCCTGTGCAGGTGTCACATGTCTGTCTGGCAGGGCTGTCACAGCTAGGCACAGCATCCAGTGATGTGTGACAATGCTTACACCCTCCACTGTGCAGTGCACTGCACACACAGTACAGCACACATGTCATTTATCTGCAGTGCCTGGGACCTGCCTCCATGCCCTACCACATTCCAGATTGTACACAGATCATACCTCCCAGGCACATACCTGGACTGCACACACAGGTGGGTGGTTCACCACCGTGTCCATATATTCCTGTATTGCATTCCATTCCTTCCCATGTTTCCATGTTTCATGTCTTTCCCACTTACCTCTTCCTTTACATTACTTTCCTACATTCTTCCTAACACACTTCCCTACACATGCCTTCCATGCTGCCATTACACCATTCCATACATATGCCACTGTGCACACCTCCTGTTCATGCCTCCTCCATGTTTGCTTCCTTCCTTCATCCTGCCAACCCATTACAGCCTTCCATGCATGTTATACCACTACATGTATTTATCCACATTAGCCATGCCCACCACATGTGGTGCCACCACTTTTCCTGCCTGGTGGGCCATGCTGTCCTGTGTGCAGTGGTTGGCATTGTGTCACTGGCGTGTGCTGTTCCTGTGGTATTGCCATGTGTGTGTGTGTGTTATGTCATGTGTGTCGGTGTGTGGTCATGTGTGTCACCTGGGGCTGACATATTCTGCTGTGCCATGCCTGTTATTTCCTGCCCTGTGTGTGGTGTCTCCATGCGTTGTGGTACCTTCTGCAGTCATTCCATGTCCTGTGTGCATGTGCATTCTGTGGCTTTGTGCTGTCGCCTGCATGTGTGCTTCCTGCACGTATTCCTCCTTCACATCGGTTATATATCTGCGGATGTTCGTCCGTGCCTACTATCCATTGGCATTTTGTCGCTGATAGTTACAGTGATTGTGGTCCTATATTTGGGGCGGACTGTATGCTACCGGTAGCCTCCTATTCGTGTGCCGCTTGCTTACGTCACGGTTGTGGAACACACCGCGGTATTTACCGGACCGTAAGTGTTCACGATCGGTGCCGGGATAGCACATTCGTATTTTCGCCGTACATGCCTGATGCTGTGTAACGTTGCCGATGGACCGTGTGGAGTCTACGTTATGGCGCCATACCTACGGTCATGGTTTGTACATGCGTCCTTTGCATCTCCTGTTTGCTATGGCCCTGTGGTACACTTTGGGACATTTGTGCTTTGCATCATTTTACGTCGCCACGTGCATAGCCACTGAGGAGATGTCAGTACTACTTTGTGGGTACTGCTGTACATACGCCTATGGTTCCTGTACTGTATGCCTACGCCTGTTATTACACTCCGCCTGTGACATGTCATCTACATACACAGTTTACACTGGCACACACATTACACACACACAGCGGAACACACGACAACCTCACCTCACACATACACATATTGCCGCCATGGCTGTCAACCTTCTATTTCCAGAGTGGGAACACACACAGTAGTAATGTGAAACAAATGGGCATAATGTGGAACACATAGTAATGGCATAGTGACAACTTCAGCTAAGTAGGTCATAGGTTGATTATGATATGCTGATTTACTTACAGTGAAGAACCTTTACTGACTTACTATGAGTACATTCTATTTACCAGGATGTCATTTATATACATTCCTAACAATGGATGTTTGAGAGACATTTTCAATGTGGAACTTGGAGGAACTGCGAGGAACATGAACTGTTTTACACCCCAAATGAGGTACGTTCCTCATAATGTCGTACACTTCACTGGTATGCTTTCCGCTTTCGCAGACGGTTGAACACAATACCTCGTTGGCGCATCGCCGGTGGCGGCGTGTATCTCCGCACTCATATCCTATGGATATGACACGCTTTATATGTAGGGTTGCCACCTTTTCAAATGCCCAAAGTGGGAAATTTTAGTAGAAACGTCAGATTTTGCATGCCAACACATACCCACGGCCAGTACAAAGGACAGCGATTCACTTTTTGACGGAATACAAAGCTGTAGCATTACAGTTGCTTATTCTGTTTATTATCATATTTAGATGTTTCTTCTACAAAATAACTGTTTTCTGCAACTAATAAAGTAATTATGGGAAATGGTTTTGTCCTACAATCTCAGGACATTTGCCATTTTGTCAATGTTTTTGCAGGACACAACTGCCCAAAGGTGGACTGTCCCTCACAACGTGGGACAGGTGGTGACCCTACACATATCCAGTTACTGTACCGTGGACTGGTGACCATCCCGACACGCAGATATGTATTGATGCAGGTTAACATTTCCATGGCTGGCGTTACCTGCCCTGCCCAGCCTCCAGGATGATCGGGTTGTCGGTCACTATGTTTAATATGTGGTGATTTCCCTCCTTAGTTATTTGTGAACTGGCTTCTCTGGGATCCATATTACCCTGTTGTACTTTCTATCTGTGTATGCTGAGATATATTTCTACATGTGTACTGATATGTATTTCCGTATCTGTGTATGCACATGCGTACATGTGTGGTCGACTTGCGGCGATAGTGGCAGCATATGGCTACGCCGTGTGCTGTTGAACCGGCGTGCGTTGAGGTGTTGGCGTTCCATGCTCTGCTGGCTATTGGGTGTGCAGTGTTTGGCCGGTGCCTTTGTTGGAGTCACACATACGTCCGCATACGGTACACATTACGGGCGGACATGTTTGTGTGGCGTCCATTTTACTGTGTGTGCAGGTCAGGAGGTGTCAGTCCATGGGGCCTACACTGTCAAAGTATGTGCTATGTACTCCCTCTTTGCCAGAGCGTAGGCATATTGGCGCCTCTGTCTACCTACTGGGGCTGGCTCAGTGTGTCCGTGGCGCCGCACGCCCTGTGCCTGTGCTTGCCCTGGCAGTTGTGGCGGGCTTGGTGGCCCTCCGGCATTATGTCCCTGCAGCAGCTGTTTCTGCAGAATCATATTGTGTAGCATACAACATACTATGAATATGTGGGCACTTGTGCCTGGAGAGTACTGCAAGGCTCCACCGGATGTATCCAAGCACCGGAACCGTGATTTCAACATCCCGAACACACGCTCTATGATTATTCTCGTTTGTGCGTGTGCCTCATTATGGCGTTCTTGCATGTGTGTGTGTGCATTTCTGATGGGTGTCATCAACCACGGCTCCAGTGCGTAGCCAGCATCCCCCACAAGGTGACCTTGTGTGATGTCCCCACTGGCGAATACCTGATACAGCTGTGAGGCATGCCAGATATGGGAGTCGTGGTAGCTTCCAGGGCTGCCAGGACACACATCCATGATAATGCCCTGCGCATTGCACACGACCTGGCAATTGATGGAGGGGTATCCCTTGCGGTTTATGTAGCGTCTACCCTGCTCCCCAGGTGGTGACTTGATTTCTATGTGCGTACAGTCTATCGCACCCAGGACCTCCGGTATTGTGCCACACGGTGGAAGCGGCGCATATTGCTAGCCAACTCCTCCTGAGATGTGGGGAACTTTATGTGCTCATGGGCATGTGGTAACATGGCATCCAGGAACTGGTGTAGTACCCTGGATGCTGATGCCTGTGAGATGCCCATTATGTCCCCGGTGGGCCTTTGAAAGGTACCTGTAGCCAGTATTCGCAAGCTCACACATACCTTTGTGTCCACTGGGATGGGCTCCCCTCTGTTGTCTCTTGTTCTCAGGCGCCGGCACAGCTCCACTATTTTCTGTAACGTGTCCCTGTCCACCCTGTAGCGCTCTACTATCTCCAGGTCTCGCAGCCCCTGGTAGGTCACCCTTGGTCTGAACACTCTCCTTCTCCTGTGAGGCCTACGGTAGTTGTCGGCACCACCCTCCGCAACTCCGTCTGTCTCTGCCACATACCTATGCATCATGGCCACGGCGGCACCCAGCATATACATGTTAAAAGTTCCCCGTCTGTTTACACCCTACGGTGCGGCGTTTGGGAAATCGCTGTGTGTTGTGCGCATTCACATTTATTACTGTTGTGCTGTATACCCGGTGAGGTCATTGGGTGTGTCTGTGCGGCCGTATCCATGGATTATTTCCGTGGTTTTACGCTTGCAGCTGCAACGGTACTGCCTGTAGTGTTACATTACAGTTGCCTGCATTGCCTTCGCCTGGCATCTTACATTACTGCATCCTGCAGGCACATGGCATATGATGCATTTTATCTGCAGCCGCAGTTATGCTACCTCTGTACTTGGCTGTGCTATTTCGTTCTTTGCTCTTTGCATTTCTACTACATCCCCTACTATCTTTGCACTCATATGCCTCCCTTTCCCGTTCTGCAGGAGTCTGCATGCAGACTTATCAGCTGCCGGGCGCTTGCCCTTCCTGCATTGATTGGTGTTAATTGCTCGTTACGGATCCATTTACACTGCTTCGCATTTCCTCGTATTCTCCGCATTACCTTCCTATATCCCTGGTTGTTGCCGGTGAGGCCGTCACATGACTGGTTTAGGGAACGTAGTCATCCTCGTGCACATGCATTTGTACGCGCATTCTGTACTCTCAGCGCATCTATTTCCTAACACGCCAGTCCTGATGCTGTGATGTGCATTGTACAGCCCAGATTTGCTGTCCTCCAATATCCTTCCTCCTACAGTGGCACACCCCTCTGTGGTTGACATGTATCTCGTGTAGGCCACTCCTCGGTGTAGTACCGCCACGCTTGCTCCATCCTTACGCTGGCGCTTTTGCGATTCACTATTATCTGCCTCATTTGCATGGAATTGACTACTAATACCTGGTTACGGCGCCGGACACCGCCACCACTCCTTGACAACCATTGTGCTGGGGTTGCAGCTTTACATATATACTATGGTGTGTGGTGGCTGTGCAGCTGATTTGTGTTCTACTGCTCTTTTCGGACATTGTCATATTATTTCATTGCTTTACAACTTCTGTGCACATATCCCGGGGGTCTGCTGTTCTTTCTACGTACGTGCCATTTATGTCATTTTTTACATTTTGTGCATATTTTCTTTGGACATTCTCGGTGCCTTTCCACATTGGCATATTGCACCTATATGATACCTGACTTTGACAGCCTTCGTTACTCCTCCGGTATGTTTGGGTAAATGTAAACCGTTTTTTTTGGTTTACATTGCCGTGCCCTTACACTACGCCTGCGCCACTTCGTGGATCGCTATTTGCCCTCATTTGCATGGTGCAATACCGCACACAGTGTGTTTTGCATACCTACCCCGGGGGCGGGGACGGTCCGGCGCACGCCGGTAGTGCACGTGGAATTCATTCATACCTGAATCGCTAAGCAGCCATATTTGGCGTTATAACGCCGACGCTATGCTGGCGCCTGGCGCAAGGTTCATGAATCCCGGGGATTGTGTATATATTGTAAATAGTTAAAAGTGTTTAGTTTTTGATTTGGTTTATTTGTTAATATAAGACTATAAATTGAGTTTATATGATTAAAAATACCCTTCTTATTTGTTACTTAGTTATATGTTTAGGATGTCATTTATTAAATGAGTTTGTTATTATAATTTGCTAAATAATTAAATGAAATTTCGAAAAAATACAAGATTTAAAAAGAATAAGTTTGAACACTGGAAACTATAGCAATTATCTATAAATTACTACAAGATAATGTGTGGATATTATAAGAGCTTAATGGCTAAATAAATGCATATTTTCTTTTTTCCTTCATAGACTAGTCATAGGTTATAATGATACTAGACTGTTTGGCAGCAGTGAAGAAACAGCTGAATTGTAAGCCTTGGGCTTAATTGATTAAAATTCAATTAACAACTTATCATTTAGCCTTATTTAGTTTACTCAGTAGTGTATGGAATTTATTCTCTAATAAATTTCTGTAGCAGAATGGTTATTTGTCATTCTATATAACATTTATTTACTGTTTGGCTAAATAGTAGATCCTTATGTCGCATACATGCTGATAAATGTTCTTGGCATCCCTAAAATTGTATATATATTGCTAAAATAAACAGTATAAGATCCTTCCACTTTTAACAAATCAGCTGATATCCTTGATAATAATTATTCTACTTTTATTGTCAGATATTCTTTGTTTTTTCCAGATATCAGGTTTTTGCCATTTAATGTATTAGCTGGTGCTATTCAATTCTTTTTTATTTTTAAACTAAATATTTCTACTTTTCTGAAGTAAAAGACAGTATCAAAAGTCTCTGGTTGACTAAGTTTGTAGATGACTGCAAGCTAGGAGCATTCATTGTATCCCCAAATTACTTAACCATACTGCAAGAAGGTTTGTTTCAAATAAATGACGTGCCAAAATCATGGACTGAAATTAAATGCCAAAAAATGCATTCTAGTATCCCTTGGGAAGTCATCAACTCCAGGGAACAACCACAATGACAATATTCCCCTAAGAGTTGACTTACTTGTTTGAGATTTGGGAACTTATGTGGACACTGACCTAACTTTTGACCAATATGTGTTCATTGTTGTAAGAAAGTCCTTCTATATGTACAGCTTATAAACAAAAAAAGGGATTGTGTTTTGATCTAGGGATGTCATTGTCTCCCTTTACTCATCCCTCATTAGGACAATCATTGAAAATAATGCCCTTCTTTGATATGTATCAGTCTAGACACACAACAATTGGAAAGACCACAGGTATACCTTACTAAAAAGATACAAGGCGTAAACAATATGTTCTACTAAACCAAATCAAAGTACTGTTACTATACTCACAATCCTATAGACTGCTAAGAGGTCACCTGTGTCTGGCATACACAACCCAAAACTGATAGATTTACTGTACATAAGCAAGTCCAGTGGCATCAGACATACTTGATTTAGGGATATAAACATCTTCTGCAACATCAACAGAATGGTTTGGAGGGATAGGTATATCATGCAGAGGTACCCCTGCTCTAGAACTGACTCCCCATTTACATTAAGCAACATTAAACAAAGTTCATCCCTGTCTACATTCAAACACAACTTGGATATATGGATAGGAAACAGAAAATTTGCCCCAGGATTGTCCCCTGTACAACTAATGGACAGAGACAGCTCCTAAATGCTTTATTTCATACCCAAACAGCAGAGACCTCCAAGGCAGAAATGCACTCGACCACCACAACACAACACTGATCATGAGACACATAACTATCCTAAACAGTGTGCCACTCAACCAAAGCCCCTAAGGCAAAACAACATGCCCAGTACACTAGTCATAGGTGACTCGATAATGAGGCACACTGATTCCCATTCATTAGGTTGAATAAGGAGAAAGTAACAATTAGCTGCCTGTCAGGTACCAGGATCCACCACATAAAGCACACACTCAGGTCACTCGACAACAGGTACAACTATGACTCTGTCATTGTACATGTGGGTGTGAATGACCTGAGATGTACCTCCCTGGACTACATGAAAGGGGACAAGGAAGGAAGAGGAGTCGGATTTATTGTCATTAGGAGTACTATATAATTATTGATGAAGTGATGAGTAAGGCCAAGCCCAATCTATAACCAAACTGCATAGGTTAATTTAAGCACAAAAAGGGAAATTGGATATGCTTAAAATGGACCACAAGTGCAGCTAGTCTAGTATTTCCCTATGAATCTATGAACTTATATTATATTTCTGACATTTATGTATTTGTACTATTATTATTAGCTGGTATGGACATATTCCAGAGCAGTACTGCTGATTCACAAATACACTGTAATAGAGTCAAGTGTCTGGGTAAAATATTTTTACTCAGGCAAGATTAGGCATAAAAAAATGTTTAAAAGGGAGGGTACTAGCTGGGGGACTCTAACAAGGTCATATTTAAAATCAAGTAGCATTACTGTCTTGATTTTAAATTGTCTGTGCAAGTTGATTAACAAATTTTATGCTGCATTGTTACTGCCTTGATTCAACAAGTATGTATGTTGGCATCACTATAGTTCTAAATGATTAAAACATATAATATCCCAAGTCTAGCCCTCATGGGTCTAACATTCAAATTCACATGGTTCACTGCAGACTACTGATGGTTTACTTGGGGGTAAAGGACTTTTTTTGGTTTGGTAGGGTGGTATAGGATTTGATTGGTATGCTTTACTATTATAGTTTCTGAGTCATTATTTAAGTGTAATAAAGTCAGTAGGAAAGAAGTCACCCCAGATTTATTATTTGATTGTTTATGGTATTAATAATCCTAAATATGGAGCAAAGTTACATAAAAAATGTAAAATATGTAGAGTCTGAGTATAGTCACATTATTTATACCACAGAATATTAAGCTATTACAATGATAGATGAGTGCATGGGAGAATAATGCAATAAATATAATCTGATACTAAGTTACAGGCTGTGGTCTTGTACCTGCTACTTTTGTGCAGTACTACCAATTGATGAACATTATAGAACACAATGTAAATGCAGTATCTTGGCAAAATATAATTGCATGAGATCCCTTATTCGATTATTGGCTGGGGTGCCTTCTGTATGAAGTCTGTATGTCCTTCCTGTGTTCATGTGAGTTTCCCTCAGGTGCTCCAGTTTCCTCCTACATTTCAAAGATTTGCAGAAGGTGGATTGCACACTCTAAATTTGCCATAGGTGTGAGTGTGCATTGGAGTTTGTAGCACGGAAGAACTACTGTGGCAGAAGTACCAACTGGTGGTGTAAACCCTGTCTCTAGATGATTGTCACTGTTACAGTGACACTGTGAACCCATGTGAAAAAAATGGGAAAATGGGTTGTGGACGGATGGACGGATGGACGGATGGATGGATGGTTGTGGAGAGTGTACTAAATAAAAAGCTTGACAAATCATAGGTTCATAGGTTCATAGGTAGGTACTAGGCTATTGGCCCTGGGGCCTATGCAAGCCCAGCCAAAAAGATACCCTGGCTTTTGCCACCCAAGAAAATTATTTTCCTGTGCCACTGTCAAGCAGAGCCACAGAGGTGATCCCTGGGGTGAATTTCCTATTTAATCAATAAGGATAAGAAAAGTAGGTGAACTTACATATGCTTTCAATGGATTCAATATCTACAATTATTCAAACCTAGAAATACATGAAGGGCATTTTAATATTCTAGCCAAGGGGATGAAATACATACCTACACCCCAGTTTGATTTGGTTGACAGTCTTTGTGAACTGAAAAAATTTACCAGGAAGATGAATTTGGCTATTATGTTTAAAGATAGACCTAATAACAATCAGCAGTATCAAAATAATGTACATAGCCAAAAGAATTCAGATTTTGCTTCAAAGAGCACTTACATACCCCCCGGATATCCAGTAGTGGAAATGTATGAGAAAATTGTGACTCTGGAGCTATACAATTTGTATTGTAAACACAAAAACAATGAGTATAGCAATAACTTAACTGTAAAAGAAAAGGAAACTTTAGTTGAATTACAAATGGATTCAAATATTAGAGTGATGAAACCTGATAAAGGTGGAGGAATTGTCATATATAAGTTCATAGGTTCATAGGTTCATAGGTAGGTACTAGGCTATCGGCCCTAAGGCCCATACAAGCCTAGCCAAAAAATGTACCCTGGCTTTTGCCACCCAAGAAAATTATGAGATTATGAGAGTATGGAGTATAATAAGAGAATGTATGATATTCTACAGGATACAGGCAATTATGAAACTATTTCACTTAACGAGATTAATATTGCATATAGGAGAATAGATTCATATCTGGAGGAGTTTTTAATTGATGGTAGAATCAGTAAAGACATATATACATTTATGACAGTTGAATATCCAAAGTTAGCAACATTAGTAGGTATACCTAAGATACATAAAAATTTGGAAGACCCACCTTTTAGACCAGGAATGTCCAACCTTTTGGCTTGCCAGGGCCGAATCGAGTGAACAGAAATTGTCTTGGGGCCGCATATAAAATATATGATATAGTTAACTCTTTCCCTGCCACGGGAGACCAAAGCCGACCTCCTGGCTGTACTGTAGGTGCATTTGAACAATTAATAAATGTAATAAATGCCTAATATTTGCCTTAAAATTCTAATTCTCATTCTGATTTTAATTCTCTAATCTAACAGTTAACTCTAACATCTTAGTTAATACAAAGATTTTTTTTTTTTTTTTACAAATAAACAGATATTCACTACAGCAGTAGCATTTCTCACTGGGAAAACCACTCCAGCAGTCCATCTACATAAAATGTCAACATTAGCAGTCCTGCAATACTATAATCCACAAAAATAAGCCAACAAATTTGCAATAAAGTAAAGAATTCACATTACTGACTTAATAAAACAATTCTGAATAAGCTACAAGAGTGTCTCACCCAAACAAATGACTGGTGCCAGAAACATGGCCTCAAGCTAAATGCCAAAAAATGCACAATCATCCCCTTTGAGGAGAGTGATGTCCCCACAAATTATCACATTAATAACAATGTTGTAAGCGCGCAATCAGTCGAGAGGTGCTTGGGCACCCAGGTTGATAGAAACCTGACTTTTGACCACCACGTTGCCTCCGTTGTACGGAAAGCTTTTTACATGGCCCACCTCATTAGTAAGGGTATCTCATCCAGGGACAAAGAGGTCAAAACATCCCTGTATTCTTCCTTTACAAGAGCAATTATTGAGCGCAACACCCCTTCTGGAAAGTGCCTCAGCAAAACGCCCTGCCAAAAGAAAGACTACAACCATTTCTGACAAAAAAAGTTCAAAGGACTGAGTTCACTTAGTTATCCAAACAGACTAAAAAGCTTCTTGCTTTCCTCTGTCTCTCACTGGCCCCTATAAATTTCATCACTGGCTTGCTTTCCAGGCTAAGAAAGATCCTGCCTTAAGAGACTTTCTCCACCACAGAAATACTGGTTATATTTAAAACACTCACTACAAAGACCACAGCCTTCACTGCAACATAAACAAGCCACTTTGTACGGACAGGTTCTTGACACACAACTTCTGTAAAAAGCTCCTCTCATTATCAAACACTGTAGTTCAACAACACTACAACTTGATGGATAGCCATGAATGTACTCCTTAAGTAAGAAGCATAGCCTTCATCAAACCGGAAGGAAAGTCCACATACTAAACTTTCCCAGCTGGATGGCTAAGATCTAATATTGGTTACTCATGTCTACTTGTCTAAAAAGAGGGGCCCATTTAACTAAGAATTTCATTTGCAAAAATATACACAGTATACATATTAAATCTCTCAACCTTACACACACACACACACACACACACACACACACACACACACACACACACACACACACACACACACACACACACACACACACACACACACACACACACACACACACACACACACACACACACACACACACACACACACACACACACACAGAAAAGGAGCCCCTATTTGTAAAATAGGCAACCTCAGTAATCACATGACACAGTCTCACTGACTGAAATTGTCTGGAAGTCAAAATATCTGAAAAAAAATCATAATAGAGATGGATTCATCCATGCAATTTCCCACCACCAAAAGGACCATCAATAAATCAACAAACAACTGCTCAGAAAAATTAAATCAATAAGAAATCTATAAACTCTCTAAGATCATACTACATACTGGAGTAAACATATAACTCCCCTCCAATCTAAAGCCATTTGACATTCAGACATTTTAATTTGTGCAGAAGTTATTCAGAGACTGACCGTTTACTAAGCTGTAATGCTGACCATCGCTTTTGAAAAACAACAAATTCCCAGACTTTGTCAATAGCTCAAAGTGAAGAAAGGATTACTTTTTTTATTTATTATGTATTTATTTAATTTTGGAAAACATCTTTAAAACTGTTAAATTGATCACACACCCAGAAACACAGAAAAGTTATTGTGATAAGTAAACCACAGAATGCTGCAAGAAATCAGTCACAGCACACTATGCTTATGTCCGAACCAATGAACCATACCTGTCAATTCCAAAAGAATTAAAGTAGCTTAATAAGAAAGTTATTTGCAAGGTTACATGGCAGTTTATATTGGAAATAAGTGGAGATATTAAAAACGCTCTGTTTCTCATAATTATGCTGAAAAGTCTTCCAAGGTAAATACAACCTTCTGATTTAGTATAGACCCATACCTCTCAACCTTAGAGCAAGAATTCTGGACAAAGCGAAAAATAAAATTGGGACACAGGCCCAAAAATAGTTATGCATCACAGACACCATTGAAACAAGTGTAGCTGCAAACATTATACATCACGTATGATGTTTATATCCCATTATTGTCAGTTAAGCATTATATAGCTCATTCAATCCTGCTTTCTTTTGCAACAAAGAAAACCATACTTTGAAATGACAAATCCATTAAAAATAATAAAACACATTGAATCCACATCCTGCAACTTCCTACCTGCAAACAACCACAGAGCTTTCACTGAAACTAGGGCTGCTTATTTCCACAGAATGACACCTCTCCCTAATTAAGTCTAATGGTATACAATCTACCAGGATCTGGACTACCTGAAATAAATTAAATTATGGCCTGTAAATTGCAAGTGCACTTGTTTAATTAAACTACATTTCAAAGCCCACTTGCTGTATTTTTTCAGTAACATCCCAATATCCATTTCCAGGTCACTTTACAAGACATTGGCAGTGGTAGACTTGGTATGCTCCAGATCCCTACAGGACCACACTCATACTGCTAACATTGTCCATTAAATGTAAATATCCATCCACTGTAAATGGCAAGAAGCTATGTCTTAAAAAATCTATTTTTGGCATGCCTAGTACCCAAGTATCAGGTTTTGAAACAAAGAAACATATTCTCCACAGTTTGTAAGTCTCTGTCTTTAATAATCATCTACTGTTGCAGCACTCCCAACACAAACACACACATACACACTAAAACCCCCAACATTTAAAAAATGACATTGTGCCCACCTGATTTGCCAGTATTGATGATCCACCAAAGATATGCTTACTGTTGTCCAATCTACCACTGCCTGGAACCCACCAATGACAAGACAGTACTGGGTGATTTTTTTGTTTATTAAAAAAAATAATAAACTTTATATGCTACAGTCCCACATTAGTCAATCCACTACTGACCCATTAACCCTAGGCTGCTGTCTCATTCTTACTCCCTGGGACTGCATTACCTTGGGTGACTACTTTTATTTCCTAAGCAAAATACACAAATTGGAAGATGAGGCAAAAATCCAGACATTCTTCGAAAAGCCATACAGTTGAGAGGTATGATTTCATATTCAATACAACAGTCTCACTGTCAGGAAAGCTGCAATTTAATGAAAGTGTACTTTTAATGTAGGATGCATTTGTGAGCTAACTTGTTTGTACGTTAGCCTCTTTGTGCATGTGTCTCTCTATGTCTCTCTGTCATGCACACATAAACACACACACACCCTTCTACTTTCACGCACACAAACATTCTGCTTTCATGCATGCACTCACTCACACCATACTTACCTATTAACACAGGTTAAGTGCTGTCTCTTTAAAAGGCAATGGTGGCAAATCCATAGATGAGTCCCTCTTCAGCAAGAACACACACATTGATTCTGTGGCACGAAATAATGGCGCGAACACACAGACCCTTCTTTGGTGCAAAAAAATCTAAACTAGAAGGATGCTTTGGTGCATGCGCATACTGATGTTAGAGTTACAGGTCACGGGCATGAAAAACACAACAAAAAAGTGTTTTGGGGCATGCGTACATCGATGTTGGAGTTAGAGGTAGAGGGCCACATGGCAGAGCTCTGAGGGCCGCATGCGGCCCGCGGGCCACAGGTTGGCCACATCTATTTTAGACCCATCATTTGTGGTAGTGACTCCAAAACATTTCCCATAGGAACATTTATTGATGGGAGACTCAAACATATATATGAAAAGATTCAGCATATGGTAAAGGATTCTTGGGAATTTTTGAGGGAATTCCCCATAAACACATGGAAGAAAGGATGGATATTTATCACAATAGATGTTATTGACTTATTTTCGTGTATCCCGAAAGATGAAAGACTTGAAGCCTTCTGCAACAGTGTAACAAAATATTCTGATTTAGAATGGGATGAAGTGAGTCTCATTATGGAATGCATGATTTTGGTACTTGACAACAATTTAATCTATTTTGAAGGGGAACGTTTCAAACATACCAGGGGGGTAGCAATGGGAGCAGCTTGTGCTCCCATTTTTGCCAACCTGGTCATGTTGGATTGGGAACTCAACACCCTATTCCCCAGTTCATTTTTTTCCCAATATCATGCATTATTCCAGATTCCTGGACGACATATACATTTTGTGGAATTCCAGTATAGATAAATTGGAAGATTTCATTCAGTTTTTGAATTGTAGTAGTGAATTTTTGAAATTCACATACTCTTATAATAAAGTAGGAATAGCATATTTAGATACATATATCTATGAACAGGAGGGAAAATTACATTCTAAAATTCACAGGAAAAATACATTTTCAAATGATTATTTAGAGTTTAGTAGTTACCATCCCCCTAAGCTCAAATATAACATCTTCAAAGGACAATGTATCAGGGCTTCTCGCATGACATCTGATTACAACATATTACTTAATGAAGTACAGAAAATAACCAACATGTTTAAAGATAGGGGATATCCTATAGATATGATGAATAACGTTACCCAATATGTAGTAACTGAATGGGGGAAGAAATACAAGCCATTGTTAGGTTTAAACAGTGTCTCATCAAGTGACACAATTACTAGTAGGAATATCAGTAATGGGGCTATAGAGAATAACAACCATCAGAGATCTTATATTATGTTGCATTGCCCATTATCAGGAGATATCAGAGACATTGGTACCTCATCACAGGTGATCCAGTTCTATCAGAGATAATGGGAACAAAACCCGGAATAGTATACAAGATGGGGATGAATTTAAAAAGATTATTGGGACAACAAATATATAGTTATAAGACTAGTAGGACATCAAGGGTTAATTATACAACAAAATGTGGATGTTGCAATCAATGCAAATACATTAATGAAGGGAAGGAGGTAATGATCCAGAATATTATGAAATCAAAAGTAAAATTTATTAGAGGTAATTGCAATACCAAAATGGTAATATATATAGCGGCATGCAAACAATGTCCCAGTTTCTATGTGGATAAGATGGTGAGAAGTCTAATTAAACGTATTTATGAACATATATATAATATTAAGAAGAAAGATTCTACCAACGCTTTATTCAGACACATAGAAGCTAAGGGCCACACACAAGGTTTCAAATTTGAAATTATTGACATCATCAAACAGGACTCTAGAGGTGGTAATCAGGAAATGTATTTAAGTTTCAAAGAAGCATGGTGGCAATTATATTTAGATGCAACCACACCACCCGGACTAAATGACAGTATATCTTTGAAATCTATCTCATCACTCTAGAGGTGGATACCCCCACCCAACTATTATAAAATATAAAATATAATATATAAAACAGTGGACAAAGTAGTTTAGCATATGACAGTGAAGGGGTGAATAGGGGAAGGTGTAACACTAACATACATATATTATTAAATATTTATGAATAAACATTCTGTATTGAATCTCCCTAAGAATAAATAATCAACTTGACTTAAAATAATATAACATACAATCTTAAGAACAAATATTTTAACTCATTTAGTTATAGGAAGACTCATAGATTTCCATCAGTATATAGTATGCAGATTATTGTTTATAGCATTCTTTGGATAAAACAGTCAGTTTTGATTTATATAATAACTATGACTGTAAGTTGTTATGAGTAAGTAAACAGTAGGCATAATATATACAATAAAGTAGTTTTATACCGACATGAAGGATGATGTGGTATAACAGTTAATTCATTATTTGACAAAGTTATTAATTATCGGGTGTTTCATGCAATATAGCCATGTCTTATTAGTAACACAAGTCACTCAAACCATCGGTGTGACAAAGAAAAAGAAAAAAATATATAATCATGTTCCATTTCATTAGGAAAAGGTCATTTATTTCTTCCATATCTACAATGCATCCACCATAATTTGGCATAATGCCATTTGACTATTTGATGTAGATGTTTTCTAGAAATAGGCAGGTCGCATTTAGTTCAGAATGTTAGTTAGGGATAGTAGTTTGACATTGTACACATTACGGCACCGGACTGAGTATGCAATTGGTGCATTTTTAAAACAATTTTTTAAATGTTTTTAAAAATATCAATGTGTTCAATTTCACATATTTCATTATATTTCAATATAGTGAATGGTGAAACAGAAGGTGTATTTTATTCAAACACATATTAGCAGAAGTCTTCAGAAGGCATCGCCACGAGAGAAATAGTTTGTTGATAGTATGATTGAGATTTTTAGTCAGCTTGTAGCGATGATCGATTATCATGGGTTAAACTAAAAAGATTTAGGCAATAATAGGGTATTGTATAAGTATATTTAAGATATACATTGTTTTAATAATTAAACAAGCACAAGCAAGGTCTCGCAGCATGATTGTCAAATGAAGACTTTGACTAATATGCATTTATGTTAGAAAGAGTTTATAGATGGTTAGATTTGGTTAAACATTCCGTTTCAACAATATGGTTGAATAAGAAAGTTGTTGGAATGTGTTTTTAAACAATTAGGAATGTCTATATCAGAATGTTTGGAAGCACAATATGCCTTTAGGAATTCGAATGCTTTTTGGTGCCACTTAAGTGATTTAAGGAGTATGAACAAACTAAGGAGTGTTCTGAAGAAGCCCATTATAATGGGCGAAAGCGCTTAACAACAGTTTATGCCAACAATAGTTTATGTATTTATTTATTTGTCGTGCAATAAATACTTGAACCGTGAAGTGGCTGATGACAGTTGCTTTCGTCTAACTTTTTACTGGTTTTGGAAGTGAACGAGCACTTATTGGGATCTCCGTAGCCGTAAGCATTTTTTGTCAATCTTTAGATCTATTGAATTTCCTATTTCCCATCCAATCATCAAGTATAAATAATTTCTATTACAAGCCCTAATAAACCATCATGAAAAAAGTTAATGGACAAGTTTTTTTTCTTTTTGATGCATGAACTTAACAACTTGAAAACCAAAATGTACTCATAAATAGACCTTAAAACAAAAGTATTTTCCAACATAAGTTGTATTATTATTTATGACATCATAGTAAATGGCATTATGGGCCATCAAATAGAGAATAAAATATGGTTAGATCACTGAAATTATATTTCATATAAGTGCCAGGAACAGAATTTTAAATCAGTATTTCACAAGACGTACACTGACTGTATTTGTGGCCAAGGTTTTCTGAGTATCACAAGTGAAAATATAACTGACTGTTGGTCATATATCTTGGAATGACGCATATAAATATGAGTAAAATGTGCAGAATTTAAACCTTTTACTTATATTAATGAAAATGATTCAGTATAAAACAGGATAAAAACAATAATAGAAAATAAAAACGTAACGAGAAATTCTGGAGACTGGTCTGGAAAGCACTTATACCAAATTCTTTAAAAGATGGTGAGATTCCTGGAAGTGTTACATAACTCAAACATATATAAAAAAAAAACTAAGAACACCTTCTCACTTGATAGGCTATAGAGACAGAGGTATTATAATGCAAGACAGCTGCTAGTAAAGCAAATTAACAATACTCAAGTTGCAAAGAGTACAGAGAATGGTTTTACAAATTACCAGTGGATGAGGATTCAGAATGTGGAATTCATGAACCTAGAGGTGATAATATAAACATTTTCAAAACATTTTCTGTAATTTGTCATTAAGCTGATTATAAAATGATCAGAAACAGACTTTGCTCACTAAAAAGCAACTTAAAAGCAAATACAGAAAAATTAAATATCACAGTACAAAACAATGGACAGTTTAGAAGCAATAAAGCTCCTGAACCATGTCTTAACCCCTCAGAATTAAAAGAAAATACTATGTTGGGGTGCATTCAGTCAGGACATACAAACTTAGTTAATATAATACTGAGCCCTATAGATGAACAGAAAAAATACAGCTAGTGACAAACTTTCATTAATATATAAATGGATTTTACCCTTATGCAAATAATTGTACAGCTAAATATTCTAAAAGGTATTATTTAAATTATTTCAGATAAGCAGTTATGTTTTTCTACCTGAGAAATGAGTGTCACATAATAACCAGTCATTCTACATTAAACAGTAAATATACAACTATCCAAGATTCATCTTCTGGGTCCAGCGTTTCTGGCTGTAGATACCCAGAAGACTTCTAATTTAGTTAACAGAGAATTTATTTATTTTATCTTGCAAATATTTATCAGTGTAACTGCAGTTAATGAATATGATTATCTCTACTTCTTATAACACAGAAACTTACTTTTAATAAGACTAGATAGTCATCAAAATATTCATAACTTGTTGCCTGACTCCATGACACAGAAGATGGATTCTTGTCTGTGACCCCTATGACCAAATTTGATTAGCAGCCCTGACACTGGAGAAGCCAGGTGGGCAAGGCGCTAGAGTGAGGGAAGCATTCCCCATGCCTCTCTTCTGGGAGAAGAGTGGGATTTGTGTATACTCAGGGACACGCTAAGCTGTGTTAACTTTCTGGTGGAGACCAGAAAGCTCATCTCTCATGTTTCTGGGGGAAGAGAAGTTTGGAGGCAATGGCATTTGCAGATGGTGAGGGGGCATCCTCTGTCATCATCACATTGCATGTCCTTCCTCTATACCTTGCCATATATTTTTCTTATTAGGGCCAGGGTAAACTAAAGTAGAAACCTCAAAGCACCCATGATGGCTGTATGAATGATGAATCCTCTTGTTTGATCCTCAACCAGTGAATGGGATTGAGTGGGCTGACTGGCAATGGAGGAAGCTGATGATTAACAGGCAGTGGGTGCAAAGAATTTCATGGAGGCTAATTAGTATGCTCAATGCCACCATATTTACTTATTTTAAGTATGGAACCCGATGTTACATTTGATTCAACAACATACAAATATCTACTTGAAAAATTCATGTATTACTGATAAAAAATGTATCTGTTAATTACATTATTTTCACCATTGCTAAACCACAACTTTCTGTTTTCAGGTTTAGTAATCTAGCCAGTGAACTCCAAATCAGGATGGAATATCAAGTCTGCCAGAAATCATGGCTTAATTTTACTGATAAAAACAACATAAATATGTTATTTGATACCTCCACAAATGCACTGGCAATTTGACAATCATTTATTTTCACTTTTTGGTGAAGAAGCTGCTGTGTCATGTAATGTGCTGTGCACTGCATGTTTTCATAGTGTACAAGTACCTGCACTGCAAGGTTGTGATACCTCAGTATCTTATCAAACTGCATTTTGCCTTTCTGAAGTTTGTTTATCCTCATGCTGCTAACATAGTGATGCATTTAATTCTCGTCACGTCTCAGATAATTACATAGTTGTACCTTCTGCCTCTAACAACTGTTATATCATTTGCAGGCCTGTTTGTATGGCAATAACTAAACAGATGAGAAATACCTAATCTGCTAAATCACTGAGATCTTACTACTAGCAAAACAAATTTTTACAAATGTAAAACAGTGCATATAGATCATCTGCTACATATGGTAAGATTCCCCTAGGTCTTGACAGCAATGAGTGCAGCATAACTAAACCTCACTAGCCGATGCAATTTGGGCACATTCTTCGGTGTTTTAGGATACAGTGTTGACAGTCTGAAGGGACACTGACAGCAATCTGTTTCCCTTCAGTTATCAAATTATAATCCTCACCTAATCAACAGTTTGTAATCAGTGCTTCAAAACATCTATTAAAGCAGATTCCAATTTTTTCCAATATTCTCCCCTTGCCACTTAAAGGGACATAGAAGGGCAAATAAAACTATAACACACAAAAGAAATATTATTAGTATGGGATCTAACTGATAAGAAGACTATAGCAGATATTAAAGAGAATTATGAAACTGAGGGTTTTGCATACCCAAAGTGGTCTAATTTAAATGTTTAAATTTTCCTTCCATGAAAGTAAGATAATTGTTTTCATATTTTCAAAAACAGGGCACAATTTTCCATAGCATCAATATATCTGTCAGAAAATAAGTCATATAGCAAACACAATTGTATCCAAAAGAATTTAACGTAACTGGGCACCCATGGCCTCCCAGTAGTTGACTCGCAAGTCTGGGGAAGGGTAGGAAAAAGTGAATTGTTTCATTACAATATTTTTGGTTTCTACAGGCCCAGCAGAATAAAAAGGTGAAAGAGTGAATCAATTAGTGAAAAAATGTTTTGAAATGAGTGAGCTAGCAGCACGAACTAAAGTTGCATGTAGCAACTGTACAGATATCATTGGACTGCAAGATACTGTGCCAGATAAAGAATTCCAACCAAACATGGCACTCTTGTTTGATTTTGTCAGATGTCTATGTATGTGGCAAATGCCCTGCAGAGACATTAGATATGCTGGTCAAATCATTAGGACTCTGCAACTAAGCATATAGAAAATGATGACTAAAATGATACAATACAGACTGCAGTTACAGCTTAAAAATATATATTTATAAAGATGACCTTTATTGGATCTCATGGGGTTTCAGAAAGACTGGAAAAATGTATCTTACTGTACCTTCATCCAAACAGGACACCTTGGCCTCCCTTCCTTCATGAAGCCAAGGCAAAGCATCATTTTCTACTTGTTCATGATCTCTCTCCTGTCCTTAGTGTGATCACATCTGTCTCCCACCTTTCCGCAACATGTGGACTAGAAAGGAAGGGAAGATGGAGTAGGCATAGTGTAGCAGCAAGCAGAAGGGAAACAAATGAGGTAAAGATAGCTAAGGTACATGCCAAAAGAAGCATGCAGAAGGAATCAAAGGATATTTTAAGTATGTTGCAGAAAGGAGGAACAGAGAGGCAGGTCTGACCAAGCTAAGGATATGAGAGACATCATGAAGAAATTAATACTTTGCCTTGACCTTTATGAAGGAAGGGAGGGCAACATGTCTTGTTTGGATGGAGATACAGTAGAATGAGATCAGGAGTGGACAGTGACATGTATGCAGCAGGAAAAGATGGAAACAGAACCATCTGCAGTAAGAAAGGACAGAGCACATGTGTCAAACAGACTGTCTACTAGGGTCTAACAATCTGGCCAGTATACTAATGAGTTTCCTGATGGAGATTTTCAACAGATCTTTGACGATCACAGAAGTGGCTTAGAACTGAAAAATGTCAAAAGCAGTGACCATGTACAGTGGGAGGAACATACAAGTACACTTGCCTAATAGCAGCATCAGTGGAAAGGCACAGAGACAATCCTGATGGAATGGCTGGTTGCTTTCCCAGGGAACAGCAATCTCCAGCCTGACAACTGTTATAGGCTTTACAATAAGGTGCTTTCATTCAACCATAATCCAGTTTTATAACTGCTTTAGGTCTTTGATGTGGTAACCAACAAAAATGACCATAGGGCTCCGGATCGGCCGAGTCAGTAAAAAAACTTAAATAAAGTGCAAACGTCACCAGACTTAATAAAATAATGCCTTTACAGTTTGGCAAAGTTCATGCTTTATTTAAGATTTTTTACCAACTCTGTCGATCCTGTTGGTCATTTTTGTTGGTTTTGAGTGATTATCCTTGAGGGCACTTGTCCTGCTTCCGGTGGTTTCTTTGACTTGGTACTCACACATGTGCCTTATAGGAAAACTGCAGAGGTGTGAGCCACAGCTGAGACTTGGGACTGCAGCACTGGTTCAGTAATGAAGGAAAGAGGAAGAGTTTAAGTTAGGACTTAGGAGAGTTGTACATTTAAACAAAATGGCTGCATCTGAGGTTCACTAGGAAAAATGTAAAGTGTTAAAGTTACAACAGTCTTAGTGAGAAGTATCAGTTAAAGGAGAGGACTGATGTCACCTGAACAGATAAAGGAATTAAGTTATACATCACATCTAGACTTTACTGCAAGGAGCAGAGTGAGGGGGCTTTGACAACAATGAAGACGATACTGGGCTGTATCCTGACAGGATAGAGTTCAGAAGTAATACGGGTAGGGTGTTTCTCTACGAGCCAAGATAACGCAATACCTCGGGCACTACATACAGTTGTAGGGATTTTACAGAGAAAGGTACACTAGAAGGGTATGTAAACTAGAAGGAACAGAGACTGGAGAAGCTGGGGCATTTCTCATAAGAGATCAAAGAGGTTAAAAGGCATGATATGGTTAGACAATATCTTATACTAGAGATGTGAAGGTGTCATGATTAACATGAATGTCTGTGGGGCAGAACAGGGCAGAAGAACCAGATTGATTGAGCCATTAACTTGTGGATCTGTGAAAGTGCTTCTTCATAGAAATGTTTGTGGTCTGACAGAATGAGCTTGTGTAATGACTGATAAAAACTGCATTTCTGGACAGATTCAAGAGATCAAGGGACAGCTGAGACAGGGAGAGGGAAAAGGAAAGGATGGGAGGTAGGAAACATTTCAAATTCACTTTAAGTGCAGAACAAATAGACATTATCTCATTCTGACGACAGGCAAATGTCATGACAATTAAAATAAGAATGGTCACCCTTGACTTACTCAAGCTATATCTGCTTGTTTGCTGTTTGCTCAGGTGTGTTAACTTTAAGTTGCTTGCTGGTCATATGATTACTCAATTCTAATTCCACAGATCTGCTCAGGCTTGAAATAGTGATATTGCATTTCTTCTCAGAAATCAACGGGTAACAGAAAGATTAATCATTATTTTATGCTTTAAGAATGAGAAGTCTTTGTTCCTAGTTGGAGGAGCCCCAGAACAAGATTATATTAGTAAGGGTAGGGAAAGACTCCCTTACAAAAATGCTTATTTTAAATTTGTGCATTTTAGCACAAATTCTAGCTCTATTTGAATAGATATGTTTACAGCTTATATGTACTCAAGGTAACAGCTTTGTGCTAATGTGTTTAAAACTTGTAGCTTTTAGCTAACATGACAGACCTATAAAGAATATATGACATATGGCCCTTTTTGTGGTCTTGCTAGACTTAGTTCACTCAGCCAGCATGTGCATATTCCATTAGGTTTATACTTATCTGTAGAAACATGATATTTCAGTAACATTACAAGACAATTGTCAGGTACTGAGGTTACCCTTGAAGAAGTGAATGGTATCTGAAAAATTAAAACAATACCACTTTGTGCTTCTTCTGACAGTTATCCACCGAGACTCCGAAAATTGTTGGTATTCCCAAACCTTAAAAGTATCAACTTGACCCTGTTTACAGATCGGTGATAGCTAGTGGTGGAACTATTACTGAACCTATCTCAAGATATATCTGGAGGGGCAAATCAAGCCGCTAGCCAAAAGCAACAATTCGTTCATGCTGGCTTCCATGGACTTCCTGAGAAAAATTAAGGAAACCAAGTTGGCCGTGACTCCATCCTGGTCAAAATTGGCATTGAAGTGTTGTACACAGTCCTCCCACATGATTACTGCACACAAGCAGTAACAAGCATACACCAAGGAGGAAGCCTTGCCTAGGGAAACTGAATACATAGGAAGCCTGCTAAAACTTTTGCTGAACAATAACTGTTTTCAGTTCAAATGTAAATATTTTAAACAAACCACAGGGATTGCAATTGGAGGAGCTATGGCCCACAGCTTAGCCTACACCACACCGGGAAAATGGGAAGAAGAATATGTGTTCAATTTCCCGTTTTGCCAGCAGATGGCCTGTTATCTCTTCTTTGATGACATCTTTATTATTTGGAATGGGGGCCAGGATCTTCTTGAGCATTTTCTGGAACACATCAATAATTCCACGAGTTTCCTCCACTTTAACACCACCCACAACCTTCATACAGTTAATTTTTTGTACATCCAGATTAATAAAAATCCATATACCTTCAACTTTCATAAAACTACCTAAAATCACATTTTTAATGTATTCTAAATAACCTCCTACTGCTTCTCTCAGAGAATTGTCCATATACCTTCTCTTTCATATGACTACAAATCCAATGTGTCCTATTTTTACTTCTATCCTTGTATTATAGTATCACTTGAAACTCTGAATGTTCTGAAGGGATCACACTGACTCTGAATTTAATGTATATATTTTTGTTTTTGTTTCTATTCAAGGCATACAGGTATTATAGTATCATTTCAAATTCTGAATGTTCTGAAAGGGTTCACACTGACTCTGAATTTAATGTATATATTTTTGTTTTTGTTTCTATTCAAGGCATACAGGTATTATAGTATCATTTGAAACTCTAAATGCTCTGAAAGGGTTCACACTGACTCTGAATTTATTGTATGTATTCTGTTTGTATTCAAGACATATATTTCTGTATGTATTCAAAACTAATAGCATATTATCTGCAGCATGTATTTCAAAGCATATAT